>NW_023494808.1:6030623-6363123 GCF_904425465.1 Colossoma macropomum | reverse complement strand
TTATTAGCCTATACTAGTACATTAACACATACTGAGACATATTTACAGAGAAACCGACTTCAGCCCCCTAAGTGAGGAAGACCAACACCTTTAAGGAATAACAGTCTGGCAAATAACATCCAAGAGATTTGACTAAACCTGATCTGATTTGACGTCCACAAAGAAATATCTGACACAGAGCCGTCAGCCTGTCTACGGAGCCGTGATTATGAGAAGGGGTGTAAATGTAGAATGTAGCATAGCTATTAAAATTGTTATGTTTCCTAGCGACATCACCTAGAAGCAAAGTGTGAAATACAGGGGTCCTAGTTCCCTTAATTAACCTGTTGGACCCCCTGAATGCCTCAAAATCAAAAATTTGGGGGGGTCCCTGAAGATAAATTTGAGATGTCATGCTGTCCATCAGGGTAAAATAGACACTCAAATCCAGATTCAGTGAAGCTGATCGTTTATCTGCTTCACCCACAATCAGCTTCTGTCTTTGGTGTTCTTAACTATGTAGAGCTGCAGCTCTGCTCTGCCTCAGGGTGGCGCTGTAGCAGACTGGTTCACCCAGTTGGTCCTTCATAGCCTAGAAACTGTAACTCTGCCCGGATTCCTGAAAAACTTTAGAATGCGCTGCAGCAGATCTGTAAATCTGAAAACTCGCCCAGTTTCCCAAGAGTTTGGAGTGAAGAGTGACTGTTCCTCATTTCTCACACTGAAGACAGAAGAGGAAACGAGGAAGATCTCAGTTAGTGTGAGGAAGAGCGCAGAACCACACTAGAACAGAGACATTTTGGTGCCACTGTAGCATCATCACTGCTCTGTTGAGTGAGTTAGCAGCCAGCTAATTCCATATATGGGCTCAGGAATGAATGGTACATTGTTGAAATTCGATAATGTTTACATACTACACTTGGTTCTTGGGAAAAAAAAAAAATAGCTAGAAACTAGACATCATATCAGATTTCTGTGATATCAGCGATTTAAGTAATGTCTAGACTTGACACCATGTTATCTACAAACATGGACCACATTGGGACAAAAATCAGAATTCAGCAAGCGACAAGGTTGTTTTTTCCATGTAGTTCTGACTTTCCTGTGCATGTGTTTCTTTGCCTTGTTTACAGGGAGAGGAGGAAAGAATCTGACTGCAGGTAAGACTCTAAAATAGCTTTCCTTCCTTCCAACCTTTAAATAAAGACTAACCAAAACTGAGCTTTTAATGCAGATCCCTGAATGGAATGCAGTATTTCAGAGCAGGTGTCATTGAGGGATCCTGGACTAGGGCTGAACGATGTGGGGTAAATATCTAACTGCGATTTTTCTGACTAATATTGCGACTGTGATTTAAATTGCCATTATTTTCTATAAGTTCAAGTTCAGGCTTTTTCTTTTTTTTGCCAAGAAGACCAGAATATACACATTTTCAAGCTTGAGGTTTGACCCCTGAATGTAGAGTGCCAGACGGCCAGGAACACATGGAGGTTTGGTTGCCTCTTATTGGTCTAACACATCTACAGGCAGTTCACAAGCTCTCTGGTATTAGGTTAAATTTCCCCACTTAACACTTATGACAACATTTTTGATAATGTAGACTATAATTTTAAAAATTGCAGCTCCTGTGATTTGATAACTGCACTTTCGTACATTGCGATTTCGATATAAAAAGATCAATCTTTCAGCCCTGAACTGGACCTTTGAGTGCCAAATCAGATTCCTGAATTTAATCTTTTTAAGAAAAATATGTAGGAAAGCTAAAGTTTATTTATATAGTGCTTTTTTACAACAGGTGTTGTCACAAAGCAGCTTTACAGCAAAAAATCCGAGCCCCCATGAGCATCGCCAATGGCGACTGTGGCAAGGAAAAACTCAGTCATTCTGACAGACTGTAATACATTACAGGAAGTGTAGGGCGCGAAGTGTAGCTTCTACTGTTTTGTTGCACTTAAAAAAAAATAATAATAATAAATAAAAGAATATAACTCATACCAGGAAGTAGTCGGCCCACATTTCCCGCGCTGTCTCCAGTGCCGCCTGCCGTAGCTTCATGACATGCTCGTAACGTTCGTTGGACCAGTGCTTCGGACCATCCTCATCTTCGTACTCACTGACAAACAGACCAGGTACAAACAGATAGTGAGGCAAGGACAGAAAGAAGAAAACTGAGGCAAAGCTTGAATGTGTTTTTAGCTCCAATACCAAACAAAAACAGACTAAATACTAGGAAGGCTCACATCATGTAGTCCTAACAAACCAAATTTTGAGTTAATGCTACCACCAGCATGCTTTACAGAGGAATGGATGGATTTTTGCATATATTTAGGTCAGGGGTCGGCAACATGCAGCTCTTTACCTGTTGTGGCTCCACAGCAGAATTAGATGTTTAGGTAAAAATAAAATAATCCTCCTTTGTAGTAAAATAAAGCTCTGCTGATCGTTCAATGCAGTTTTAATAATAAATGGTCTTTAACGCTGGAGTTAATGTAGAACTGCTAATTCACCCTTTAACCATGAAGATCAGCGCAGACTGCTGATCACCATAGCAGTGCAGACAACAGTCTCGCCTAGCTAGTAGCTAATGAAACGGCAAAGAGAAAGATTTCAAACTAACATCGATAATTTAGAGACGAATGCATTTATAATCACTCCAGTTGGTTTCCTGATATGTTCAATTTGCAACAAAAAACTGTCAAAAACTAAAAGGTCACGAAGCTGAAGTCATTTCTCATTCTCCAGCTTCTTGTTTGAATTCTCCTGTTCCAGAAAATGAGAAGCGAATTCAGCCTCGTACAAATTAATGCTGAGAGACATTTTACAAGAAACTATTTCACTTTTGAGGAAAAGTTTCCTGCTGGAGACGCGAGAAAAGTGGCTATAGCTGAGCTAAAGCCTAAAGCAGAGCAAAGTAAGTCTGTGTTTTCATTAATATTATAATTTTTAGTCTATACTAGTACATCAGCATATACTGACACACATTTACAGCCAAGATGGTAAAATGGACATAAAACATTGTGGCTCCCAAGGTTGTTGATTTTTGTTGAAAGGACAAAATGGCTCTTCTTAACATTTGGGTTGCCAACCTGTGGTTTAGGTGTTTGAGTGTGTTTCATTCTAAGCCAATCAGACATTCAAGCAGAGCTGTTTATGGAAATATTTCAAACAAAAGGTGGTAAATCTGTATGGTGTAAAGTTGAGAAAGTTAGATAAATCAAACATGTGCATGGGCCCCATTTGAACATATTACATCAGCATAATAACTATATATAAGCACTTAATTTATGTACTTAATTCAAGTTGATGAATTGATGAATCATGAAAATGAATAGCTTTTCTCTTCAGTGTACTGTTTGACCGACCTACAATATAACAAATCACAGACCACTGTTTTACCATGATGTAATGGGCAGGTGAATTTTCCAAAAACACAGCAATCACCAAAACAAACCCACGGGAAACACAAAACTTGCCGATGGAAATCAGGCTTAAAAGCTACTAAATGCTTAAAAGAAAACTCTTCAATAACCTTTAAATCTGTAATGCCATGAATTTAACTTTGTTTTTTCAAAAACATGGAAAGCTCACATTATATAGTCCTAACAAACCAAACTTAAGTTAATGCTGCCACCAGCATGCTTTGAAGAGGAATTCGAATTATCAGGCATTCATGAAGGCATGTGTAGATTGTAATAGAAAAATATATATTTATGTGGGTCATTCTACAGAAATGTCCATTTTTGTGTCCCTAGTGTTTACAGATATATTACACTTAAAAAACATGCTAGGGTTACAATTTAATTATTTTTTAAAATAAACCAACAAGTTATTTTAACAATTACCCCTTCGTTTTTCTTCAATTTTAACTACAATAATCTAAACATGACTATGAAAAATATTCATTAAATGACATAGAAAACAAGTCAAATAAATATTATAACATATATAATGAAAGTTGTTGTCTCCAGGAGTCGTGTCACTGGTGTTACCGCGTAACAAAAAATCTCTTATTTTGAAATAAAAGTCACACTGATGACATCACTTGACTTCCTTTTACCTATTTTCTGAGGATCTATGAAGAAAAGCACATGGTGAGTCCACTGTGTCTTTCAGTTATCAGAGATTTTCTCATTTAGCTCATGATTTCATATGAAGCTTTTAGCTGAAGTCACTGGTGTGACCGACTTTATTCTGAGGTAACTGTGAAAAAACAGAATACAGATGGATTAAATAACATATTTTAGTGGACATTCCATGATTGACAACATGTGGTTTGATGCTCTGTAGCAGCCGTTTTGTAAAATGTATTGTTCATTAAAAATGTCTCTGGTGTTCCCTTTATTATGTGGAACACCAATGAGGATCACCAGTAACACCAGTGACTCCTATGGAGAGATAGAAAAGTGGACGTTTCTGTAGAGTGACTCATATGTGTTTTGCATACATGTAGGTGTTTATTGTGAAAGCTGGATAATTCAAATGTGTGCATGGGCTCAACATGAATGAAATCAACACAATTACTAGGTATAACTACTTAGTTTATCTACCTAATTAAAAATTATTGTGACATTTAATTTGTCTGGAACATATTTGAATCATGTAAATACATTCAACAACTTTTTTTCTTGTGTACTTTTTATATGGTAGGTCAGTCAAATGGCTATTCCTGTCAATCACAGACCACAGATTTACCATGATGTACAGTGATGGGCAAATTTTTCAAAAGGTTTCACCAAAACAAACCCATGGAAAACAAACTTGCAGATGGGAATCAGGAGTAAAAGCTACTAAATGCTTCAAAGAAAACTCCAACAACCTTTAAAGCTGTAACGCTGTGAATTTCACTCTGCTTTTCAATCCAGCGACTACATCTTGCTCAGAAAGGCTCAGTCACAGCCCACGGAGCGAGAGATGACTCGCAATCGTGTGTTTCCAGACGGACTGATAAAATCTGCTGATAGTTCTGGGCAGCTTAACTAGAAAGATATCAAATGCTCTGTTTACGCGGGGGCAGAGCGTCCCGGGCTGAGACTGTCGTTCAGTGGGTCAGATGGTAAAGCGTTAAAGCCATTCATAACTGTCAAATATGGTTAAAACACAGTCCTATTTTTCGGTAAACTGTTCAAATGTTGGTAACACTGTTCACCTGGGTTCCTCCTGTGGCCTCCACTCCACATAGTGGTACAGGTTCTGCACGTTTATCAGCCACTCTCTCAGCATAGCTGTGGTGTTGTCTACGTTGTGGTCCGTGGCCACCCTGAAGGAGAGAGCGAGGCAGAAATCAGTCAAATATGGAGGGATCTATAACAACAATGGTGATTGTGAAACATCAGTTGCCATTTACACCGAGTCAAATGTTCATGATGAATGGATCAACAGAAACGGTCCAAAATGACCCAGAGTGAGATCTTGCTCCATCAACTTCCATTCAATGTTAAATTTTTTCATTCTCCTGCAAACTGAGCTGTTTGGAGAAACACTGTTTTGTCCTGATAGCTAAAAAATTCCTTTAAAAGAACCAAAATTGTTCTTCTGTTCCTTTGCTGCACTGCTTCAAACCGTTTTTAGCACTTTTAATTGAAGAGGGAAAGAACAACATATATTAAAACATCGACAGAGAGACAGGAAAAGAGCCCTCGCCACCAAATAAGACACCGAGCTGTTTTATTTCCATCTGGATGAAATAAAGGAGTAATTATGCCTTCTGGCCAACATCTTTACACAGCAGAACCAAAGACAGAGAGGCTGAGGAAATGAGCGGCTCATAAAGGAGAAGCAGGCTGGTCAGTGACTGAGTTGGTGTAAACTGAAAGGCTGGACGCTGGACAGCAGCTCTGAGTTATAGCTGGCGTGACGCCGCCGTGTGTTTAGAGTCCCTCCATTATGTTCTCACACACGAGCGCAAATTTCACTAGCAGACGAGAGAACACACACACACACACACACACACACACACACACATATACACACACACACACACACATACACGCACACACCCACGTGCACAGACACGTGCACAGACACAGACACACGCACAGAAACATTCTTCGGACAAGAGTGTATTCAGTGGATTCCTGCATCTGTACTTTAAAAATGACTAGGATGCCAGAGAGACTGATGACATCACAGGAAATAGAGAGAGACAGAGAGAGAGAGACATGGAGAGAGGATGAGAAGAGAGAGAGGGCGAGAGAGACATAGAAAGAGGGTGAGAGGGACATGGAGAGATGGAGAGAGACAGAAAGAGAGAGAGAGGGTGAGGGGGTAAGAGAGAAAGAAAGACATGGAGAGAGGGCGAGAGAGAGAGAGAGAGAGAGAGAGAGAGAGAGAGAGAGAGAAAGTGCAAGAGAGAGAAAGAAAGAAAGAAAGAAAGAGAGAGAGAGACAGAGAGAGAGAGAGAGAGAGAGAAAGGATGTGAGAAAAAGCAAAATAGAGACAGACATGGAAAAATAGAAAGAGAGGAGAGAAAAGGAAAAACACATGGAGAGATGGCGAGAGAGAGTGAAAGATGAAAGACGTAGAATAGGCGGGGGAGAGAGAGAGAGAGAGAGAGAGAGAGAGAGAGAGAGAGGCATAAAAATGTCACACTCAAACAAAAGAAGCAGTCAGTCTGAATAATTTTGTGTGTGCACATGTGTGAGAGTGTGTGAGTGTGTGTGAGAGAGAGAGTGAGTGTGTGTGTGTGAGAGAGTGTGAGTGTGAGAGAGAGTGAGTGTGTGTGAGTGTGTGTGAGAGAGAGAGAGAGAGAGAGAGAGAGAGAGAGAGAGAGAGTGTGAGTGTGTGTGTGTGTGTGTGTGTGAGAGAGAGTGAGAGAGAGAGAGAGTGTATGCAAGTGTATGTGTGTCCAGGTGTTCTCCTCAGCAGGTGAGGAGCAGGTGAGCGCCCTGCAGCTCTGAGTCTGATCTACTCTGAAGATAAACAGTGGAGGGAGCTGATGGTGATTAATAGTCAGATTAATGTTTGTGGTGAAACACAGAGCTGAGAGCTGAACTGATCGACCTGCACTACAGCTGAGCGTCTGAGCCTGATACACCACACTGGACTTCACCAGCGTTAACATCTGTTAAGTCATACTTAAAAGATATTAACACTCCTGTTAACATACCGCTTCACACTTGTGGCCCCTATGGATTTTATTTATGTACCCATACAACAACAACAACAACAACAACAACAACAACAACATGTACTACACATAATTACACGCAAAAGTTTGCACATCCCTGGTCAAATGCCTTGTTTTGTTGATGTCCTAAGTGTAAATAAGTCAACACGTCCTCCACAGTAAACACGTGTAAATACAGCACTTTAGTGCACACTTTCTGTTTATTTATAATCCAGTGTTACCTGATCTGGGCCCACATTTGCATACAATGTTATAGGAGCCTGAATGTAGTCATTACAGGTCCCTTAGAGAATCAGTCTTCCATTACACACATGCTGATTGAAGACATTCCTGAACTGAATTCCTGTTTCTCTACTTTTTTTTTCCCCCCAAATCAGAGCTGCTGGGGGAACCTGGCCGCCACACGTTTCCACAACAAGTCTCTAACTTAACTGAAGTTCTGCTACAGAGATATTGAACAAGTAACAGTGTCTTCACCTCCACACTGTGCCAGAATCTAATGAGACGTCTATCTGAATGGTCTGCAGACGGCTGATGTGTTACCATCATTAAGCTAACTGTAAAGGGGGATTTCATCACTCTTTCATAGTGGAGATGTGAACAGAGTCATTCAGAGGGGTTTGATGTGAAATGGTTAAGATGTCTTCACAGTGGTGGTGATAGGAAACAGGGGTTGCCATGACTACAACACAAATATAGACATTTTATTTACTATCCAAAACCACCAGTGAACCTACACGAGTCTTCTGAGCTTATATGGAACGTTGATGATGGGAAAATAGTGGAAAATCCATAAATTTAAGTTTTCTTTGGGGACTGTTTTGCCTCACAGCACCCTGCATATATCCCTCCACTATGAATGCAATTAAAATTGTACGTTTTAGGCCAAAATCCACAAAAAGACTATCGTGAAACAGTGTCTCAGTCATCAGGCAGTGAATTCATAACCATTTCATGTAGTAACTTTCTGTGAGGGAGCTTTTAGAGGTGGACATCTGGTTCCTATCACCACCACTGTGAACAATCCTGACTCGGCTAGTTTCTCTAGAACAGAGCTTTTCACACCAAACCACTCTGAACGACTGTGTTTACATCTCAACCACTTAGTTATACTGACATTTTGAATAATCAGAATAAAAAACACAACTTTACAATATTGAAGTTCATGTCCGTTTTTGGACAAAGTGATTAACTATACTGGTTTATAATACGTGACCATAATAAAACTAAATCAGGGAGACTCATGTAAATATTAGTGTCAGTATCATTGACAGTGCTAGTTTGGGAATAAAGACAACACAAATTCATTTTATCCTCTTGTTGTGATGTCAGCACTCAAACCTTTCAGCTATTTAAAGCACATTTTTTTCAATAAGTGTTTTAAACAATAGTTTAGAAAAGTTTATAGAAGTTATAGGAGTTTAGAATAATTCAAACTACAGTACAATACTTATTTTCACTTAGAATGATGTTTCTTCAAGGGTTCTTTAATAAAGACAACAGTTCTATATAGAACCATGAACACTCAAAGAACCATTCGCATCAATAAAGGTTTCTTTGCATTGTGAAATGCATCACCTTTTCAAAAAGACTCAATATAGAAGCATATAAAACACCTTCAGATTGATGGAGAATAACTCTCTCACGATGCAAAGAATGCTTTAATTGTGTAAAGGGTTCTTTTTTTTTTTTACCAAGGAACCCTGAAGAACCTTTTTAAGTGCACAGCTGTACATAATCATAACATAAAGCAGGGCTATTTTTATTGAAAAGCCACAGAAAAATTCACATTTCTAAGAAGCCAAAATGTCCCCAAACTTCTGACAGGCACTGTAAAAGTCTGTTTCTCATATTGGAAGTGACCACATCTGTGGTCAGTGCTGCCAGCCTGTGGGTCTGGAAGCAATGTAGGATCCAACCCACATCACGTTCTACTGCGATTCGCATTATGAAGACTCAACTGTGCTGAGCACAGCTCAACACAATCACTCTTCCCTGATGGTGGAGTCTTTGTGAGGAGAACGTCTGGAGAAGAACTGCACTGAGGCTTCTGCAAAGCTCTGAGGTGGAAACCTCAAAGTCTGCAGCTGTTTATCTTACAGTGCGGTCACTGAGCTCATGTTCACTGATGAATCATGAACTCGGACTAAAAACCATTCAGCCACGTTTAAAAGAACACTTTACCAGAAAGAAAATGACAGCGGAGGAAAGGTATGTTTAAAAAAAAGGCCACTTGGTTTGAAATTGATTCCCAACACACCAAACTTACACATTTTTAAATATGATTTTTCAGTTTTCTTATGCAATTGATGTAGTTATTAGAGTGAGAAATCAAAACATATGCTCACATTCGGGTACTTTAAAGGGCCCATATCCTGCACTCGCATCATTTTTTGGTTTTATGTCCCAAAAATATTCAACATTCATTTTTACACGACCATTTTCCTGATTTTGTTACTGCATTTTTCAGTTTTTGACAATTTGAAAATGCCTTGTCCTTTACATTTTGTGTAAAATTCATGTTGAATGTACTAAAAGAAATGACCCAAAATGACTTGAAAAAAAAATCTGGTTCCACTGACTTACATTAAAAGTAAAGCAGGTTTTTTCCTTCTCCTGTAAAGTTACCATTTTGGAGATACAAGGTTTTGTTCCGACAACAGCGATACATAAATGATCTCTGCTCTGATTGGCTGACTTATATTGTGCCTCATTTACAAACCAGTCTGAAACAGTTTTTATAACTTCAGTGAGAGTGGGCGGAGCTAAGCTGCTGTAGGCTGAATAGGTTGAAATGCGTTGGTTGTTGTGACATCACAAAAACAAATTTAAACCTTGGCTGTTTTTGAGGCTTTGTTTCCACATTTGGACTGTATGCACTGCAAAGTAGTGAAACTTCAGAGGTTACACACTACGTCAAACTCTTATTTCAAAAGCTCAGTCTTCCATAATACAGGCTTTCTTCTCTTTCACTCCTCTTCTCTCCACCCATATTCACCCTCCGCTCTTCGGTAAACAGCTGTTGTCGGGTGTAAACTGTCCATGATGAAGAAATGACCTTGCAGATTCTTGTAGAGATCTCAAACGAGGGACATAATTGGATAATTAAAGTCATTACGATGCGGAAGTGGGTGGGGGTCGAACCACACGCTCAACCACAGCTTACACCCTTAGGAGGCCAACACAGGACCTCCAAGCCGGGACACCCAGCGCATCGTCTACAGCGTATAATAAATCACCGCCTGTCGGCTACAGAAAGCAGCTGTGAACAGATGTTGAGAGTGTAAGAATAAGTGTTTACGGGAGGACTAAATGGATGGAGTGGTGGGTGTGCCTTTGCAGAGTTCCCAAGAGCAGCTGCAATCATCCGCTTCCTCCTATAGTAAACTTTCTATAGATATATAAATATCACGCTCACTCACAGTGTGGGGGGCTGTGTGCCTGGTGGGCTGCCCTGCCCTCCACTTCCTACAAACAGATGTGAAGGTAACAGCATATTAATCAAATGGAACCTCATAAAACAGCTGAGATGGTCTACTTGGAGAGAGATTACAGTAGTGTGAAAAAGTCATAAACCACCTTTCATTTATTTAATTTCCAGTTAAAATGACAGCAGCCAAGTTCACATGCAGCCTGATAATCCGTTAATAATCCGACTAATAGGTCAATCAGAATAGAATACGTCCAACTATACACCTCAATCAGAATAGGCAAGTCTGATTGAGGCCGTTTGGAATACTATTACTATCCTGAGGTGGGTAATCCTGTAAATAATCTGTTAAATAGAAGAATAATATCCGTGTAAATGCCTGTATCTGATTACATTCCCTATCGGAAAGTTTAAGTCCGTTCTGATCATGTTCGTCACGTCATAGTGAAAGTTTATACCGTTCAACATGGCGGAGCAGAAACTGGTCTGCAGAGGAGACGAAGTTTATGCTCTGATCTTTAAAAGACGGTGGTGGGACGGACGTCCAGCTTATGTGTCTCAGAACACGACGTCTTCCTCTCGGCCTTCGTTAACATGTGAAGGACGTTTTCCTGAGTCTGACATCATTTTAGAGTAATTAAAAACACGAGCACTGCTCACTGCTGCTCGTCTCACTCTGACTGGACTCATGTGATGCTGGTTGTCATGGTAACATTTACACTAAGTGGTTCTCTACGTATGCATGTATGTTTTCGGATCATGTATCTCTCCCCATTGTGACAGTTCTTTCTTCTACCAGATTACAGCAAATGCAACATACAGCTGAGTTGTTTTGAGGTTCTGGTGAGAAGAGAAACAAATGACAGCATTGGTGCGAGGCAGCGCACTGAGACCGCCACCGCTAAGCCAAGAGAGAGGTCTGCGCTGGCTGCTGAAGTTGTACTCAGACCACAGTGGCGGCGGTGGCTGAGTTTTGGTCACTTAAGTGTAGTACTAGTTCCCTGTCTGAGTCGCTCTCTCTCTCTCTCTCTCTCTCTCTCTGTAAAAAAATCCAACTCTGCAAAAAGTTTGAATAAAATTCTTATCAAGTCGAATGAGCAGAAGCCAGTGATTATGGAACCATTTGCATTCTCAATATAATTAGATTAAGTGACCCTCACTAGTCCTACACCTCCACATTTAAACCCATCCGTGCAGTGAAACACCACATACACACTAGTGAAGACACACACTAGGGGGCAGTGAGCACACATGCCTGGAGCAGTGGGCAGCCCTATCCACAGCGCCCGGGGAGCAGTTGGGGGTTAGGTGCTCAAGGGCACTTCAGTCACGTACTGTCGGCTCAGGGGATCGAACCGGCGACCTTCCGGTCACAGGGCTGGTTCCCCAGTTGAGTCCACTGTATATTAGTGTCATGTAATATTAATAACACTAGATTAGATTACATTAAAGTTCACTAAAGTTCAAAATGTACAAATCTCCAGCCTCACACGGGCTTTGTTCATCTTGTGAAAAACTGTAATTGGCACGTGGCGTGTCATTTACAGTCTTATGCAAAAGTTTGGGCACCCCCAGTCAACTGGCATGTTTCTGTTGATTTTCTTAATATTTTTTAAAATATGGTGGGGTGATAACCATAAAATGTGGCCTATACAGTTAAGGTACATTTTATTTAGCGTTTTCATTTTTTCTGACACATTAAATAGAAATGTGCACATTGACATTTGCAGAAAAAGGCCATATTGAGTTTGTTCTACATGCATCCTACATCTTCTATTTTGTGTTTTTCCCAGTAGGTTAAGCTAAAAATGGAACTTGTGTACTAACTTGAAGAAAAATGCTGTTCTCTGTAAAGGATGAGTTCACGTACACCGATCAGGCATAACATTATGAGCACCTCCTTGTTTCTATGCTCATTGTCCATTTTATCAGCTCCACTTACTATATAGGTGCATATTATTCATAAGAGCTTAAGTAAGCGGCTGAAATCTGATTTGAAAAGACCAAACAGCTTGACATCACATTTATACAGTCAGATTTGAGCGCTGCCTAGAGATCAGCTCGTCGTCTGCTGAGATTTCAGACGAGGCTTCAGCAGACCAAACAAAGCAGAATGTGTGAGGAGGACGGCGTGTTCAGTCCCCACCACAACAAAGTCTCCTGACTCACAGGCCGCTGGTCCGCTATCAGTGCTGCACGTGTGACACCTTTCACAGCTCCGTCTGGTTGAAATTAACCCCTGGATTCCAGCGCTGACCCCGCAGGGACCTCGCTCCCCATCTGTTTCAAATCCAGAGTGTCACACAAAGCATGCTGTCTGTGGCTGCCACATCACTGCTGACCTCCATGTGTAAACACTGAGAGGACACATGGGTCACTTTTAAAGAAACGTTTACAGCTTTCTGCTCTGAAAATGGACGGAGTTAAAAAAGTTTAAGAAAAGGAGGAATATGAATCACACAGCAACCTGCAGAAACCACACTCTTAACTTTACAGGCTTTTTAAGGATGAAGCGATGGATAAGCCTAAATTTTAAATTCATATTCCTTAAAGTTCTGTTTGCTATGCGGTGTCAACCAGAGGAGGATGGGCTCCCTTTTGAGTCTTGGTTCCTCTCAAGGTTTCTTCCTCCTGCTCTTAGGGAGTTTTTCCTCGCCAATGTCGCCACTGCTGTCCCAGATTTTTCTGTAAAGCTGCTTTGTGACAACACCTGTCGTAAAAAGCGCTATATGAATAAACTTTGACTCGACTTGACTTGCCAAATGTGTGTACATGTGCATTTGCAGATAACAGTGAGTCACACAGTGTCAGAAACCACATAATCAAGTCTATAAGAGATACTGAACAGCTCAGTTTGAGGAAAGTTAGACAAGCAGTTAGGATGATGCTAATTGGTGGGGTGTAAGCTTCCATTGCTGGCTCCAGTGTAAAACTAGAGAAGCAAGACATGAAAATTCTTCACTGATCAAGATTTGGAGTAAAGGGGGAACAATGGGAACATTTAAGTTCTATTGCTTTAACTCAGAGTGCACAGATGTAAACAGTTCAGTTTTAAAGACATATTTACAGCTTTCTGCTTCAGAAAAAGAGTTAGAGCATTCAAGCACCTTGATGGGACGAGGAATACAGTTGTATGCAAAAGTTTGGGCAGACAGGTTACGTTTTACTGATTCTACAATGAACAAATGTCAATGCATTTTAATGCTGGATTTCACTGGATTTCACACAAGAGACATAAAATGTTGCCTGTGCAGAATTTATGGTTATATTTTGTTTTATTTTTTAAAAAACTCAAGGCAATAAACAGAAACTGTGCATTAAAATTAGCAGAAAAAGGCGCCGGAGTGTTCTCTGTGTAAGATGTGTTAACTTATGTTCACTTAGGAAAATCAACAACGTGTCATTAGACAGGGGTGGTCAAATTTCGCACATCACCAAGTGTCATCTAGACCTCCTCAGCCTCTCAACCTTAAACACTTTATTCTGAGCTTATTACTGAGGTTCATCATTTACCTATTAAAATACTTCATATTTGACTTTTGACCATTGAGCAACATGTGGCTCTTTTATTGCCCTGTTCGGCTCCACAGCAGAATCAGATTTGTAGGTAAAAATAAAATAATCCTCCTTTACAGTAAAATAAAGCTCTGCTGATCGTTCAACACAGTTTAACAATAAATGGTCTTAAACTCTGGAGTTCATGTAGAACTGCTAATTCACCCTTTAACCCTGAAGATCAGCGCAGACTGCTGGTCACCATAGCAACGCAGACAACAGTCTCTAGCTAGTAGCTACGAAACAATAAAGAGAAAGATTTAAGACGAACATCGATAATTTGGAGAGGAATGGACTTATTCGCATTTACAATCACTCTAGCTGGTTTCCTGATACGTTTAATCTGCAATGAGAAACTGTCAAACACTAAAAAGACATGAAGCTGAAGTCATTACTCATTCACCAGATTCTTGTTCAAATTTTCAGCTATAGCTGCTTTTCTCACATCTCCAGCAGGAAATTTTTCCACAAAAGTAGAACAGTTTCTTGAAAATGTCTCACTGTTTGACTTTTTACAAGGCTGAAGTCATTACTCATTCACCAGCTTACTAATTCACCAGCTTCCTGAGGCGCCAAAATGTAACTGCTGCACCATTTAAGGTGGAACGGGAAAATCTGAACAAGAATCTGGTGAATGAGTAATGACTTCAGCCTTGTAAAAAGTCAAACAGTGAGACATTTTCAAGAAACTGTTCTACTTTTGCGGAAAAATTTCCTGCTGGAGATGTGAGAAAAGCAGTTATAGCTGAGCTAAAGCTTAAAGCAGAGTAAAGTAAGTCTGTGTTTTCATTTATATATTATGTTTTTAGCCTTTACTAGTACATCAGCACATACTGGGACATATTTACAGCCAAGATGGTAAAATGGACATAAAATGTTGAGGCTCCCAAGGTGGTTTGATTTTTGTTGAAAAGACAAAATTGCTCTTCTTAAGATTTAGGTTGCGACCCCTGTTCTAGATCAAGCCTCTTGTCTTTCTGGACATACACAGTTACACATTTTGTTAACAGACTAAATCTACACACCAGCCTGCATTCAGAAAAAACTACTACTGAACCTGCATCAGTCCTCCCTGCGTCTGCGATCCGATCTAATCAAGTTAAGAGATCAGTCTCGCGGAAGAGCAGAGCCAGCAGATAGCGAAGTTGTGACTAGCTTTATTTGGAAAGTAAACATGCAGAAAGAAGCTAAACACAGCAGCGGGGATGGATGTTGTCAGCGGGACAAGACCTTTCCAGAGAAGGACCTTTCGGGTGAAATTTTGAAACTATAAATAAAATAAAAGTGCAGGACACAGCAGGTCATATTGTAGGAAAAACTGTTTTCAGTATGACAACAAATACACAGTGTAGGAGACGTTTATTTATTCATTTCTTATAATGCTGTCTTTGGTGTTTGTTATGTAAGTATGGGCCAACTACAGGTCAAAAGGTCTTTAAATAGAAAGAGGAACTGAAAGAGGGTGTGGCTGACCAGGAGCACACAGCTTTTGAGCTTTTGACCTTGCGGTTGCGGGCTCCTTTCTCTGTGCTCTAGCATTCTTTGTTTGTCTTATATTAACTTTACTTCTGGTTATACGACCTGTAACATTTCAAGTCTGTATTAAATCATAGCTTATTTTTTGGAAATTTGACTGGACCTCATTTTTGTTACAAACAAGCATTAGAAGATTCCCAGTGAACACAACTAGTGACCCACAAATGAAAACATAATTAGGATGAATAGTCGACAAATGACTGTTTACGAAAGGTGTAAGTGGTCATATTTGCATATGTATTTGCTAACAATACAATACAACTTACACGTCTATGGAAGGAATGATTTACTGTTTTCAGAATTGAAATCGCAATTAGAAAGAATGCAAGTGCTGCAAAGTTTAACTACAGCCTACAAGTGGGAAATTTTCACCTAATAACACAGAGCTTGTGAACTGCCTGTAGATGAGTCAGACCAATTCGAAGCAACTGAAAATCCACATGATGTTTATATGAGGACACAACCACAACTAGCAGACAGTCTAGCATATTACACTCAGTATATAATCCATTTTCTTTCTTGAGCTTGAGTATCTAAACCTGGATTAACAGAGAAAGTTGTTAACCGCCTTCGTAAAACGAGCTGATGGTCTTTGTGAAACGAGTTAACCACAGCGATGTTTGTTAGATGTAGTGGAGCTGAAACAGAGTCAGGAATCCTGTACAAACTGAACCTCAAACCGTTTAGCTCTGTCTTACGATTACAGCCTTATTAGGGTAGAGCTGACATGATACCACCTCTCCAACACCGATACTGAAACCCTGAGCATCGGCTAACTTGTAAAAGAGATTTTAATCTCTAGTTTATGAAAAGGTACAAATACAAACTTTTCACCTGGAAAAACTTATTCAAGGTTCACAGTCAGACCTTAAAACCACTGTTGTACCTTTGAGGGAACATTTACACTGTTTGTACCTTGATGAATGAAAAATGTACCTGAACAGAACCTTTATTTCTAACAGTGATTGTGCCTGATGTTTCCAGGGTTATGACTTTTTCTCGTCCACACATTTACCAGCAGTGCTGTTTAATAAGAAGTGTCTACTGAGGCAGAGAACACGCCCCTGTCTGTGTGTACGGTGAGTGTGTATAAAGCCATTCACTGCACTAATCCCACACTGTTGCCGGAGGGAAACTTTTCAGCACCTCTCCAAATTCCATCTCTTTCTCTGACGCCGGACCCAGGATTCGCTGAATTTCAAACAGCTCTGTTCCCTCCGTGCACTACACAGACACTTTATGCCCAAACAGAACCATCTTACATTCTTATCAAGGCTGCTACATGGTTTGGATGTTCCGTTCTGGGAAAAACCTTTGATGTAGGCCTTTTTGTAAGTTCTTTAAACTTTAAAAAAATTCTTCACACTCACACATCTCATTTACACAAACTCAAAGGTTCTTTATGGAACCAAAAGAGGTTTTAAATTGGGATTTCTTCAGAACCCTTTACTTTAAAAAGTGTATGATCAAGCCCCGTCCTCATTCTCTTTTTTTCTGCACCGATTTGTCAAAGCATCCATGGGTTTGGTCCCTACGCTAGATACCAAGAAAGCGTTCTTTAAAACAATTTTGGCTCTTTAAATAACATTTCAATAGACATTACCTTAAAAACTCATCTGAACCCACTGAACTGAAAGGTTAAACGGTTTTAGGAACCAAAAGTAGTTCTTCTAATGCTAAATAATCCTTTTCGGCATCTTTATTTTAGAGTGTAGAGGCCGAACCAATAGACACTTTGGCATATTATTGGGTGGAAGCTGTAAAGGTGTCAAAAAGATGCTTTAGAATCACTTTCAGTTCCCTTCTTTGCACAGTTCTTTAAAAACAAACCACTCAATTGAAAATGTAAAAAGTTTTAGGGAACCAAACATGTTTCCTCTAAACCACTGCTCTGAAAAAACCTTGTAGCACCTTCATTATTAAGAGCCTCCTCCACAGCCAATCTCACCAGGTGGCTCCTTCTCCCCAGTCACATGTCCTTAAGGAGTGAGCGAGCTGGGCTGGACTGGGCAGGCTGGGGCTGTGGCCCAGAGGAAGCAGCCGTGGAATGGGAGGGAGCATGGAGCGGGGGATGAAGGGGCTCACTGTATTAATGCCTGGACACGTTTCAACTCGCTCACTTCCCCTGCGACGCTTGGGTCAATGCACAAACCTGCAACCCCCAGAGATGAGGCTTCAGTGGACTGCGCATGAGCCACGTCCCCCAAAACCCCACGCCCATCTGTCCTGAACTCCAGCCTGCAGTGAAGAAGTGCTGTTTTATTACCCTATTCTGCAATTTCGTCATCTGCAGAGGGAGGATTCCACGCTTGGCTTTCCTCCAGTACCATCTGAGTTAGGAACACCTCAGCCTTCTGCTTACTTTGAGCCATGATCTCACGTGTTATCAAGCACTGGAGAAAGCACAGGAGAAACCACAGCTGGTCACAACTGAGGTCAACCTAAACAGATGTGAAACAGCCACTCAGGCCTTGTAATCATCTATCTGAGCTCATGAAATAGAGAAGTGGAACTTGGTTAGTTCACTTTTCGCTGGAAGAACATGAAGCTCTTTTCTGAAGAAAAACACAAGACTGAACATTTTGTCTTCTTTCTTGGAGCAAATCAAGCCCAGCTGACTTGATGTTTTTTCCAGTTTCTTGTCGGAGCCAACGGAGCCCAGTCGGCTGAACCCTGTCTTTCATTTTCCATGGATTTCCCAGCAATGCCAGCCCACTTTGGTGGAGAGTAGATCAGTCCCAGCTAACTGAACACGTTTCCGTACTTCTTAAAGAAACTGAAGACCAGCTAACAGGACTTTTCCTCCACTTTCCTGCACCATATACTGAGTTCGTTGACTAAATAAACCCCAGCTGACCAATTAATGGAATAAACAATGATCTCAACTACCTGAACATCCTGAATCCAGCTAACTTAACATGTTCTCCAATTTCAGGAGCCGTATGGACGTTCTTCTACTTTATGGAGTAAATATATACAACATAACTTCAGTAACCATCTTAACTACCTGAACATTGTCCTGAAAATGAAGCCATTAAATAAATGTGTTGTATATGGTTCTATTTGGCACTTTTTTGAAAACGGTTCCACATAACACCAGAAATGTTTGACATTGTAACAACAGCAGAACCCTTCTTGGTTCAATACAGAACCATGAGTTCTATATATAACCCTTTTTGGTTCTATATAGAACCATTTCCTAACTAAATGTTTTTTTTGCCTGGTGCAATGGTTCTTTAGATTGACGAAGCATGTGTTGTATATGGTTCTAACCTTTTTTGAAAATGGTACTTTACAGAACCGTTTTTGAAAATGATTCTATACAGAACGTTTTTGGAAATGGTTCTATTCAGAACCTTTTTTAAAAAAGTTCTATACAGAACCTTTTTTAAAAATGGTTCTATATAGCACGAAAAAAAGCTTGAGATGGTAACAACAGCAGAACCCTTTTTGGTTCCATATAGAACCACTTCCTGCTTTAATGGTTCTTTGCCTGGTAAAAGCGTTCTTTAGATTGATGGACAATGTGTTGTATATAGATCTGTACAGTACCTTTTTGAAAATGGTTCTATATTACACCAAAAAGGCCTGACAACGTAACAACAGCAGAACCCTTTTCGGTTCTACATAGAACCATATACAACACATTCTCCAATCTGAAGAACCATTTCATCATGCAAAGAGTCATTTAAGCAGGAAATAGTTCCGTACAGAACTCATGGTTCTAAATAGGACCATTCCCTTTACACAGGAACCCTTGAAGAACCAGTGCTCTTTGGAACAGGATTTTCCATTTCTTGGAGTAATTAAACACAAACTAACGGTACATGTTCTCTAACGTTTAGAAGAAGACTAAGCCCACCTAACCGAACACCGCCCCCCACCCCTCTCTTCCCCAGTACTACGTAGGCGCCACGGCTCTCAGGGTGACTCACCACAGGGCCATGCGGTCCTTGGGGTAGTTGAGGCGGTCGATGGCTCCCAGCACATACGGCAGAGAGTGCTCCGAGTTGCGGCAGAGCAGCGCCGTGAGCAGCCGCGGAGCCAGCAGCGGAGACTCGGGGCTCCAGCGCTCCTCCGGGAAGTAGCCGCGGCTCAAGCCAGCCAGAAGCAACCACGAGGCGACCAGGAGCAGCAGGGCGATCGGGTGCATGGTGGAAAAGAGAGCGGGGCGAGGAGAGAAGACAGAACAGAGTGGAGAGAGAGAGAGAGAGAGGAGAGCAGGGGGGTCAGAGAGAGCTCACACGGCCGGCCTCCACGGTATCAACGTAGACAGTAATGCACCATAATCCTGCGCTGTAGGCTGGAATTAAAGGGGAAGTCTCTCTAGCCGTCCTCAGTGGAACAGGAAGGGGCTGCTGTGGGGAGTCCAGTTTTCAGACCCGCTCCAAAACACGCACGAAGCTGAAGAAGGAGAAAACGTGTCAGAAGAGCAAATATGCGCGATCAGGTGTAGCGTTTAAAAAGTTATAGCGGTTGTGTCTGAATTGTGGAGGACTGGCTCTTTAAAGTCAGACAGCTGCGTCCAGTTAGAATGTGCCAGAAAGATTCGAGGCGTGACTATATGCGAGGGGGCGTGGCCACAGCTGTGAAGCCTGAAACAGAGCTATACATGTATACAACGGTGCTTCATACACACACACACACACACACACACACACTATATACATACATACATACATGCATATATATATATATATATATATATATATATATATATATGGTCCGTATATATATGGACCAAAAGAAATGACCCAAAATGACTTGGAAAGACGTCTGGTTTCATTGACTTACATTAAAAGTAAAGTATGTTTTTTCCTTCTCCTGTAAAGTTGCCATTTTGGACATACAGTAGTTTCCCTATGAAAAACATCTTGATAAGAACAATCATATTTTGCTCTTATTATTCTATATATCCTATTGCTTTAAAGAAATGTTCACTTTTTATTTTCCCTGAATTTACATTAGATTTAAATATGAGTAATCTTCATATTATATGAATTTAATTAACTTCAATAGAACACATACACAAAGTAATAGTACACAGTTAGAAATAAAGGTTCTGTTCAGGTACATTTTTTTGTTTATTGAGGTACAAACAGTGTAAATGTTCCCTCAAAGGTACAACAGTGGTTTTAAGGTCTGATTGTGAACCTTAAATAAGTGTTTTCCAGGTGAAAAGTTCGTATTTGTACCTTTTCATAACCGAATTTTTTTTAAACAGAACAGTAAAATAAAAGCCTGGAGACGAGACGGGGTGTGTGGAGTCAGTACAGCTTAGAACATATCATTTCAGTGGATTATGGTTCAGTTATGTTCCCTGACTAAAGGTACTGAGATGTACCCTTGAGGGTCCCACCCCAGTGACAAGAGGGGCACTGCATCAGTGATAGTTTCGTACCTTTATTTCTAAAAGTGTAGGCATCTATAACAGTGGTATAATCTACAAGATTATGTGTAACAGTAATTCCCAGATGGAGTCCTGTTGTCCACCTGCACTGCACAGTTACATCCTTGTTAATAATAAAGTCTTCCTGCAGATGAATCCAGTGAGCTAGAGCGGGAAATGTGATCCTGTAGTGTCTACATGGGGATGTGAAAGTTTTCTCTAAACTTCTGAAGAACGTGCTAAATCTGTGCAAAGTGCGACCCCTGCTGGACTGACCGGGAATCACCAGTAAAACTCACTCTGCCTCTTCGAGTTTAACCCTAAAGCTTAACTGTCGATTGCACATACATTTTAACACACGCACACATATACACTGATACATATATATATATATATATATATATAATATATATATATATATATATATATATATATATATCAGTATTAACTTACTTGTTAGTTGTTATGGTATAGTTAGGCATTCATTCCAAGTGTTGCAAGTGTGAAGTTGATATTATATGATGTATAAGATATATTCATTTGATGTAAACTTTATTTGCCTATAAAATGTAGCAACTCAAACAGTAACCCCTTGATTTAAAAAACTGACTGTTCTGCATTCAAGACACTGTTATTCTTGAAGTTCATAGTCCTATCGGCTTGCTTTATTATCTATATTGTAATTGTATTAATTATAGTTCCTTATGCAATGTGGATGTAAATATTATAAAATGTACAGTAAAAGGTATTTTAAGATGTTCCAATATATATTTTTACGAGAAGTGAATGAGATGCTAAACAATATACTGTATTCTATTTACATTAATATTTAGTCAGGTTTTCTACCCTGAGGTATTAAATATTATCAGTTCTGGATATAAATTTCACTCTACCTTAGTTTTCAATGTTCTCCAGGTTTCTCTGTCATTTCAAACAAGTCTCTGTTCAACATTCTGCACTCCAGGGGCATAACTGGAGACTTATGGAAGGGGCTAAGCCTTCACTACTGAGTCAGAGGACATGGGACCCCAGGACAAATTTTTAATGGCCCCAAAATGTCTGTTTGTCATGGACATTCAGAGTCGCAATAGCCATGAAGTTGATCAACACGTGTCAAGCTTGCACACGGTGTCTCTTCTTAGAACTTGTGTTGGTCCAACTTATTTTACTACATACTTAAAAATATGGTTCTTCAAGCATTCTTTAGTAAAGGCAATGGTTCTATTTAGAACCATGAGTTCTATATAGAACCACTTGCATGCTTAAATGGTGAAATCATTCTTCAGATGGTTCTATATCAAACATTTAAATAAAATGGTTCAATTTAAGAATGCTTTTTGTTGCTAGATAGAACCATTTTCAAAAAGGTTCCATATAGCACCATACACAACACATTCTCCATCAATACATAGAACCTTTTCGCTATTTAAGCAAGCAAGAAAGAGCCATTGTCTTTACTAGAGAATGCTTGAAGAACCTTTTTTAAGCATGTAGATTTGGGTTAAATGTGATCACTATGATGCACAGTGAGTTTAGAACCACACTCAGCAAAGGCAAGGCTAGATAATTAACCTAAAGTACACACACTTAAAAATAACGGTTCTATATAGATAAAAATAAATGGTTCTATATACATAAAAATAATTGTTCTATATAGAACCATGAACACTCAAAGAACCCTTTTACATGCTTAAAGGGTTCTTTGCATCATGAAAGTGTTCTTCAGATTGATGGAGAATGTGTTGAATGTGGTTCTTCTATTATTACAAGCTTGACATTGCAGCATTAGAAGAACACATTTTGGTGCTAGATAGAACCATATTCTCCATCAATCTGACGACCCATTTCACGATGCTAAGAACCCTGTAATCACACCTAAGGGCATTATCTTCTGACTGGACGTTTTTGGGAGGAAACCCACACAGACAGAGTGAGAACACGCTCCACACAGAAAGGATGCTGGTCGCCCGGCTGGGGAATTGAACCCAGACCCTTCTTGCTGCGAGGCAACAGTGCGACCCACTGTGCCACCCTGCTCCAACAGCAGTGATATGTTGCTCAATTGCATATACTGTTTTGTTTCCAGTCTAGAATTTATCGTCTTGTGTATTTATATTTATATTTTCCCACCCCATGCATGAGACTCTGGCAGCACTGAGCAGCTCCTTCCGTGACCGGCTGCCTCACCCCAAGTGTGTGAAGGAGGCTATCGCAGGTCCTTCTCTCCTGCTGCTGTTAGACTGTACAACCAGCACTGCTCCCAAAGGAGAATCTCTTCCCTTCCACACCTACAGAACATAAACTGTGAATTCATTACCATTTCCTGTGTACAATATAATCAATACTTACTATGCACAATACCAAGTGACAGCTGGAGTGGTGTAAAACATGCCATTGCTGGACTCCGGAGTAATGCCAACACATAAGTTTGGTGGATGAGGGATAATGCTCTGTTTTTCAGGGTTTGGGCTCCTTAGTTCCAGGGAAGGATAATGTAATGCTACAACATACAAATACATTTTAGACAATTACATGCCAGAATGTCAGGAATAATATAATAACAAGTAGGTATTCGGTTCAGATAAATAGAAGTTAAAGATGTTTCAAATCTAATTATTTAAATAAATTACAGATACTTTAAATAAAGCATAAATACTTAAGTGTAGCAATTTCATGTACACACCTGTCCTCGAGGTTAACCACAAGGAAATAACTTTGCATATAACACTTAGTGTAAAGATTTTTTTTGATTTTTGGGACGGCAGGGAGGCAAACTGTAGTGCAGAGAGGAAAACCTGTGAAAAATTGTCTTAAATGAATTTAAAGAGGTGATGGAGTGTGAGTTGAGGTGGCTCAGAGTCAGGCTCAAACTACCAATGTACCAATTGGCGGTCCGAGGAATTACCACTGCACCACCATGAAGCACAGACAACAATGGGATAAAACATCTCAAGGAATGGGAAATAAAAAAGGCAGGAAAAAGGCAAACAAAGAGGATGCTGAAAGCAGCATGTTCAAACAAAGGCTGAGATAGAAAAGTGAAATAAAAAATAATCAGAAAACAAAATACTTCCTCTGTGATTATAAGAGGAAGGCAGACTTTATGTTTCACCTGCTTGTTGTTTGTGGACCTTGGAGCCGTTTCTTGTTCAAGCCTTTTTTTGGTTTTTAAGTAGTTTTGGGACAATTTCTCTCTTTTGTTTTTTTTTCAGCCCTCTGTTCTTTTTAATTTCCTTTCCTTTCTTATAAATATCCACCTGGGCTAAGTACCATACCGGTCACACCTCTACAAAGGTGTGATAAAGGGCTGCTGTTTGCCCCAGCCTTAAGTAAAGGAGTTGGGCCTAATCAGCCCAAGGGCTTCTAGGAATTGGAGTTCCCTGAAAGTATGGCACCTCGCTGCTGTCACCCTCTGCTGGCGGCCGGCGGTGCAGGCTGGGCCCTTACATAATGTTTATATTGTTAATTTTTGTGAAGGATAGAGTTTATATACTTTTTTAACCTTCAGTTTAATATATATATACACATTATATATAATATATAATATATATACATATATCATATATATATATATATAGTAACAAGTAACAAACTGTAGAAACCTTGTTAAGTAATTAACAAGGTTATTTACTGGTTTGTTTATTCTCTTCTTGTTACTTCTTTTCTTTTCTTGAGTATCTTGCTCTCCCTTTGCTGCTGTAGCACTGAGAATTTCCCCATTGTGGGACTAATAAAGGATTATCTTATCTTATTGTTCTGTATGTTTATTTTCTGGTGTATTTATTGTGTTTTCTTGCACACTTACTGTTGCATGTTGCACTGTTGGGCAAGAATGACATTTTGTTCCATTTATACAAGTTGTACCGCAGAATGGCAGTAAAGACCACTTGCCTTTTTATTTATGCCTTTCTTATTAATGTCCAACTAATTATTTGAAACTGATGAAGTTGTGCTGGACCAGCATGTTAGAATCATTTTATAACTTCGTCTGCAATCAAATTAGCTTGATATTTATTGACAATATTGATTCCAAGCTTTTGAACAGTGACTTTATCAGCTGTTCAGCACGCACTATTATAAGAGATCGATAAGACCCTATATGCAAAATATTTACATTTATTTGTAAGTATAACTCTAAAATACAAATCCAATTCCCAAACCAGTTTGGACATTGTGTGATGTGCAATGAAAACGGAACACAGTAATGGTAAGAAAATGGTATAAAAATGCAGGATTTGAAGTTTTATCTCGTAAGCTTCATTGTTTTTTGTAAATATATGCTCATTCTAAATATGATGACTGCAACATGTTCCAAAAACATTGGGACAGGAGCTTGTTCATCACCTTTCCTTTTAACAGCACTTAATGATCATTTGGGGACTGAAGACTCAAACTGATCCAGTTTTAAAGCTGTATTTTTGCCATTCTTCTGTTACACAATTCTTCATTGTCTTATTTTAAGCTGAATAAGACACTTTTAAATGGGAGACAGTTCTGGATTTTAGTCAGGCCAGTCTAGCACCCCTGTTCTTCAGTGGTCAGGACCCCCACAGAGCAGGTACTATTTGGGTGGTGGATCATTCTCAGTACTAACGTGGTGGTGGTGTGTTAGTGTGTGTTGCACTGGTACGAGTGGATCAGACACTGATTATCAGACATCTGATAAACCTGAATGAGTTTTATTGGAGATCATAGTAGTTCATGATCGAAGTTCAAGGACTGTTACATGTCAGTGCCTGTGCATGTATGTGTTTGTTTTCTCTCTCCTCTCAGCTGCTCTTCTCCTGCCCCTTTTTGCTGTCGCTTTTCTTCATAGGTTACTTGGGGTGTCAATCACCAGCACATCCTGGATGCCATCTGGCCAATCAGCTTGCAGAGTTGAGCCCAAGAAGGTGGAGCTTGGACTTTAAAAGCAGTACAACAGAGTTTGTCATCAGCTCTGGGCATTATGTTACTTATGTCTCAGTGCTTGGTTCATTTGTTTGGTTTCAGACTGTGGTCTTAGCTCTCTTAGTGTTGCTAGCTTTAGCCTTGTAAGCATTTGTTCCTGTGATTCTTTGTTGTCAGTCTACAAATGTTTGTCTGGGTGTTCTGGCTTTAAAGTATCTTAAACTGGTGCTTTTCTCCTGGGAGGAAGGGCAGGTTAGACTGGGTGTGGACCTACATTTACATGAGTAGGTATTCTTATTATCTAAACACACTAGTTTAGAGGCAGGTACCACTCCTTGTATGCTGTTATAGCTTAGCATAGGGTGGCAGGTAGAACTGTTTAGCGCTTAGCTTGGAATAGCTGATTTTGTTGATTTCTCTTCCTTGGTACTGTCTGTAGTCCCTCCTGGGTAGATTGCCCAATCACCCAGTACAACTTTAACAACTTTTCTATAGCAACTTGTTCATAGCTTAACTTTTTTGTGTGTTTGGTTTGTTGGTCTGTATAATAAAACTGTTACAATTTTTATTTGCATGGTACTGGTCTCTGCACGCCTTTATTGCACTCCTCCATCGTCTTGTTACTGTCCCTCCCTCCTCCTAGATCTGTGCCTACGGTTGGGACGTAACAAGGACGTTGAAGGATCTGGAGAGATTTTGTTTGAAGAATTGGTCTCTGATTCAGTTCAGCTGGAGTCCACAACAGTATCAAATTCAGGATTTCCAACAGTTGTTAAACCTCAGTTTCAATGAAAAAAATGGACATTGACACATTTAACCATTTCATGCTTTTAAAACAAATAGCATTTTTCACACATTAAAATGGAGTCATGTCATAACATAAAAACATACAAAGTATCAGGGATAACACAAAAAACCCAGAGGCTTATTTTCATTGTGGTCACTAAAACAAAAAATCAAACATGTCCTATGTTTTCCCAGCAGGACTCTGGTTTAGGCCCTGCCTCGTAATCCTAGACAGGATCCTGTCCATCCCTCTTTCTACACCAATTACCTTCACTTCCTCCTGAGAAGGAGGAGCTACACTGTCCTAAAGTTTCCACTTTCTCTGTGTTCAAGTAAACCTGAGAAGCTTCCTGAAACTCGCTCTTTCACTTTCACCAGTTCAGATCTCTCTTTTGCTGCTTCTCCTTCCCATTAATCCTCACCTTACTCCTTGTTGGCGTCTCCATGGCTTCCTGTCTGAAAAATGATCTCTCCTGTATGGTGTGCAGCAAACTTTATAGGAATCCTCAGCTGCTTCCCTGTGGACACAGTTTCTGCCGCTGCTGTCTGGACAATCTCTGTACCGCCAACTCCACTTACGTCTGCTCTGTTTGTCACTGGTCAACAAGACAGAAACCCGTGGCCAATCTGGTTCTGAGGAACGCCTGTGAGTCGTACCTGAGGGAGAAAGAGAAGGAGAACAACGAAGAAGTCAGATGTTCTCAACACGGAGAGAAAATGAACTTCTTCTGCAAGACGGATGAAAAAGTCATTTGTACAGAGTGCAAAACTTACAGCCACAGCTCTCACAGAGTGCAGCCTCTGGCACAAGCCGTACAGCAACACAAGGTGAGTAAGAGAGAGAGAGAGCAAAAACAAAATAAAGAAACGAGAAATAATGGCAGAGAGAAAGAAAAAAACTGAAAAAGCAAGACAAGCCTGAAAAAGCAAGACAAGAAGAATCATGAAAGAATCTGAGGCTCTGAATGACCTTGTGGTTGATACCAATTTAAGAGGGGTTAAAAGTTCTGATAACTGACAATATCGACTGATATAATTTTATACTTATGTTTTAGGATTTAATTGTACACTACACTCCTAAAAAAGATGGTTCTTTCAGGGTTCTTTAGTAAAGAAAATGGTTATATATGGAATCATGAACAAGCAAAGAACACTTTGCATGTGATGCTCTTCAAACTGATGGAGGATATGTTGTGTAGGGTTCTATATAGATCCTTTTTGAAAATGGTTCTATGAAAAAGTTCTATATAGAACAACCTCCATCAATCAGAAGAACCCTTTCATGATGCAAAGAACCCTTTACTTATACGGAGTTCTTTGAGTGTTCATGGTTCTATATAGGACCATTTTCTTTACTAAAGAACTCTTGAAGAACCATCTTTTTTAAGAGTGTATCTTTTATAAGCAGTTTTAGTTTTAGTGAAAGCTTTTTTTGTGTGTGTTTATGTCATGCTAAAGGTGAGATTCTTGTTATTTTGACCTTGATGGTGTTTTGTGGGATGTCTGGTAACCTACTATCTTTACATGACATTAACATTTATGGTATTTAGCAAGTCTAAACTACCCTTCAGCTCAGATACTGCCAGACACAAAAGCCAGTGATGAAACCTAGAAAGAAAAATACAGAATTAAACATAGCAAAGGTGCAATGCAATGCATTTCAGCGAGTTCTTAGATTATTATTATTTTTTTTTTGCCGATACCAGTAATATTGCGGGTCACTCATATCAGCCGATATTATCAGCCCATATATCACTCTGCCCGTACTACAAAAGGTATAAATGTATGGTGTCTAGTACAATTTAGTGTGTACATACAACGTGTATGTGTGTGTTTGAGAGGGTATATGTTTACCTAGACACAACCTCATAGTGAGTCATCTCTCCACAGAGACAAGTCAAGGCTGCCCTCCGTCCTGCTGAGAAGGCTTTGGAGTGTCTATGCCACGGCACTACTGGGCACGCCAAAATCAACAGATTTATTCAGGTGACACTTTATGACCTTGTGCAGGCCTATATTTGTTTATAATTTTCTTCAGTTTCATTCATGGCCTGAAACCTGAACTTGTGCTTATATGTATTTATGAAATAGCAGGATGGCACAACAGCTTGCGCGAGGGACATATTGAATATGTCCACAAACATGCCAGCCAGTTCTGATGAGCAAACCCTGAGTGCACACCCGGGGATGTTGTCTGGGCCGGCTGCTCTCCGTGGGTTTATTCTCTGCAAGGTCCTGCGCACATCCACTGATGTCACAGTGAGCGATGTGTTCTGTGTGCTCTCCTTGGTCATAATGTCTCTCAGTCGGCCAGGGTTGAGGGTCTCGAAGCGAGCATAGAACTCATTCAGCTCATCAGGTAGTGTAGTGTGGCTGGTTGTGACCACCCTGCTGGTCTGTTGGTAGTTGGTGATGTGCTGCAGTCCTTGCCACATGCACCGGGAGTCCGTGGTGGTGTAGTAGCCCACCAGCTTTAGCCTGTACTGTCTCTTTGCCTCTCTGATAGATCTACGCAGGTCGTATCTGGACCTTTTGTAGTCTCCAGTGTTGCCTGAGAGAAATGCGGCATGACAAGCATGTAGCATGGACCGAACTTCACCGTTTATCCAGGGTTTCTGGTTGGGGTATTTTCTGCAGCGCTTTGTAGGAACAATGGTGTCAATGCAGCTGCTGATGTAGCCCGTTACCCCAGAAGCATAGTCCTCTAGATCAATAGTACCGTCCTCTCTCACAGCAGCAGCTCTGAACACATCCCAGTTTGTACTGTCAAAGCAGTCCTGAAGCACTAGATCAGTTTCTTCATTCCACACTTTGATAGTTTTGCTCACTGGAAGTGCTTGCTTGAGGAGTTGTCTGTATGCTGGGTAGAGGAACACGGAGATGTAGTCAGACAGTCCGAAGTGTGGCCATGGCACAGCTTTGTAAGCCCCCCTCACATTGCTGTAGACTTGGTCGAGTATGTTGCTCTCCATCGTCGGAAAGCTCACGTGCTGATGATACTTGGGTAGGACAGTCCTCAGGTTGCAGTGGTTGAAGTCGCCAGCAACAATGAACACGGCGTCCAGGTGCGCGGCCTCTTGTTTACTAATGGCGCCATGCAGCAGCCCTAGCGCCGTGGTGGGATGTAAACAGCCAGAATAAACACAGCGCTGAACTCTCTCGGCTGATAGAGGGGTCTGCACTTCACATCATCAGCAGTTCTAAGTCAGCTGAACAGTGTTTTTCAACAGTCTTTACGTCTGAACACCACCTGTTGTTCACATAGATGCAGACACCGCCGCCTTTGTTCTTCCCCGACACTGCCGTGCAGTCCCCGCGGTGGACTGAGTTTCTAACTGGATCGCTGATTCTGGCGTGCTGTCCGAGAGCCACGTTTCTGTGAGAATAAGAGCACAGCACTCTCTGATCTCACGCTGAGTTGTTATTCTGGTTCTCAGCTTATCCAGCTTGTTTTTGAGGGAGCAAACATTAGCTAGCAACAGGCTAGGTTGAAGTGGCCGCATAGCCCTAGCCTTTAGCCTAACATGTACCTCTCTTGCCCTGCTTCCGCTTTGGCCGCTCTGTTCGTTGGCTGCGCCGCTCACCCGGCTGGTGCTGGTGGAGTACGAGCATGAAAGAAAGTTAAAGGTAAGTTCATGGTGAACTTTACCGATCTCCAGGAGTGCCTCTCTACTGTAACTAAATGTTCCGTAGGTATATTGTACATTTAAAATAAATACTGAAGTTAAAATAAATAATAAATAGCATTGGTTGCAGGAGGAATACACAAAGACGTCTGCCATGGTGGGCTCCATCTATATATATATATATATAATATATATATTATATATATTATACTATACATATATATATGTGTGTGTATATATGTGTGTATATATGTGTATATGTATAGTATGGTTAAATGATTCCACATCGTGATGAATAACCAGCTGTATTAGAAACATTTGAGTAGTACTACTTGTACAGACTTAAAGCCAGTCTTTAGAGTACACCTATAGATTGAAGGAGTTGTCCAAATGTTAAAAATGTTCAGAGCGGAAAACTTTGTTCTTTGTTACTATATTAAAATGTCATTTTGGAATATTTGTACTGTACTTGAGTATTATCTATAGCCCATGTGTCAAACATCAGGCCTGCAACACAATCCTATCCGGCCCGCAAAAGTATTTGGACTACAGTCTCCAACATGCACTACAACGTTATGTGCTCCGACTCTCTTACCCCAACAACAATTTATGGTACAGCGGCTACACCTCAATTCTACACAATTCTACACCAGTCATATCACAAAACACAATAACTGCATTTCAGCTGCAGTTCAACCAACATAAATGCCTAATGCTAGCTTAGAAATTGAGCTCTTAATAGTCTTAATGAACTTGCAGCAAAGAAAAGATGCCAGGTGTCCAGTTCAAGCAAACAGATAGTTTTAAAAGACTGAGCCCCTGGGGACATTTAAACTTTTATATATATTTTTTAATTATCCATGTAATATTTCAAGATCTACTACAAGTGTCTGTATTTTACTGCTGAAGTTTTTGCGTATTTTGAATAAACAATGCTCAGTTCAGGTTATAGCCCAACATTAGTTAAAAATAAAATTACATTTTTTTTTCTCTGGCCCTCATATTTGTTGCGATTTTTAAATCGACATCAACAAAGAGATTCTTTTTCTTCCTTTTTTAAAACAAAACTGTTCATCTTTGTGCAGGCACTGGTAGCCGCCATTAGTCACTGCATTGCACATATAGTTTGTTGAAAAGCTTACATGCTCTCAAGCACTATAGTTACTTTACTGTGTAAAAAAAAAAAAATCAAATATTTCTTTCTGTTTCTCATACATTTTCTTCCCCAGTATCAGGCCAAGCAGACAGAGAGGATGATCAGGAAAGATTTTGAGAAACTTTATCAGTTCCTCAGAGAGGAAGAGGAATACAGGATTGCAGCACTAAGGGAGGAAGAGGAGAGAAAAACAGAAAACATGGAAGTGAGGGTAGAACAACAGATACTGTCTCTCTCGGACAGAGTGAGATATGTGGAGGACAAGCTGGAGGACGATGATGTGACGTTCTTGCAGGTAACAATAGCTTTACATTCATGTAGTGTTGCTGTCTGTACAGAGAATAATAGACTTCCATGGAATACAAGTAATGACAAATTTGACGATTTGATTAGTTTTGAGTTCAAGTGCTGGTGTTCAGCTTAACGTACTGTTATACAATTTGTTGTTCTGCAATAAAATGACCATATTTGCAAAAAGAATTATGAATTCTTGTATTTGACATTAAGATTATGTTGCGATACAACTATCATCATGGTCTAAAGTCTAAAGCCAAGCCTTATGCTGTAGTTCACCTGCAATTGCTCAATTTCCCAGCTATGACACACCTGACTCATCTAATAAATATAAATGGCTTAGTTGTTACTGAGTGAGTCAAGCTAAAAATATTCAGTGCAGAAGAATACCAGGACAAATGTGTGTTACAGAACGAATCAAGCTAAAAATATGCAGTACAGGAGAACGCCAGGACCAGATGTTTGAAGTAATCCTAATGTTTGAAATAGTGTTTGAAATAATCCTGATGCTGATCAACATTTAGAAGAGTGAAACGTGAGAAGTAGTCAGCAAATTCCTGAGAGGGGGTATGCATATTTTTGGGGAAGAATGGGAATTACTGACAACTAGTGGAAAAGAGAGGTACTGCAGAATGAATTGGAAATGTGCATTTTTCTAATAGCCTGTTCAACATGGAATCCACTAAAAAACACTGAGCATGTTGTGCCAAGTTGAATTGAATCTGCATTGAATCTTTATTGTGTGAATTATTATTATTATTATTATTATTATTATTCGCTGAGTAATGTTTAGAGAAAATCATGGTACCACTTTACATCTGCTAACACATACAACTCTTGCTTGTCATTTTTCAGAACTTTAATCCCATCCTACAGAGGTACATTTTTATCTACACTATATTCCTGTCACACTCATTTTCATGCACATACACTACTGCGGGTGCCTGGATATGCTTCTTTAGAGCTTGTGTGTGTGTGTGTATTTAGAGCTCAGTGCACAGTTCCAGATCCAGAGCTGGATTCAGGAACACTGATTGATGTAGCCAAACACCTGGGGAACCTGAAATACAGAGTGTGGGAGAAGATGAAGGATGTCTGTTCTCACTGTGAGTGGCAGTTGTCTATTTCTTGTAGACTTAAAAATCTATAAATATTTCCCAATGTGTCCTTCCTTTGCCCCTCCTCTTTTCTCCAGATCCTGTGGTGCTGGACCCAAACACTGCTCCTGCAGACTTATCCATTTCAGATGACCTCAGATGTGTAGGAAAGTCTATAAGCAACCGCCCGAGCCCCATTCCTCATCACAGAAACCGAATAGTGCTGGGATCTGAAGGCTATAATGGTGGCTTCCACTGCTGGGACGTTGAGGTTGGAGACAGCAAGCACTGGACCATCGGAGTCTGTGAAGACACAGCTGCAAGAAGGCCTGTGGAATCTTTGACACCCAGAAATGGGTTTTGGGGCCTCAGCTGTGACGGTTATACCTGCAAGGTCCTGGGCACCACAAACACCTGGCACTGGTGGAATAAGATACCCAGAACGGTACGGGTTAAGCTGGGACACCATCTCATATGGAGGACAGTGAGCTTCTTCGATGCCAGTGATGGATCGATGATTGCAGGTTCTATTAAGGTGCCCTCTGTGAAGCTGTTTCCTTTCCTCATCCCAGGGGATCATCCCTCAGTTCTGCGCATTCAGCAAGATCATGTTACTGTTACTGTGCAGGAGAAATTCAGCTTCTTAGGGAGGTCCATAGATGCGGATGTGAGAACGATGCCTTTATATATATATGTATTCGTAACTGTGGCATTTTTCATAATATTGTTGTTTTTTAATAGTATTACAAATAGCTACAAATATTGATTCTAGGACCACTCTACCAAATTAGTTCAAACTGCCATTCTACAGTAAAAACATAAAAAGAAAAAAATCGGACCCTAAATATTCATAATTGTTACGATATATTTAAACCCAAAACATTAATTGAGTGAGTTAATAGCTCAAAAGGTGTTTTGAACTCTGACTTTGCATCAGGTATGTAGAATAATCCTTTGGTAGGTGGTTGGGAGCTAATTTTGTTGATGTTAAACACTAATAGATGTTAGTATGTTAACCATCATGTACAGTTGTATGCAAAAGTTTGGGCACCCCTAGTCAAATTCCATTTTGTTGATTTTCTAAGTGTAAATAATTTAACACATCCTTTACAGAATGTAGAGGATGTGTCGAATGCCTGTGCAAAAGTTAAGGCTCAATTTTTATTTTATACAAGTTTAACAAAAATGCTACATGGCGATAGACCATTGAAGAAGTTTCTGTCTAGATGGATAAATGTTTTCATTTTTTATTTAATTAAATCCTTGACTGATTTTTATTAAATTTACACACAAAAACACACACATTCATTCATATATGTGTATCGTTGCTGTCAGAAGAAAACCTCATCTCCATTTTTGTTGTCATTTTTCAGTTTTTGACATAATTTGAAAATCCCTGCTGCCCTATAAATTGTGTGTAAATTTCATGAAGAATGGACCAAAAGAAATGGCCCAAAATTACTTTGGAGGGGGGATGTCTGGTTCCATTGACTTACATTAAAAGTAAAATAGGTTTTTTCCTTCTCCTGTTAAGTTGTCATTTTGGAGATCTGGAGGTTTTCTTCTGACAACAGCTCTAATCTGTTATAACTTTAAATAAACCGCAGAATTGAAAAATGGTAACAGTGTTTTCTTAATTACTTTAATGTTGTCATCTTTTGCATTTAATTTTAATATGCAATTCAATATTTAATTAACGGTGATTAATCAGAAAATTTGAAACTGAATTCTGGATTACATTTGACAAAACTCATTTTTGGAGCCTCTCATGCTTGTTTTTTGTCAGTTTTTGAACTTCTGTCTACACTAGACTAGATATTCTGCATTAAAATGTTGAGAACTGAAAATAATACACATTCATGAATATCTTCAGTCACATCTAAAACTCCTAAGTTGACTAAGTTGAGTAGGAAAGGAGGACATGTCCACCCTGAGGCGTGGCAGGACAGAGAACAGTGAGAGGAGAGGCAGGAGAGCTTCAATCGCTCCTGTACGTTGACTTTGACAGAAATTACAGTTGGCTGCGCTAATATCTTTCACTAATAATAGCTCTCATGTTAAATGACAAAGAACTGAAGACACTTAAATGAACACTGATGGCTCAGAACTCATCAACCTGACACTGCACCTGACAAGAGTGTCACCATGAAGAACCCATATCTGCATTCACCTGATCAAAGTTCAGAGATATAGGTTATATTAGCTGTCTGTTGTCAGTTGTCTCTGACTCATGGTATTTTTCCACAGTCCACCTCCAGCTTGACTAATGTTACCATGCTCATTTTCAGTAGTGACAATTTTAGCTTATTTTGAGCAGAACACAAAAACGTTTTTTAGCTGTTTGAAGCTGCCTCTTCTTTCAACTTGAACAATAAAAAATCAAAGGGAAAAGCTCTTCCGTATTAAGTTACTTTATCTATCTTATTTATTATTTATATATATATATACATATATATTGATTTGTTTTTAAGACCATTAATGTTTTTGCATAGGAATGTAAAATAATGCATGAAAACAATCATTTGTGACAGACACCTCCCAATAGAAAGTACCCTATAAATGATGATTTTTATATATTTAGCTTACTATTGCTATAAATGCCTTGTGTTTAAATATATCATAAGAACATAATGATTGTAAATTTCTAAGGTCTTTCTAAGGTTTCTAAGGTCTGAATGCCAATTTTTTTTTTCAGCAGAGTACCACATTCAGGAGTAACAAAAGTTGTTAGAACAGAAAAGAAAGAAAGAATAACAAAGAATAAGAAAGAAAAGAAAGATCTGAGTGGTTACTCAAAGCCCACGGGGTGGTGAAATGGTATTACAGCTGTTTACACAGCAGCAGGACTAATCCTGTCCATCTCTCCGATCTCTACACCAATCACATGCACCTCCTCCTGAGAGGGAGGAGCTTCACTGTGCGAGGAAGTCTGCACTGTTTTCACTTTCTTTTCTTCAGATTTGCTTCTGCAGCGGCGAAACTGTCTAAACTCTTTCTGTCACTTCTGTTTGCTGGCTTTCCCGTCTGTCTGTCCTAATCTGTCGCCCTCTCCATGGCTTCCTCTCTAGAGGATGATCTCTCCTGTTCGGTGTGTTGTGAAGTTTATCAGGATCCTCAGCTGCTTCCCTGTGGTCACAGTTTCTGCTGCCGTTGTCTGGAAAAACACTTTGCGGTCAACTCTGCCCGAACCTGTCCTGTGTGTCGCCGGACATCTCCGCAGAAACTGGTGGCCAATCTGGTTCTGAGGAACGCCTGTGAGTCGTACCTGAAGGAGAAGGAGAAGAAGAACGATGGAGAAGTAAAATGTTCTCAACACGGAGAGAAACTCCAGCTGTTCTGTAAGACGGACGAACAGGCCATATGTCTGGAGTGTAGGAAACAGAAGCACAGCTCTCACAGAGTGCAGCCTCTGGCACACGCCGTACGGCAACGGAAGGTGGGTGAGAGAGAGAGAGAGAGAGAAGAGAGAGAGAGAGAGAGAGAGACAGAGAGAGAGAGAGATAGAGAGAGAGAGATAGAGATAGAGAGACAGAGAGACAGAGAGAGGGAGACAGAGAGAGACAGAGAGAGGGAGACAGAGAGACAGAGAGAGAGAGTTAAGTACTCTAGCATATTAGCATTAGAAATCTACTTTTTTCTTCTGTTTTTGTTAGTAAAATTTATAATTCCTTTTATGAGTGAAATTTCATTTCATCATGTAGGTCACAGTGACTGTACTGCTTTGTGATTGGTCCCTGACTTTTAAGGTTTATCAGTTTATTTTAGACCAAAAGGTTGTCCAGAAACAACTGACTAACTAACTAACTAACTAACTAACTAACTCACTCACTCACTCACTCACTCACTCACCTCACTCACTAAACAACTAACAACAACTAACTAACTAACCAACCAAATAACAACCTAACTACCAAACTAACTAACTACAGAAGTGTCATTTGACTCATATCTTAATGCACCTCTTGGTCATCATCTCTCTCCAGAGCCGAGTGAAAGTGGCGCTCCGTCCAGCTGAGAAAGCTCTGGAGGCTCTGAGGAACGGCACCACTCAGAACAGCCAGATCACCAAATACATCGAAGTAACTCTAACTACTTTTATTTTTACATGACCAAAGCCTGAGAAGGTTTTATGAAAGTTTTAATTTCTTTTTTGCCCCTCCCTCCATCATTTTCTCCTGTTCCAGTCTCAGGTCCAGCAGGCAGAGAGGCTGATTAAGAAAGAGTTTGAGAGATTTCACCAGTTCCTCCATGAAGAAGAGGAAGCCAGGGTCACTTCGCTGAAGAAAGAAGCGAAAAGGAAGAGAGACAGAGTGCAGGAAAGGATAGACCGAGAGATACTGTCTCTCTCCGAGAGAGTGAAAGAAGTGGAAGAAGAGATGGAGGATGATGGAGCCACTTTCCTGCAGGTAACAGCCATAATGCTGCTAAGGGTGGACAATAGAGCCTTATGTCAAAAGGTCATATTTGCACAGATCAGGCAGTTTCAACTACAGTATATTTACATTACAATATAGATGCTTAAATGCATTTAAAGCTTATAAACTGTAGAGTGTAATGAAAACATAGTTTGCATATTGAACTGCATATTTGTCATATTTGCCGTTTGGTCTTTATACTAAATTTAATGTAAGTCATCGACAACCTGAGTAAACACAAAGTTTTTTTTTTTGAAAGATAATTTATTGACAGAAAAAAGTTATTTAACACCAGCTGGCCCTGTGTGAAAAAGTAATTGCCCCCTTAGTTACATCAGCCAATCAACTAATTTTAATTGATAATTGGGATCAAATGAACTCAGGCATAACTACTGCCAGCCCTGAATGGCTGAATATAAACATCGTTTAAATAGAATGTAAAGTAGGCTAAAAGGTCTCGATAAAAAGACATTCTGGAAGAGAAGTGGAAAGAAAGATATTGAAACATATCAATCTGAAAAAGTGGTCCCACTTTATATTAAGTGTCTCTAATAACTGTATAGTTAAATGTGAACAACATATGCCACAACAATGTAACTATTAATGATTTAGTCAGTGTTACAGATGGATTACAGAAGTACACCTTATGTAATTACACATGTGTATCAACTTCAGTTGTAATATAGGTACAGTGCAATTACAGAGTGATAATTTTAGAATGGCAATTAATGTAATGTGATTAGATTACCTTGTTACTACACAGTTATTCCACAGTAATTATGTAAAACAAATGTAATATGTAAAAAAATACTTCTGATCCGTAGTATATCAAAAAGATACACTTGTGTAATTACAAGAGGCAAAACTGAAGTTAATACACATGTGTAATTACACAGGCTGTACTGCTGCAATCCATCTGTAACATTGATTAAATCATCATTAGTTACAGTGTTGTTACATATGTTATTGATGTGTAACTACACAGTTATTAGAGACACAATATAAAGTGCGACCGAAAAAGTTTACAGAGCCATTCTTAAGGCTTTGGAGCTCCAGCAAACCACAGCTAAAGCCATTATCTCCAAACGGAGAAAACTTGGAAGAGTGATGAATCTTCCCAGAAGTGGTCGGCCTAACAAAATTTCACAAGGAGCACAGTAATGAACCATCCAGCGAGTTACAAAAGAACCCAGATGAACACCTAAGGAACTGCAGGCCTCCCTCAGTGTTCGTGATTCCACCATTAGAAAGAGACTGGGCAAAAATGGCATCCATAAGAGAGTTAAATTTCAAAAACCACTGCTAAGAAGAAGAAAGGGTCATCTCACATTTGCCAAAAACATGTTAATGACCACCAAGCCTGTTGGAATAAAGTCCTGAGTCAGAAGTGCAACTTCTTTACAGACATCATACCAAGAGTTAAACGTGGTGGTGGTAGTACAATGGTGTTGGGATGCTTTGAATGTCTGGAGAATGTTTGGTCATCAGTCCATGATCTGAAGCTCAAGCAGAATTGGATTACACGGCAAGACAACAATCCAAAGCACAAGAGCAAATCTAACTCTAGATGTCTCAAAAGAAACAAAATCAGGTTTTGTAATGGCCTCATCAAAGTCCTGACTTGAATGCCCTTGAGATGCTACGGAAGGACTTTAAACAGGCAGTTCATACTAAAAAGCCATCCAATGTGGCTCAGTCAAAGCAACTGTGCAAAGAAGACTGGACCAAAATTCCTCCACAGTGATGTGAAAGATTGATATCCAGTAACAGGAAGTGTTTGTTTAAAGTTGTTGCTGGCACAACCAGTTATTAAGTTTTGACGGGCAAGTACATTTTTTCAAGTATGGAAATACAGGTTTGTCTTTTTTGACATTTTCTATGAGAATCTGCAACCATTAACACATATTACAAAAGTTACAAATATGCAAGAGTAAAAAAAGTCAGGAAGCAGTACTTTTTATGGCATTTTAGGTGTTTTGACCCAGTTACAGTCTCTGTTGAATGCACTTTATTGTATATATTGTTTATCTTCAGGCCTGTATTGGGATACATACACTAGATGTCCAAAAGTTTGTAGACACCCACTCCTCTAGTGTTTTTTTTTTAAATAAAGGGTATTAATAGGGAGTTTGTATTGATCATGATTAGTTGCTCACTCCAATTCATCCTAAAGGTATTGGATGGAGCTCCATCACTCTAGAGAATGCAGTTCTACTGCTCCACAGCCCAATGCTAGAGGTCTTTATGCCCTCTTGGTCATGCATGGCTTTGGGCATAGTGACATGGTGACATGGTGAAGGCTAATGTTTGGCTGCAACAGAGTGTCTCTCTCTATTAGCAGTGCTTTTCTAGGCAGAGCTGGGTAGAAAAGGAACACATGCAATGGTGTTGCCTAATCAGGAAACAAAAAAGGAGTCTTCTGTTACTGGAAAAAGAGAGTTATCAGATTACAGGTACATTATATAAATAAAGGACTACACTAAGACCACTCTATAAATAAAGTAGTAGCAGCTGTATATGATATGCATTTACTAGCGATGTTGATTGAAATGTCTAAATGGCTCATTGTCTAAATGGTTATCAGCATTATTCTGAGAGTATTTAAGGTTTAGTGAACAGTGTAGGAATTACAACCATTTTCATACTTGGCGCCCCCAAAAGTATCAAAAAGACGCACTAAAATATTAAGACACACTAATATAACCATGAATTAAATTGTCAGTTTTAGTTCTTGGTTTAAAATTCTTTGCACTCCATCACTGTCTGAATTCTGAAACTCACAGACATCACCAGATGCTGGGTTTCTTTTCTGGTGATGTTCTGCCAGGCCTATACTGCAGCCTGTCTTCACTATCTGCTGGTTTTTGGGGCATTTTACAGAGTCAGAGTCATTACATCATGATATTTTACATGGAATACAGACAATTATATGTTACATATTGCTTTTGTGATTTCTGTTTGCCTTAGGTTAAATTAAAGTCATCTTTGGGAAATTGCTTTACTCTTGTCATTTTTTAATGTATGACTTTAAAAAGAAAAATAATCTAAAAGTAACTTCAATATAGTTATCATTTGGATTAGGTTACATATTACATTTTTAAACAGATAGTCATTAATCTGCTGAAATAAACTTTTAAAGTGATCCCCTTAACCCTGTCTATTGACTTCATACAATGAATGCACCTTAAACTAACCAAATTCACTCTTTAGAAGGGCTGTCTACAGACTTGTGGACACTCAGAGCATGCTATTGCTCATTTAGTTATAAATACTACAATGCAGACTGTTAATAATGAATGATGAATTATAACACACTCCCATTCCTAATCTGAAGCCCTGACCTACACACAGCTAGTTTTGCAATACAGTAAAAAGTTTGCTTTTGTGTAGATTAAATGCAGTTTTTCTAATAATTTAATGAAAATAAATAATTTAATAATAATTGCTTTCCATGTCTTTCAGAATTTTGACTCCGTGTTGCAGAGGTATTTTTTTTATCTACAGCTTTTTTACATTTACAAACATACACTGAATGAGTGCACATGTTTTGCTGAGTTTACCTGCATGTATATGTGGATGTTTCAGAGCTGAATACACCGAGCCGGATTCAACGTTTGGTTCAGAAAGTCTCATCGACATGCCTGAACACGTGGGGAATCTTGGCTACAGAGTGTGGAAGAAGATGAAGGACATCTTTCGTTATTGTGAGTAAGAGTGTGTTTAAGTGTAATAGACACAGTGATGAAAACACTACAGCAAATCCAAGACTGTTTTTAGATGCAAAGCACCTCATGGACCTGACGTGTAAATCACTCACTCACTCATGTTTGGCAGGCTAAAGATTTTCCACAAGAGGGCACCCTGAGCACTAAAATAGGTCTTGGTGCTTCACATCAATGACACTTTTAAAGACATCACACTTTATGCAAAATCAACTGTGCATGCATGTGTTTTACTCCTACTTACAACAACTGAGGTCATTGATAATTTAATTAAATTAATTTTTAAAATTTTTACCCCCAAGCTCTCAAACTGACAGTTCCCACACTCTAGTTCCCATTAACTCTGAACTATTGCAGCATGTGACTAATGCAGAATTGACACACATTGCAATACTGCATTTACATAGTCTGGGCTGTGTAATATGTCCTTTACACAATCTGGATTGAATGTGCAATATTGTGTATGGTACATCAAAGAGATTAATAAGAAAGATTCTTATTTATGCATAAATTTAATTGAGTGCAGCTTGTTATTCCCTATACTAGGTGGTGGAGGTGGTGCCTCTAATCTTGCGTATTAACACAATTAAATACCAAGAGATGCCAACATAACAGTGCACAAATTCTAGCTTGATCATCTACCACACAGTGGAGAAGAGCTAGCCAGACAAAAAATCCCAAACAAACTCACAGTGAAAGACATGAAGTCAATGTACATGTAACACAAGGAAACAATGGTAACAAAAGACAACAGGAATATCACAAAAGCTTACAAAGCCAAAAGGGCTAGAGAGCGAAACAAGGAACAAGAAAAGTCTGGAATGTGAGAACCAGCATTTCTGATTATCTTATTATTCCACAGGAAGCCATACATATGTTCTTAGCACATGAGGTGTATGTGTGAACGTCAGGAGGTTATAAACCAGACAAGGCGCATTCTAAATGTTCTGATGATTAATGATTCAGACTATTGGTTCAGGACTTTGCTTATAACTTCCAAATCTGCCCACTCTATTTCTTTATTCAGATCCTGTGGTGCTGGACCCAAACACTGCTCCTGCAGACTTCTCCATTTCAAATGACCTGGTTTGTGTTGGAAAGTCAAGCCGTGACCGCCCCATCCCTGTACCCCATCAAGGGAACCGCATAGTGCTGGGATCTGAAGGGTACACAGATGGCATCCACTGCTGGGACATCGAGGTGGGAGGCAGCAAGCACTGGACCATTGGGGTGTGTCAACGCTCAGCACAGATGTACCATTCGGTACAACCATTGAGCCCTGAGAATGGTTTTTGGGCTCTAATGTGCCGTAATGGGAATTCCTACAAGTTCCTTGCCTCAAAGTCAGGTTGTTTTCGGCTAAAAAAGAAGCTCAGAATGGTGCGGGTACAGCTGGCATGGCAGTACTGTCTGGATTGTTTGAGCAAGAATATTTGTAGTCGGAGGAGGACATTAGGCTTTCTAGATGCTGATGATGGATCCATGATTGCTTTCACCGGAGTGCCCCCTGGGGTGGCGCTGTTTCCATTTCTGATCCCAGAGGAGCGCTTTGCTCCTTTGCATATTGCTCCTGTTGACATACCACTGACTGTGGAGCAGATATTACCTTTTGAAGAAAATAAAACAAAATACACTGTTTATGCAATAGTTTTGGTCATAGTTAGTTTCATACTTGGTATGTTGATGAGAAATGAGTGAAAAGGAGAAAAAAAGACTCATTTCAGAAACTGTGATTTAGCTGTTTTGAAGCATGTTTTAACAACCAAAATTATTAATATATTCAAAAGGTGGAGTGAAGGAATGTGTGAAAAACATCTTTGTGTAGCATCTCACATGGATTTATCTATTATTACTGGCTTGGAAAAGTTCTTTCTTGAAATTGCAAGCATGGAAACACATATAGTTGATCAATCTAACCCTCTGGGGTCTGAGGGCATTTTCTCAATTTGTTCATATCTTTTTAAATTTTCCTTTAAAGACTCATGATTATCCACGAGATCCATATCTTCCAGGACGAATCTGCTATGAATATGTCTGTTGTTTTTGTAAGTCTGCTAAGTAAAAAAAAATCAGAGTAAACTACCTTCTATAACTTGAACCTGAACTCTCTCAGTAATAGCACTTCTGCTCAAATTGACATCACAGTAATATAATAACAATAACAGGTAATAGAAAAATGGCACCTCCATTTTTCCCTTTTTCTTCTGAAGATGAGGCTACCTTCTAAAATGGAGCTTGATTTGACCTCAGCTTTCTTCAATCCAGTACTCAGGGACCTTTGGGGTTGATCAGGACTCAACTGAGAATCTCTCTAAAAGCTCTTTTCCTGGACCAAGATAGCCAACTTGCCCTATATAGATGTGTACTGTTCTGATGCCATTGTTCAACCATATTTTCTTATGTCGTTCATTTTTATCTTTTGTTGTTATATCTTCATTGTCATTATTAGAAACTCTGTTTTATTGTTGTTATTTTTATCATAATAATTATTATTATTATTCCAGTTTTCTGGTGCCTGCAAGGCTGCCACTGTAAATAAGAATTTGTTCTTGTTTAAATTCAAAGTTAAATTAAAGTATGTATTATTCTTATCTAAGTTACACTATCAAATACATAACTTATTACTTTCACAGTACAACATTCAAGAGATAAGATTAATAACTGTAATAACAACCATTGAGTTTAAGGGGCCATATTGTGTCTGGTTTGATTGATATGTGTTCTCCTAAGGTGAAAACATTAATTTGCGTCATTAATTTAGTGTATGTAATAATAATTATTATGCTTAGCCTATGATAAGTCCAACAAAGTGTCCAAATCTGTTGCCAAAACCTATTCCACCCAGTTCAAGGTGGAGGAAAACCAATCAACCACATGATAAAAGGCACATCATCAAACATGGCCAAGAGAAAAGCAAGTACCTGCAGCGTGTATAGACTTCATGAGTGGCTGACATGAGTGGACATAATTGTATTATTATTATTAAACAAAATTGTGAATAATGCAAATTAGTTTTTGACCATAAAAGAACACATATTTCCAAGCATATAAGTCATGATTATATTAATATCTGTTTATAAAACAGCATTATTTTATATACTAACATATTTTAAAATAAGACAAACCCCAAACTCTTCTTTATATACAATGTTCTTAAGAACCTTGAGGCAGAAGCTCTATTTTGATTGATACATGGAATCTGATTGATTGATTGAGTCCCAGGCTGTTGTAGACTTAATATGACTTGTTGATATTGTGGTTTAGGCTCTAGTAGATTTGTCTGGATTGGTTGGTGTTTTGGCTTTAGCCTCTGGTAGACTGAATCTGAGTGGTAGGTTTTGAGTTTAGGCTCTGGTAGACTGAATCTGACTGGTTGGTGTTGGGGATTAGACTCTGGTAGACTGAATCTGAGTGGTAGGTTTTGGGTTTAGGCTCTGGTAGACTGAATCTGACTGTTGGTGTTGGGGTTTAGACTCTAGTAGACTGAATCTGAGTGGGAGGTTTTGGGTTTAGGCTCTGGTAGACTGAATCTGAGTGGTAGGTTTTGGGTTTAGGCTCTGGTAGACTGAATCTGAGTGGTAGATTTTGGGTTTAGGCTCTGGTAGACTGAATCTGAGTGGTTGGTGTTGGGGTTTAGGCTCTGGTAGACTGAATCTGAGTGGTTGGTGTTGGGGTTTAGGCTCTGGTAGACTGAATCTGAGTGGTAGGTTTTGGGTTTAGGCTCTGGTAGACTGAATCTGAGTGGTTGGTGTTGGGGTTTAGACTCTGGTAGACTGAATCTGAGTGGTACGTTTTGGGTTTAGGCTCTGGTAGACTGAATCTGATTGGTTGGTGTTGGGGTTTAGGCTCTGGTAGACCGAATCTGAGTGGTACGTTTTGGGTTTAGGCTCTGGTAGACTGAATCTGAGTGGTAGGTTTTGGGTTTAGGCTCTGGTAGACTGAATCTGAGTGGTAGGTTTTGGGTTTAGGCTGTGGTAGACTGAATCTGATTGGTTGGTGTTGGATTTTAGATGTTGCTAGACTGAATCTGATTAGTTGGTGGTGGGATCTAGGCTCTAGAGGACTGGACCCATGCTGATGTCTTCATAATCATTATCAGTCTGACATCACAATAGCATGTAGGCACTGCTTCCCATTGAGTATGCTGAATGTGGTTAAAATAAAACCATTAAGCATAAAAGGACAATTAATTAATAATTTACTGTCTGTTCAATAATCATCCAAATACAATCTGTGACTTGATTTTTGAATAAATATCAGAAACTTCAAAAACATTTTGTAGTTATAACAATAAATGTACTGATGATGGACTAAACAATTCTAAGTGCTATAAAGAGCATTCCCAACATATGTTTTTCAAAACCAATACATTAATAAATCCACAATAGTTTAAATGTGTATTTCAACTTCTTTACTCACTGTTTAGTTTGTTGGTGGTCTGGAGATGGCAGAGTCTGTAAAATGAGAGAAATCACAAAGTTAATCACATAGTTCTTGTGCACCATTAAAATGTAATTATTCAAATGCAGAGGTAGTCTTTGAATATCTGATTAAATACAAAGATTTCAATTTTCAAATTCAAGTTCTGAACGACTGGTCAGAATCATAGTCAGAATCTTCATCTACCTAGTATTTAATGTGGAAACAGACAGTATACAAACAGTCTATGAATAATATAAAGGATGTTAAATGGTAGTATGGGAGTTAAGTACAGTTACAATTATAAGTATTAAAGTGCATATAGACATTATGCACAGCTACAGCTGAAGATGTGACCAGTAGTCTATAACATCCTTTAGAAATGATGTGCATGGGGACGAATAACAGTCACTTCACTTGACATTATCACTGAAGGGATTCTGGAGGCCTTTGTTGCTTTGAATTGACTTAATTCAAACATATACATTGGTTGCACATGAATAAAATACATGACATCAACAATGTTTGTCAACATTTCTGTGAATGTATAATAATTTATTTGTGTGACACCAGTGTACACATTTGAGTGAATTAAATTCAAAGTAATGTTTGCTTGGGTGTAACAATTCTCATTCTCCAGCAGAGGGGGCCAATGGAGATTTCATGCCCTGTTGTGGATTACTGTAACAATATACAGCATAGGGTGCTCTCTTGTGCCATCTCAAAGGAGGTAGTAAATAATAATTTATATTATTATATAAAATAAATATTTAACAATAGGAAATAGATTAGTAAAGCTTTATAAAAACCTTATAATAATTATTTAAACACCTGACAGCAAGGATTTTGTTTTTCAAGCAAATGACCAGCAGCAACATCCACAGCAGGGTAGAAGCTCGCTGGTAAAGATGAATCTGCCAGAAGTGAAGAAAACACCTGAAATCTTTTCATTAACTTTAACCAGATCATCTGAAGAAGAATGTGATGCAGAAGTGGAATTAATTTATCGTCTTACATGCCTTATATTTCTGTATTTTGCATGCTTGAATGGTTCTTTTCATGGTGAAATTGTTCTTCAGATTGATGGAGAATGAGTTGTATATGGTTCTATATAGAACCATTCATCTATTGTTACAAGTAACAATAACATAACCCTTTTTGGTGCTATATAGAACCATTTTCAAAAACAAATACAACACATTGTCTATCACTCCGAAGAACCATGTAAGCAAATGGTTCAGTGTTCAGAGTTATATATAGAACCATTGCCTTCACTAAAGAACCCTTGAAAACTCGTCTTTCTTATGAGCGACCATGTTACATCTCTACCCGGCATACAGAAAAGTCCTCAGGCAAGCTCCCCAGTGAGTAAGACTGTTAAAGCATTGACTGAAGAAGCAGATTAGATGCTTCAATACGGCTTTGCTGGCTCCAGCTGGGAGGTGCTCAAAGATGCTGCTGTGCCAGAGGATGGTGGTGTTGACCTGGAGGTCTGATTTAGCCCTTGTGTTGAAAACATAGTACCCACAAACCTCAACTGCATAAACCCCAATCAGTAACACCAGATAAACAACAAGGTTCAGTCCTGTGTGCCTGCCCTACTGCATTTCTCTCAGGCAGGTCTTATGTCTACAAAAAGGCCAGGTACGTAGATACATTCAAGAAACTAAGAGACAATACAGACTTAAATTGGAGCATCACTACAACACCACTGAGACCAGACGCACGTAGCAAGGACTGAAACTGCTCACAGATGCTCAAAATAAGCATAGACGACCAACCATCCTAACCCTAACTTCCACTCTGCCCTGCTAGATGAGCTGAATGACCTCTATGCTCACTTTGAAACCCTCAATGCAAAACCACAGAAGAGGTTTCCGGTGGGCGAGCGGACGCAGGTGCCAGCTCATAGAGTTTCATCTGCAGCAGTGAAGAAGACTCTGAGCAGAGTAAACCCACGAAAAGCAACAGGCCCAGATAACATATCTGGTGGTGCACTCAGATTATGTGCAAGTCAAGTCAAGTCAGTCAAGTCAGCTTTTATTGTCAATACTACAATATGTACAGGACATACAGAGTATTGAAACTGCGTTACTCTCAGACCCCATGGTGTAGCATTAACATATATAATATAAGAAGGCCCTGAAATTAACAATAAAGTGACATAAGGCATAAGTTGCTGATGTCTTTGCAAACATATTGAACCTCTCTTTAGCATATGATCTAATTCACACATTGAGACAACAACCATTGTGCAGCTCCCAAAATAAAGTGGTCTTGTCTTGACAACTGCAGGCTGGTTGCAGAAACCCAAACTGCTATGAAAAGCTTTGAAAGACTCATCAAATCAAATACTGAACAGTGTACTGGACACTCTGGACCCCCTCCAGTTTGTGGATCCGTAGAAGGCACTATTTGCAAAGCCATCCACAGAGCTTGACTACAGCTTGGCGATAAACACTACAACACACAAGCGTGGACTGGACACAAGCTGGGACACACGCTTGGACTGACACCCTCCTTGTGCAACTGGGTGCTGAGTTTCCTGACGGGCAGACCCCAGTCTGTCAGGATTGGAAACTACACCTCCTGCACATGGATTACGAGCACAGGGTCCCCCAGAGATGTTTGCTGAGGCCTGTGTTGCACACCTGTTCACGCATGACTGTGTTGCTTCCCACAGTAACACCACCATCATCAAATTGCTGATGATACCACCATCATGAGACTGACCACTATGGGTGATAGGATAGAGATGGCAACCTGGTGGCATGGTGCCAGGTCAACAATCTTTCCTTAAATGTTGACACAAAGGAGATGATTGTGGACCATTGGAGGAGGGCAGAGCAGCACTACCCACTGCTCATTCAACAGACTGAGATAGATACAGTGAGCACCTTCAAATTCTCTTCTGGTCTCAAAACACAACAATTTATACTTCACTGACAAAAGCATCTAACCAGAGATGGGGTCCCAGAACCCCCACTCCCTTACCCATGTACCATGGGATTGCTGTTAGAACACTACAGAACACAGCAATGCGCAATTCAGTACTAGCTACCATGTGATACACTGCATAATTGCTCACCTGTATAATCTGGCTATTTCAATGCATCACTTTTTATATAACTGAACTGTATATTTTGTCACAGCAACAAATGCACACAGACTGTATAGTATATACTTTACTAGGTATATCACCTTGTATTTGCATTGATTGCCCATTTGGTCAGCTCCATCTATCATATAGGAGCATTTTGTAGTTCTACAATTACAGACTGTAGTCTGTCTGTTTCTCTGCATACTTTGTTAGCCCCCTTTTACTCTGTTCTTCAGTGGTCAGGACCCCCCATGGACCCTCACAGAGCAGGTACTATTTGGGTGGTGGGTCATTCTCAGCACTGCAGTAACACAGATGTGGTGGTGGTGTGTTAGTGTGTGTTGTGCTTGTATGAGTGGATCAGACACAGCAGTGCTGCTGGAGTTTTTAAACGCTGTGTCCACTCACTGTCCACTCTATTAGACACTCCCACCTTGTTGGTCCACCTTGTGGATGTAAAGTCAGAGACGATAGCTCATCTGCTGCTGCACAGTTTGTGTTTGTCATCCTCTAGTCCTTCATCAGTGGTCACAGGACGCTGCCCACAGGACGCTGTTGGCTGGATATTTTTGGTTCTCAGTCCAGCAGCAACACTGAGGTGTTTAAAAACTCCAGCAGCACTGCTGTGTCTGATCCACTCGCACCAGTGCAACACACCACCAACACGTCAGTGTCATTGCAGTGCTGAGAATGACCCACCACCCAAATAATACCTGCTCTGTGGGGGTCCTACGGGGGTCCTCACCATTGAAGCACAGGGTAACAAAGTATGCAGAGAAACAGATGGACTATAGTCTGTAACTGTAGAACTACAAAGTGCACCTATATGGTAAGTGTAGCTGATTACATTTTTAATGAATGTAGAAACCAGGTATGTGTATAATATAATATAAACATATATAAACAACATAAACAATAGACAATTCTGCCGCTAACTATGATGGAAACCAGGAAAAGAAAGATAGAAGAACAGAAAATGAAGCAAAGTCACAGTAATGTGGCTTCCCAAATCTGTAGAGCACCAAAGGAATTGAAAGACATGATGACTGAACTTGCTTTGCATCTGCTAAACAGTTCATACTTTTGCAGAGCACATCTTAAGTTAACAAAGTGCAACAACCAATCAACTTAGCACTGGCTAGCACTACCATTCATGTGTTTTGGGGCCTAAGCTTTGGAGGAACAGTGAACACTGGGGCTATATTTGTTTGGTTGTTTCAAAACAGTTTGCTTCATCAAAATGGATGACCTCCCCTATAACAAGCAACTCAAATACATAAAAAAGTACATGTTATATAAATATAACAACTCTTACTCTGATATCTCTTACAAATATATTGATTTTAGGAATAGAAGCTATGTAGAATTTCATCAAAAGCAAAACACAGACAGAGAAAACTGCATGAAAGTTACAAAAGAGAATGACACTCCCACCCACCCAGACACATTGGCTTAATGTAAAAGAGCAATGTTAGTTGTAAAATAAGTCAAATATTTTGTGCAATTTTAAGAACATATTTTAATATTTTAGGAAAGGTGCTCCGCATTGAGGTGTACACGTGTTATTGGAGTTCCTTTTAAGATTTTGCACACTACAGCTGCGATAACAACTACAATTGTGGGTAACACTTTACATTAAGTGTTGACTAACTAACATGAAGGAATGCATTAGTTAACATGAACAACACATGAAGTAATGCATTAACAATGGTTACCTAATGTACATGTAACAACTGCATTAGTTCATGTTGTTTTCATGTGAAGTGTTGACTCATCAACATTAAGTAATGCATTTATTAACATGAACAACAACTAAGGTTCTACATTGATAATGGTTAACTAATGTTAACTGAACATGTTACAACTTCATTAGTTTATGTTCCAGTGTTTTGCGTATGTACTGCAGTTATACATAATGCTTGAAAAAATCAATGTTAAGTAATAGTTTAACTGGCTGAAATGACACTTTACCAGTGGTAGCCACTAACTTGATTTATTTACTTAATTCCATTTACTGATGTAGTATTTTGTACTGTATTTTGTACTTTTTAAATGGTAACACCTTTACTCCCTCCCTACTGCTTTTCCTTCAGTTCCATTTCAGTCATTTAGGTTTCGTTGCTTGTTGGGGTTTCATTGTGTCATCTTGTTGAGGTGGTTCAGCTCCTGTTTTGCTTCTTTGTTGCTCACACCTCTCACTTTGGAGCTTTCATATTTTATTTTAGATGCAAAAGGAAATAAAAAGCTTATAATATAGTCTTCAGTTCCTCTGCTGAGAGATTCTGGATGTACTGAGCTTGACTGGACCTTTCCAAGTTACCCATTACTCATGTATGTATTTTATTTTATGTATAAAAGCTTACATTAATATGCTACATTCTGATGTATGTTAGATATGCTTATGTGTGTATTGCAAGAAGGAATTTTACATACTGAAATGATTTACTTACCTACCCAATTTCTCTTCCTTATTCCAAATTTCATCATGCCTGTGTGAGTGTGAATGGGACATTTTTAGGAACTCATCATACATTTAGAAATTGTAAATATAAACATGATCGTATAAACAGACATTGTCATCAAAGGTAACTACTCAGAGAGCAAAACATGCTTTATGTTAAAACCAATAATGTCTTAAAATGCTTTACTAACATCTATTAAACACTACTAAAGGTGTATAAGGTGTTGTTTAGTAAATTTAATATACCTGATGTAAAGTGAAAACAAATAATGCCTTAGTAATGCATTACAAACATTTATGAAACATTACTAAAGGTATAAAAGGTCTTGTTCAGTGAATTTAATATACCTGATGTAAAATGAAAGAGTAGTACTGTTTTAGTAAAGTACTACATACTTTAATGCTATAATCTGAAAGCACTACACAATGTTAAACAATACACAAATAGCTTTACTAACATCTATTAAACACTACTAAAGGTGTATAAGGTGTTGTTTAGTAAATTTAATATGCCTGATGTAAAGTGAAAACAAATAATGCCTTAGTAATGCATTACAAACATCTATTAAACATTACTAAAGGTTTAAAAGGTCTTGTTCAGTGAACTTAATATGCCTGATGTAAAATGAAAGAGTAGTACTGTATTAGTAAAGTACTACATACTTTAATCTGAAAGCACTACACAATGTTAAACAATAAACAATGTATACCTACACATTCAGCTACCCAGCAGAAATAGAAAAAAAAAAAACATAGATACATTTTTCTGTAAATGTGAAACATTCAGCGCCTCACACCAAGAAGGGCCTGAGTTCGATTCCCCGGCCAGGCGACAAGGGTCCTTTCTGTGTGGAGTTTGCCTGTTCTCCCCGTGTCCGTGTGGGTTTCCTCTGGGTTCTCCGGTTTCCTCCCACAGTCCAAAGACATGCAGTCAGGCCGATTGGACATGCTAAATTGCCCCTAGGTGTGAGTGTGTGAGTGTCTGTCTGCCCTGTGATGGACTGGCGACCTGTCCAGGGTGTATCCTGCCTTCTGCCCGATGTCAGCTGGAATAGGCTGTAATAGGCATTACTTGCATTATTTGTTTTCAAACAAACATCAGGTATATTAAATTTACTAAACAACACCTTATACACCTTTAGTAGTGTTTAATAGATGTTAGTAAAGCATTTTAAGACATTATTGGTTTTAACATAAAGCATGTTTTGCTCTCTGAGTAGTTACCTTTGATGAAAATGTCTGTTTATGCGATCATGTTTACATTTACAATTTCTAAATGTATGATGAGTTCCTAAAAATGTCCCATTCACACTCACACATGCATGATCAAATTTGGAATGAGGGAGAGAAATTGGGTAGGTAAGTAAATCATTTCAGTATGTAAAATTCCTTCTTGCAATACATGCACAAGCATATCTAACATACATCAGAATGTAGCATATTAATGTAAGCTTTTATATATAAAATAAAATATTACCTTGCGCTCATTTATGTACATGAGTAATGAGTAACTTGGAAAGGTCCAGTCAAGCTCAGTACATCCAGAATCTCTCAGCAGAGGAACTGAAGACTATATTATAAGCTTTTTATTTCCTTTTGCATCTAAAATAAAATATGAAAGCTCCAAAGTGAGAGGTGTGAGCAACAAAGAAGCAAAACAGGAGCTGAACCACCTCAACAAGATGACACAATGAAACCCCAACAAGCAATGAAACCTAAATGACTGAAATGGAACTGAAGGAAAAGCAGTAGGGAGGGAGTAAAGGTGTTACCATTTAAAAAGTACAAAATACAGTACAAAATACTACATCAGTAAATGGAATTAAGTAAATAAATCAAGTTAGTGGCTACCACTGGTAAAGTGTCATTTCAGCCAGTTAAACTATTACTTAACATTGATTTTTTCAAGCATTATGTATAACTGCAGTACATACGCAAAACACTGGAACATAAACTAATGAAGTTGTAACATGTTCAGTTAACATTAGTTAACCATTATCAATGTAGAACCTTAGTTGTTGTTCATGTTAATAAATGCATTACTTAATATTGATGAGTCAACACTTCACATGAAAACAACATGAACTAATGCAGTTGTTACATGTTTACTTAACATTAGGTAACCATTGTTAATGCATTACTTCATGTGTTGTTCATGTTAACTAATGCATTCCTTCATGTTAGTTAGTCAACACTTAATGTAAAGTGTTGCCCAATTGTGACTAAAATAACAACATTTGTTGAATTAGTCACCTAGAAAAGATAAAGGGAGGTTTCCATTAAATGGATTAAGCCTAGTCTTGGACTAAAAAGCAATGTCAAGGGTAGATCATCTATGGAAATTCTGCCAAAACATGTCCTATCTAGTGGAGAACCTAGTAACATCATATATACATTTTGTGAAGAACATACATGCACAATGCATAAAAAAGTCAAATAGGTGGATCTCAGCTTCAGCATGTGCTGAAATATCTTAACACATTACTAGTCCTCCCTTGCCCAGCAGCCATTGTCCATTGTACTTCCTGACTCCTGCTAAGAGCAGCCATGGTGGTCTAGGGCCCTATAAAGCCCTGTGTCATGTTCACCAGATTAGGTGGTTTGGACTCTACCAGGGATTCCTAGGAGAGTGGGATGCTCATTTCTCAGCATTACCTGAGAACCCTGCACTGATTGCACCCACTTATCAGTCAGTTCAAGAGGCAGGGAAGGCACTGTGTTCATGTGGACAATGCTGATCTACTACCAGTCATTCAAGACATTCATCAATTTCTCCAGTGATGCTCAGTTTCACTGTCACTGATACCAGTGTAGCATCTGGTGGCAAAAGGAGCATTAAGAATTTCAGAAGTCAATGGGCTAATGCACTACCCCCTCTTTTTATGAGGTAAATAATGATCAAAAACAGTTCTGTGACCACTAGTCCTGTGGTTTGTGTTTCTGTTTCCTGTTTCTCTGCTATGACACACATTGCTTCACAGCTCCTCCCACCACCATTCAAATTTAGTACAAAAGAACAGACCACATGTGAGGGGCAACTGGTATCTGTCTTACTATTACTGTTCTCATATTGCTACTATGCCCTTTGTTGGCATTTGCTCTAAATCAGTAGACTCTCAAGCAACAGATCCCACAGTCTCAGTTTGTTTTCAACCTTGATTAATTTGATTAATAGAAAGTTCACTTTCATTCCATAGTGAGAACTGAAGTTTAGACTATCCAACTGAAACTATGACACTGTCTGTAAGTACAGCCACTGACCTGATATCAGATAGTGGACAAGATATATCACAGATATACATAGATGGCATATATGTCTTTCACTGCCTTCAGTATTGTCTGGTTTTGTTGTTTCCTGTTTTTTCGGTTATAAGCAGAGAAGGTCAACCTCATATCTCCTCCCACTACCCTCTGTGGTCATCAAATGGTGAAACCCCACAAAAAACGTGTATAACACGAGTGCCTCTGTTGAGTTTACTTCGTGTCACATTTTGACTTATGTCTGCAGCAAAGTCAGACAGCAATATAGTGGTGAACCCTTCCATTACTGAGAATCCACCCCACACTTGTTTTTAAGAAAGATCGAAGTGACCCCGCTTGATCTTTTACAGATACCAGACAGAATTTAGCATGCTGATCCTAATGTGACATTTACTTTGCTATGGGATTTTAAACATACAAATGTTCCAGGAATTATCAGCTCAGGTGTTTTGCAAGCTGCAGAGATTTTGACTTGTTTCAAGCCATCTGGAATAGTAAGAGACTGTGCAGCACCTCTCCTCTTTTGAGCACTGAATGGAAATCCCCTAGTCTTGTGGAGAGTTCACAAATAGACCCTGCTCATCTAACTTGGTGCATGATGCTATTTCAAGAGTTCTGTTGAAGAGCTGACAGCAGCAGTATCTACACCAAATTAGATGTGCGTTCAACCTTATTCAGTACTGGGATGGAGATAAGAGGAACTTTCTCAGTCACTTTGTCATCACAAGTACCTCATCATGCCATTGCCCACCATAAACTCACCATATCATTGATAATAAAGTGTCTAGATGAATGTCTACTCTTTTGCTGTGGAAGTAGATACCTCTAAGGCAAACTGAGGGTCATGCAATAACAATAGCTAGGAGGGCCAGCCAAATTTGGTCCACCCACATTCTTCTCTGAGAAATGAATACCTGTGGGGAGGAGTTTGGACACCTATGACTGGGAAAACTGTAAAACTGGTCCTAGAAAGTGGGCCATTTTTGATTGGTGACCACCAAGCAAAAATGCATATGGGACTTGATTTGCGAAGGGGAAGGTGAATTTAAGGGGGAACTGAATCTGATGCAACACTCTTGTTGTATTGGTTTACTCTCCTACAGACATAATAAAAAAATAGATATCCAAATGGTTTGACCCTGATCAGACAATTAGTAACATTAACTGTAAAATAAGAATCCAAATGATATCAGTATGCAATTCCTTAACTCTCATATTGATATAATTTTCAACTAGTCTATATTTACAGCAGCATAATAGAATTACTGAAATTCAGTTCTGGCTTTTGGTTTTGGTGTACCACCCCAGGATTTTCAGTGGCCTCATTAGGCCTATGAAAAAATTCTGGGGGTGCCCCTGATCCAGTAGTGCTAAGCATCTTCTCTAAGGCCTGCTGTCAAGACAGGTATAAATATATTCGTTTAGACTAAATTTAATTAGTTGGTTTTTAGCATTTTTGCTCTGAGACAAAACCATCAGAATTCTGATTTTCAGTTGTGTCACTTTTGTAATGACTACTGACATGAAATTAGAGAAGCATGTGCAGCAGCTGAATTAGGGAAGAGTAGACAAGTTATCAATCTGATTTTTTTTTTTTTATGTGTTAAGTTTGCTGACTTTTTCCAGTTCCTGATTAAATGCATAATTGTAACCACTGTCTGATGGTGATCAAAGCTCACTGTTTTTATATAAACAATAACAATTAACGGTGGCTTAATTAGCTGGCGTTATGACAGATTTTTCAGAGACTGCATAAGAATGAACAGTATGGTATTTTTTTGCATATATTTATTTGAAGCAGATCAAACTGTAACAGCAGAATGTACAAACCAGTAGCCAAATGTTTTAATCCTCAGGCTTATTACATCTTAAAGCTTATTATTCAGTAATTACACAAATGTTTTCATAGCATCAAAAGTTCAGACAAGAACTGAAACCTCACAGAAAAGCCTCAGGTTTTTAGCTTAATATGCACCTATGTAAACACTCTAAATCATGATGGTTTTGGAAAAAAACGAGATAATCTGGTCATCAACATCTCAATATTGAAAACATCAAATGTGTACCATGAGTTAAATTGCGTCTTAGAAGTACAATATAAAATAATCATATAATAATACTGAAAATGTTTTGACATATTCATCCCTGAAATCACCATTTTATACTGGCATGAAGTAAAAACAGTTTTCAAAAGAGTGAGTTTGTTTTGATCATATCACAATCTTAAGCCGATGACCAAACAAGTGGCAGCCAGATACCCGGCAAGCTCTTAGCAAGTAAGCATGTGATACAATTCAAGGTAACATTGCTAAAGTTACATGGATGAAGCAAAAACAAAGCTCTGTATAATACACTTGGTGATGTCTGTACCACTAATATGTTAAACAATCAATGGGACAACATTCACACATTCACAGGCTTCATATGATATCTTTTAGATTTTCACCTCACTGAGATCGTCGGTAGGATCAGAAGGGATTGTGGGTACCTGTGCAGTAGCATGAACTGTGTTGGGAAGATCAGAGGGAGCAACTCTCGAGCTAGTAGGACTACCTGAAGTATTTCAAGTAGCATGTACTGTATCCAAACAATCAGAGGGCATTGTGGGTAGTTGGGCAGTAGCATACACTTCGTTGGAAGGATCATAGGGCATTGTGGGTAGTTGGGCAGTAGCATACACTTCGTTGGAAGGATCAGAGGGGATTGTGGGTAACTGTGCAGTTACATATACAGTCATAGGAGGATCATAGGGCATTGTGGGTAGTTGGGCAGTAGCATACACTTCATTGGGAGGATCGTAGGGCATTGTGGCTAGTTGGGCAGTAGCATACACTTCGTTGGGAGGATCAGAGGGGATTGTGGGTAGTTGGGCAGTAGCATACACTTCATTGGGAGGATCATAGGGCATTGTGGGTAGTTGGGCAGTAGCATACACTTCGTTGGGAGGATCAGAGGGGATTGTGGGTAGTTGGGCAGTAGCATACACTTTGTTGGGAGGATCAGAGGGGATGGTGGGTAGTTGGGCAGTAGCATCCATTTCGTTGGGAGAATCATAGGGCTTTGTAGGTAGTTGGGCAGTAGCATACACTTCATTGAGAGGATCATAGGGCATTGTGGGTAGTTGGACATTAGCATAAACTTCATTGGGAGGATCAGAGGGGAGTGTGGGTAACTGTGGAGCTACATATACAGTCCTAGGGGGATGAGACGGCATTGTGGGTAGTTGTGCAGTGGTGAATACAGAGTTTAGAGGATCAGAGGGAATTGTATGTGGTAGGATAGTAACATAAAGTGGAGTAGCTTCAGAGTCTGATTGTGGTCTGATGTCTTGAATCTCTTCATAGACATAAACAGCAGGAGACATCTGTTAAGGAAATACAGACACTGGTCTGATTTGGAATGGTAAGGAAGAGTTATTAACACTGTTTTCTACTCAAGTATTCAATGATGTAAAACAAATTATCTGAAAACTTGTAATTGTCAATGTAGCACTGGAATTAGATCAGGGGTGCCCAAAGATTTTGTCTTTGGAGGTCCAATCTGCAATATTTGTGGTGAGTTGGGGGCAAAAAAGACAAAACAAAACAAATAAAGAAGACAGGTAAAGGGCCCAATCAAATGTCTTCACTGGCTAAGTTAGACCTATAACCCACACTGTGGACAGTCCTGAATAAAAGTAACATTAAACAACAGAATTCAAAACTGGCAAGAGGAGGTGAAATAGAGGTTAATTCATTATTTACCCCAGAGACACTACTGCACACACACATTCAGGTACTCACTTCTGCATTGCTTCCTTTCTCTCTGCTGTTTGATGAAGAGCCGGAGCCTATGCAAAGACAAAGTGAAGTCAAAGTTTATATATATAGCGCTTTTTACAACGCAGTTGCATAAAAAAAATCTGGGTCTGAGCCCACGTGAGCATCGCCAGTGGTGACAGTGGAAAAGCTCCCTAAGAGCAACAGGAAGAAACCTTGAGAGGAACTAAGACTCAAAAGGGGAACCCATTCTTCTCTGGTCGACACCGAATAGCAAACAGTGTTTGTATAAAATATTAGAATCAAAAATGGGGAAAAACAGGTGAAGCAATGATTATAATTAGATAGACTGAGTCTGTGCAGCAGCAGCAGCAGCAGCAGCAGCATCAGGAGGGTCAGTTCATGAGGGTGAGGTTTGCACAGTGTTGTATAGCGAGAAGCTCCATGGTGGTCAAACAGACCCAGAGGGCTGGCAAGCAGTGGGCACCCGATCAAGGCAGAAGAAGCAACAGCATCAAACTGCACAGGATGGACTTCTGTTCAACTCAGCAAAGAAAAAGTAACACACAGAGAGTCAGTTCTGTAAAGAGTGATTGATCACAGATTACAGTATTAACGGAACAGCAGAAACTCTGGCAGGTCTAGTTGTTACGGCCCTTTACTAAAAGGGAGAAACCAGAAAGGTAACAGAGACATGAGGCTCCCTGAGTGCCTCTCCACTCCACTGTCAACAAACCTGAGTGAGTGAGAGCAGCGGGATGACAGCACCAACTTTCCCAGTTAACCATAATACTCCATGACCATGAACCCCCAGATCTGCACCTTTTATCTAACAGGGAAAACTAATTACCAAAGGCTTGACTAAACAAGTGGGTTTTTAGCCTAGACTTACAGACTGAGGCTGTGCCTGAGTCCCGAACATTGACAGGAAGATTATTCCAAACCTGGGGGGCTTTGTATGAGAAGGCTCTCCCCCGATGTAACTAGGTACTAATAGTGAACAGCACCTTGTGATTTCCATCAACATTACAAATCCGGCCACAAAAAAGAACACATTTCATTATTTAACATTTACAGACCACCAGGACCCTACTCAGAATTTCTAAAAGAATTTAGTGATTTCGCTGCAAACCTAGCTGTGTGCAATGATAAAGTAATGATTGTAGGAGATTTTAATATCCATTTTGAGAAGGCAGATGACCCACTAAAAAAGGCATTTACTTCAATCCTAGACTCTGTTGGTATTACCCAAAATGTAACAGGGCCTACACACTACTGTAGTCACACTTTAGACTTAACATAGACAGGCTTAATATTCTACCGCAAACCTCAGTAATCTCCGACCATTACCTAATTTCTTATGAGCTACGTCTTAGCCATAATATATGTACGTCCCCTCCGTATTCTACAAAGCGTGCAATAAAACCATTTACCGCCTTACAATTCGTAGATAACCTCCCAGAACTAGAAGATTATCTCCTCTGCAAATTGCACAACCTGCACACTTGATGCAATTCCCTCAAAATTACTCAAAGAAGTGCTACCAGTTATCATTAATCCTCTTTTAACTATAGTAAACTCGTCCCTTAGCCTGGGCCAGGTACCCAAACTAGCAGTTATTAAACCTCTGATCAAGAAACCAAACCTTAATGCTAGCGTATTGTCTAATTACAGGCCTATTTCTAACCTACCATTTATATCTAAGATCTTAGAAAAAGCTGTAGCCCAACAACTTAGTTCATATCTACATAAGAACCACATATATGAAAAATTCCAATCTGGATTCAGGCCACATCACAGCACTGAGACAGCTCTAGTTAAGATAACAAATGATCTTCTCCTTGCCTCTGATCAAGGCTACATATCCCTGTTGGTGCTACTTGATCTCAGCGCAGCTTTCAACACGATAGACCACAATATTCTCCTAGAAAGGTTAGAAAACATGGTTGGAATCACAGGGACCGCCCTATCGTGGTTCAACTCTTACTTAACAGAACGTTATCAGTTCGTAAAGGTAAATGATTCATCTTCCAATTATTCACAAGTAAGATTTGGAATTCCGCAAGGCTCTATTTTAGGACCATTATTATTTACATTATACATGTTACCGTTAGGCACAGTTATAAGTAACCATGGCATTAACTTTCACTGTTACGCAGATGATACGCAATTGTACATATCAGCCAAGCCTGATGACAAATACAGGCTAAAGAAAATAGAGGACTGTGTAAAAGATGTGAAAGGTTGGATGTTGCGTAACTTCCTTCTTCTAAACAGTAACAAAACAGAGGTTCTCCTTCTGGGTCCAAAAGTGGCAAGTAATAAATTATCAGATTTAATTTTAAATCTCGCTGACTTTCCAGTTATACCTGGTTGAGCAGCAAAAAATCTTGGTGTCATAATTGATCCAGATATATCATTCGATCAACACATAGGCAGTATCACTAGGACAGCTTTTTTACATCTTCACAATATCGCCAGAATAAGAAATGCCTTATCGCTGCACGATGCAGAAACATTAGTACATGCCTTTATTACCTCAAGGCTAGACTATTGTAACGCACTACTATCAGAATGCACCAGCAGGAATTTAAGTAAACTTCAACTAGTTCAAAATGCTGCAGCCAGGGTTCTCACTAAAACTAGAAAATTTGATCATATCAGTCCAGTTCTATCATCACTTCATTGGCTGCCTGTTAAATTCCGTATTGATTACAAAATTCTTTTATTGACGTATAAAGCCCTACATGGGCTCCTGAGTACCTACAAGACCTTATTTCCCATTACGAGCTACCACGATTACTCAGATCACAGAGTGCTGGCTTTTTAATAGTTCCCAGAATTCAGAAGGTTTCATCTGGGGGAAGAGCCTTTTCTTATAAAGCCCCCAAACTCTGGAATGATCTTCCAGAAAATGTTCGGGACTCAGACTCAGTCGCAATCTTCAAATCTAGGCTGAAAACTCACTTGTTTAGTTTAGCTTTTGGTAGTTAATGTTCCCCCTTAGATAAAGGCAGCAGATCCAGGGGTCCATGGACGCAGGGAATTATAGTAAACTGAGACGCTGGTGCTGTCGTCCCACCGCTCGCATGCGATCACTCAGGTTTGTGGACGGTGGAGCGGAGGGATGCCAAATTGTTTCAGGGTGCTCCCGTATCTGTGTGCCCTTTTGGTTCTCTCCTTTTAGTTAAGCTGTTATAGTCAGATCTGCCGGAGTCGTTAGCCACACTCTGGAAATGTTTTACATATTATTATACAAACACCCATACAGAACTAACTAACTAACTCCCTACCTTTTTCCAAGTAAACGACTGCCCACCTGTCCGATGATGGATGATTGTCTGTCGAGCTCTCCTGCTACCCACTTCAGACCAGTTGCCCACGCCCCAGTCACCGCCACTTGCCCAGCTACCGCCACCTGCCTTGCACTAGCTGCCCACCCTACACTGAAGTGGACTCCTAACTATTACTACTACTATTACTATTAATATTAGTAGTATAATAATTTTGAAGGTAGCTTGACCAGAGGAGAATGGGTCCCCCCTTGTGAGCCTAGGTTCCTCCCAAGGTTTCTTCCCCAGCTCTGAGGGAGTTTTTCCTTGCCACTGTCACCACTGGCTTGCTCACCTGGAGGATTTACATTTCATGTTAAAACTTTGTCCTAAATGGATTTCTGTGAAGCTGCTTTGTGACAACATCAGTTGTAAAAAGCGCTATACAAATAAATTTGACTTGACTTGACTTGATCTAAGTAGGCGTGATGGTTCATAGTAGGAGAGAAGTTCACTCAGGTACTGAGGGGCGAGTCCGTTTAGAGCTTTATAGGTCAGTAAGAGAATTTTATAATCGATGAGAAATTTAACTGGTAACCAGTGTAGGGTTGATAGAACTGGGCTGATATGGTCAAACTTTCTGGTTCTTGTGAGACTCTAGCTGCAGTGTTCTGGACTAACTGAAGCTTATTAAGGCTTTTGCTGGAACACCCAGACAGCAGGGCATTACAGTAATCCAGCCTTGAGGTAATAAATGCATGAACTAGCTTTTCTGCAACCTGTCGAGACAGTGCATTTCTTAATTTAGCAATATTGCGGAGATGCAGGAAGGCTATTCTAGTAATAATGGTTACATGCATATCGAAGGACAGATCAGGATCTATCGGGACACCAAGATTTTTTTACATATTTACCTGATGCAACTGAGAAACTATTAAGTTTAAGTATTAAATTAGACAGTTCATTTTCCAAATCTGCTACAAAGTCATGTGTCATGAGATGAAAACAAATGTGAAAATATCAACAGTAATAAAATGCCCATAAATGCATTATAAGAAGTAGGTTATATAGATAATTTTCCAAATCTGCTATTTTACTGGTAACACATCACTCGATACATACAAGCAAATTGTCCCTTCTTTGCACTGGTTCACTTTACAGACCTATAAACTGATTTCTAATAAACATTCAATTTTGAAAAGAAGGAAAAAAGATGGATGAATTGGGGTCACTTGCCCCTTTGCTATATATCCAGTCATGGCTAAAACCAGGCCCAAGCACTACAAGATTTCTCTCAATTTAGTCAGTGAGGCTTCTCTTACAGCTACAGTCTTTAACCTAAATTGTTTTTCTGTTAGCACTATTAACCCTCTGTTGTTGATTTGATCCAAATTGATGCAGTTCACCCAAAATGTGTATATGGAAATGAACAGAACCTTTTGCCTGGATGCGTCTGAGAAACATCAGTGCTAATCCTCCAATCAACAGCAGCAGGAGAGCCATACAGACACACACAATGATGGTGACAGAGGAACCTGGAGAGACACAACTGACTGATTAGACTGATTAGATGTACTGAACCTGAACCGAACTGAATCTGTATCCTATTTCTAACTGTTCTCTGACCTGAGCTGTTTGCTTCTAGGTATGGGAGATAATAGAGAGAGTCAGTGCTTATCACAAAAAGAGATTTATCTAAATCTAGGTCTTAATCAAATGACAGACATTCATGGGTTAAGTATATGTAGCTCTTCCACACCAGACTCACCCAGCCATGCCTTTATGGAGCTGCTTTGTGCACTGGGGCTCAGTCATGCTGGAACAGAAAAGGTTCTTCCCCAAACTGTTCCCACAAAGTTTAAAAACACACAATCGTCCAAAATGTCTTGGTGCTGAAGCATTAAAATTTCCCTTCACTGGAACTAAGGGTTCTAGACCAACCCCTGAAAAACAGCCCCATAGCATCATCCCTCCTCCACCAAACTTTACAGCTGGCACAGTGCAGTCAGGCAGGTAACGTTCTCCTGGCATTCACCAAACCCAGACTCATCCATCAGACTGACAGATAGAGAAGTGTGATTGGTCACTCCACAGAATATGTTTCCACTGCTCCAGAGTCCAGTGGCGGCACTTTACACCACTCCATCCGATGCTTGGCATTGTGCTTGGTGATGTAAGGCTTGCATGCAGCTGCTCGGCCATGGAAACTCAGGCCATGAAGCTCCCGGCGCAGTTTTAGTGATGATGATGATGCCAGAGGAGGTTTGAACTGCAGTTATTGATCAGCAGAACGTTGGTGACATTTATGCTCTATGCTCCTTTTCTTTCAACTTTCAAGGCTTTTTTGGCGCAAGATTGGCAAAGACCTACCAAACTTTTTGGTGTGAGATGAATTTATTTCTTGCTATTTATTTTACTAGCCTTAAACTGTCTGCCTGAGAATATCCTGGATTCTTTTATCTCTCACCAATGAGTAAAAGCCAGTCTGAGATTCACTGTTATCCGGTCTCTTGCTTGGTCTCTCTCTCTTTTTCTCTTCCTTCCTCTGACAATGTCTTCTTCAGGCTTTTCGCAGCCTCTGCCATGATGTCCAGTCTGGGAATATCAAGCTTCTTTTCATAGGTTTAGGCTTCCCTACCTATTTAAAATATCTACTGTTTTCTACTTCTTAAATACTGTTTCACTATAGCAGCATTTCAGACTGTTTTGGGAAGTTTTGCTACCATGACTATTTTGAGCTTTGTGATATGATTGTAGGAGTGACCTACAATCGTACCACATAGCATTTTCATACCATTTAGAACCAAATTTAGAACTGAACAACCCCCCCCCGACCCCCTTTAGCTTATGCCAGTACTCGTGTGTGTGTGTGGTGCTACCATGTGCTGCATCTGTTTGAGTTTGTGCAAATGCTTCTGTGCTACAGTTGTGCATTAATGTCCCCAAAACGACAGATATTTTCCAGGGGGGTTTGTTTCATGCAAAGAGGTAAACGTCCACAGATATGAATGAAATATACAGATACTCACATTAAAGCAATTAATGGAAATGTCTTACCAGACTGAGCTGTGTTTCTGTGAGTTGTGCTTCCTAACTTTGCTGTGGTGGAGTCTGTAGTGTCCAATGGTGTTTGTATGTTGACAAATATGCAGTAAATAACAGTACATAATCCACCTTAATGTCCATTATAAGCTTAAACGGCAAAGAATGTCAGAATTTTAGTGTTTTCATACATTTGTGAAGACATTAGTGCATGGTAAAAAGGCAGCACACAATGGATTCTAATAAAGTCCTGCGGCAGCAACATGTGTGTAGTTAATTAAATACTATATATTGTTTTTCGTATGACTTTTATTTTGAAAGGCAGCCCTGTGACAATAGCAAACTGTGACTCTTAAACCTCGGCCCTCTGAACCCCCACCCCCTACTGTGTCCTCTCCTAAAGTACTGCAAAAGTTAGGAAACAAAAATTAACATGATTGTTCAGACCTAGAAAACCAATGAACCAATAGCACAAAGAGGGTTATCACCTAAACAAAACAGCTAAATTCTTAGGCAAAATGGAACTCCTCCTTACTAATAATCACATCATTGTACAAATTCTATGTGCTCTTCAGAAAATGCATGACAGTCACGACCTCCTACCACACAGAGACGTACAAGCCTTCACATCACGACAGCACACACAGCCAAGTAGCCAAGAGAGTCAGACACATCAGCATCAGAAAAATTACCACTAATTCCGCATAATGACCGTTTTCCCAAATAAACCTTCACATTACACAAACAGTGTCAGGGGCGGGCAGAATAAAATCAGCTGGCACGACGGAGTCATAACACAATGAAGTCCATCCTCCTGTCCATTTGGATTAAGTGGTTGGATGGTGGGGTCACACAACTGATCCTTTGCTTTTAAATGAATCAACAATTTCTTCTCAACCATTCTGATGATGATGGGCTGACTTGGGTAAACTTTCTAAATCATAAAATCCATCTTTGGCCCAAGACCTGCTCTCCGCACCACAAAGCAAGCAGTCCCAGCAGTAGAGCTTCTGCTCCGTGGTCGATCCTGTCATTCAGGGGTATCGTGGTGTAACTGCTGGAGTTGAATACCTCTCAAAAGCCTCTTTTGCACCAAACTAAGCTATAGTGTAAGTTGTCCTTTGCCGATTAACTCCAACTTTTCATTTAAAGTTAGCATGGATAATAAATTTACAGTGACTTCCTCCTCACTGGCATTAAAGTTACTTTTGGCCTCCACAATAATCCAACAAGCTAGCTAGCTTTTTAGCTAGCAAAGAGCTAAACGTCCACAGATATGAATAAAATATACAGATACTCTTACATTAAAGCAATTAATGGAAATGTCTTACCAAACTGATCTGTGTTTGTTGTGCTTCCTGGCTTCGCTTTGGTGGAGTCTGTAGTGTCCAGTGGTGTTTATATATTGACAAATATGCAAACAGAAAAGAAAAAAGCATAATCCACGTTAATGTCCACTATCAGCTTAAGTAGCAAAGAATGTCAGAATTTTAGTGTTTTCATATATTAGTGAAGACATTAGGGTATGGTATTAAAAAAGGCAGCACACAGTGGATTGTAATAAAGTCCTCTACAAATGCGGCCATTGCAGCTTGGTGAACACAACAACTGAGAACATTAGAAGACATGTTTGTGCTAAGTATTTTATTCAAAATTTTTTTAATATAATACACTAGAAGAACACCAAGCATGGCCTTCTAAGCTGCCATAGTTGTAACACTTGAGTAACACAACACAGTGTTCATCGCACCACCATTTCCATTTAAATAAATGATTTGCTATCTTTTATCAGGGCTGATTGCAGCCCTGGTCAATTGTGTGAAGACTGAGTCTAATTGATTAAACAGCGGAATCGGATGTGCTCCTTCCTTTTGGAATGGGAGTCTGCACCCACACTGGCCTTAAAACCCTCCACATAACACTGACAAAGCCATGCAGTGTGCTGTATGCTGTCAGGGTTTTTCATGACAGATTATGTCAAGTAATATCACAGTTATTACCATTACCAGTAATTGTCATGACAGGTGTCATAATGTTGAATGCCATGAATAGTTTTTTTCACATGCTAAGCTTTGCTCCGTGTACAACCCTGCGTCTAGAAAAGCTGAGATGCTCTGCAAAATGTGAAGAAAATCAGAATGCAATGATATGCAAATCAGTGAAACCCTATGTTTGATTGAAAATAGTATAAAAACAACATATCAAATGTTGAGACTACAAAATTTTATTGGGCTCAGGAACACTTCAGAAAACCATTGCGAACACAGTTCGGCACTGCATCCACAAATGCAAGTTAAAACTCTACCATGCAAAGAAGAAACCATACATATACAGGATACAGAAACACCACCGCCTTCTCTGGGTCTGAGATCATTTAATATGGACTGAGGCAAAGAGGAAAACTGTGGTCTCACAAAATTAAAAGTTGAAATTCTGTTTGGAAATCATGGATGCTGTGTCCTCCAGGCTAAAGAAGAGAGGAACCATCCAGCTCATTACCCATGCACAGTTCAAAAGCCAGCATCCGTGATGGTGTGGGGGTGCATTAGTGCACATGGCATGGGTGACTTGCACATCTGTTTTGGAGCAACATGTCCTGCCATTCAGATGACTTTTTTTTCAGCAAGAGAATGTCAAAACACTTTTGCACATGTTACAACAGCATGGCTCTGTAGTAAAAGAGTCTGAGTACTAAACTGCTTTGCCTGCAGTCCAGACCTGTCACCCACTGATATCATTTGCTATTTAAAATACTATATTTAGCAACAATGGGAAAACATTTCATTTTCAAAACTACAGCAGTTCATCTCCTCAGTTCCCAGAGTGTTGTTCAAAGAAGAGGTGATGTAGCACAGTGGTAAACATGCCCCCGTCCCAACTTTTTTGAAACAAATTTCCCAGTTTCAATCTGACATGTTGTGTTTCTACTATTTTCATTTAAACATAGGGTTTAAATGATTTGCACATCACAGCATTATGTTTTTATTTATATTTTGAGTCCGAACCTTTTTGGAAATGGGGTTGTACTCTAGTAGTATATATTTTGTGAAAGATATTATGACACTTGAGACAACTGACAACTGCCTTACAACATAATGAATTACAGAATGTGACATCTTAAAATCCCTGTTGGTGCAGTGGCCTACAGATATGTTATGTCACACATCATTATAATAACTTTACGATGCTGTCAGAGATGTTGTAAGAACATCTACACATATCATGATGGAATTCATTCATTCTAACTGCCTCACTGTGACAGACTGATGAGAGCAGTCTTTGGTAATGTTATAAGGAGACTGCCCAGAGTTTTCCCTGTTTTTTCGGTCTATCCAAAGATTTCTCCTTAGCTGGCTCAGCTCTTCAGCCTAATGATGCCAGACAGCCAGGATGCTATAAAAGCTTACACCATTCAGGGAACCGTGACTCTTAAACATCTGCCGTCTGACCCCCATCCTCTCCTAAAGTACAGCAAAAGTTAAGAAACTAAAATTAATATGATAGTTCAGCCCTATAAATGCAATGAACCAATAGCCCAAAGAGGGCAAAATGGAAATCCTCCTTACAAATTATCACATCATTGTACAAGTTCTGTGTGCTCTTCAGAAAATGCATGACAGTCATGATCTCCTACCACACAGAACCAACAGCATTTCATACAAGCCTTCACATCACGACAGCACACACAGCCAAGCAGCCATGAGAGTCAGACACATCAGCGTAAAAAAGACCACTAATTCTGCTTAATGACCATTTTCTCAAATAAACCTCCACATTACACAAACAGTGTCAGCGGCGACCAGAATAAAATCAGCTGGCACGACAGAGTCAAAACATAAGGAAGTCCATCCTCCTGTTCTTTTGGCTGGAGTGGTTGGATGGAGCGGTCACACAAATGATCCTTTGCTTTTACATTAATCAACAATTGCTTCTCATGCATTCTGATGATTATGGGCTGACTTGGATAATCTTCCTAAATCACACAATCCATCTCTGGCCTGAGACCCTCACCACGCCCAACAGCAAGCAGTGCCAGCAGTAGAGCTTCTGCTCCGTGGTCGATCCTGTCATTCAGGGGTATCGTGGTGTAACTGCTGGAGCTGAAATGCCTCTCAAAAGCCACTTTTGCACCAAACTAAGTTATAGTGTAAGTTGTCCTTTCATTTAAAGTTGGCATGGATAATAAATTCACAGCGACGTCCTCCTCACTGGCATTAAAGTAACTTTCGGCCTCCACCATGATCCAACAAGCTAGCTAGCTTTGTCTCTAGAGCCTGCATGTCTCCACATTAGGCAGATCTTGGCATAAAGTTAGCGATAACAAAGCCCACCCCTTTAGAGGGAAGATATGATTGGTCAATTTTACTGTCATTTGAAATTGGTCTTTGAAGTACTATTGCTTGGTCCTCTGCAAATTTATAGCTGGACCACCAATCACCAGCATTCTTTCCAGCAATAGCAGATACAGCAAAATTCTGATAGAGGGAGAAAACGGGGCTTCGTTAATTTAATCCTTCTGATGGTTCCCCTCTGCCCTGTGATAATCAGAGATGTCCAGAAAGGCTACATCTATACATCTCACAGAATAGTTTAACTCAAAACTCTGAAATATCGTTTTGATCGTTTCAAGCCTGGTAGACCACCTGGGAATTCTGTATACACAGTTCCATTCAGTTCATTCATTGTCTTTGCAGTATTTCATTTGATCATGTTCAGGAATGATTAATATTTTCAAAAGTTTTGTTAGGTATTCTGTTTCATTTTCATTTATTCTTATGGCCAAACTCACTGTATTTTGCTGCTTAACGTGCAGCATGCAGAAAAATCGGCTCTGACCTTTCAACATAAGCGTCAAAATGAAAAGCGAAACGTTTCACATTGCTCACGCTATGCAGAGCGTGTTTTAAAATAATAAAAAAATGTAAATTAATAATGACACTGTGGCATTCGTGAAGACACAGACGCAGGAGATAATGCACTTTAAAGGTGAATGCTCTTTTATTACAAAACAGCAAGGGAGAACCGCTGCCCAGTGCTAACCAAGCTGCTGTGATAGCAGACAGGTCACTTCTAGCCATACAATTCTCCTTTATGTTAGACACTAGACCCACACAAACTACCCACAACCCAAAACTGAACAAACAAATTATATTTACACACACTCAGCTAGAAACAGCACCTAAAATTATGAATATTAAGGTCTCCCCAACAGCCAGTGAAGCACCTCCCGAGAGCCTCTATGTATGACACTTCCTGCCCAGCTTGGCCCAGATCTATTATTCTAAAGGTGGGGCTACTCAGCCCCGTGGGAATAAATCTGTTACAACGGTACAAACTGAGTCAGTCGGGGGCTCGGACACAAAGAATGCAGACGTAGTCAGAGATTCTCTTGGCTTCGGGTAACGCTTGAGCTAGCTTTTAGCTAAATGTCCCATTTATGTATGGTAAAGCTGTGGTCAGTACAGCTGTTAATAAAGCACAATGCATTGTGCATAAGCTCAGTGTCCTTCTTTCCTAGAGGTAAATGCTGCAGTATATTCAGCCGTGATCCCTGATGATCCTGTTTAATCTTCCCCCCAAATAACACATCTGTCATCAGAAGAGGATGTGAGTCTTTAACAGAAGTTGGCACCCAGGGCTGTAATGATGTAAACAGTAGTAATAAAATAATGTATCTCACCAGTGACCTGTAGCTGAATCTCTGTGTAGAGGGAGTAATAAATGACTGACTCTCCTCCAACACTCACTGCACAGAAATAAACTCCTCCATCATCTTCACTCACATCACTGATTCTCACACTGACAACTTTAGAGTTTCTGTCATCAGAGAGGGAGAATCTGTCTCTCTGAGTCTCTGTGGTGTCGATCATTATAGGAATATAATGACCATCAAGTTTGTAGAAGTACTTGCTGTGTCTTTCAAACTGCTCTGGATATGAACAGCTGATGGTGACAGTCTCTCCCAGATAACCAGACACAGTCTTTGACCCCAAACAACATGGATCTGTTAATCATACAAAGTTAATAAATATATTAATATATCTACTAATGTTGTGTATGTCAATAGAAATTTATTGAATCAAATTACTGAATTAAAATTAATGTTTTCCCCTTAAATATATTTCAGGGCTTCTCTGTTATTTGAGCATCTGCTCAGTTTGGAATAATGACAGATTTTTTAATGCTAAAATGGATTAATTTTATAGAAACAAACAGATTCTAAAGGTTCTCACCTCTGATCACTTGGAGGTTAAACTGATGACTCCACCTCCCACCCTCTCCACAGCTATATGTCCCAGCATCCTCTGAGCTCAGCTGTCTGATGGTCAGTATGAGGGCTGTGTGACAGTTATCATGTAGATCAAATCTGTCTTTATGAATCCATGTGTTACACTGTTGAGACTCAGTAACTGTAATATAGTCACACTCAGTTTGTGTTTTCATTTTGCAAAAAAACCTCCTTTCCCTTCCATAATTATTGTGTCTGCAGGTGATTGAAACTCTTCCTCCCAGGAAGCCGATCACATCAATACCAGCCGCTCCACCTGTCAATGACATTCAACATTTCACTGACCTCTCTAATCTCATTAAGAACAACTACACACAGCTCCTCATCCATCATGTAAAATCTGAATCTAACTCTGATCAATATGACCTGTAAATATCTCTGTTTTGTAGTTTGACTTTCTGTTGTTTCTACTTTATTTTGAAGCTGTGAATCTGACCTGAGATCAGGTGGAGGGTGAAGATGAGGAGAATCTTCATTCTGGTCTAAACTTCAGTCTCAGTGATGTTCATATAAACTCCAGTCCACCGTTCTCCAAGGTCAGTCCTGTATTGTTCAGAGGGAAACGGCTCCTTTCAGTCCTACACAAAACACTATTGTGTCTCTGGCTGGTGTTGGTCATTTCCTGTTTCTTTAAAATGAGTCATATATATTCAGCTTCACAGCTCCTCCCACCAACATCACTGACTAAACACCAAGTGTAAGAGATAAGGAGGGGCTGAATGTTGATGTATAGTATATAGTGATGTATAGTCTTACTTTGTCTGTGAGGAGAACGTACCTAATGTCCCTTTCACTGCTCTCTGGTCTAAATAAACACAGTCCAGCCTCACTGATCTCACCAGTGTAACCAGACTGTGAGATCTTCCCACAACAAAAATCTGTCACACATGAATAATGAAAACATTTGACTATGGTGTGGTCAGTCTACTATATATACGCAATGAATTCAGTATAGCGATTAGACACTGTATATAAAAACTACAATAATCAATAGTCAATAATACAGTAGTTATTATATTTTGCTTTTCTTACTCTTCTGTCCCCTTCTGTAAGTGGTGATACTGTATGTCCACTTCACACCTTTACACTTCATGTCTCTAAAGAACAGGTTTATGATTTGAATATCATTTAATGGTGCAGCATCTTTGGCCTAATGGCACACAGAGGAAGCAAAGCCAGGAATGAGTTTAGTAACCAAATATTCTTTAGAACCCCACTAATATTCATAAATATTGTTGCATTTTATGCTATTTAAGGAGACAAACAACTCTCTGCATGACTTGTTTGTTTTACCAAAGGCTGTATCGGCCACAGCCCGCTGTACAAATTAGCAAGGCATCAGGCTAACGGCTATCTCTAGCTTAGCTCAGGTCTGCACTTCTTCACATCCGAGCCCTGAGTGAGCAGTACTTATTGTTGTACAGGCATAAACACAGAACAGGTAGTCCACCTTAATGAAAAGGTTTTTTATAGAATAAACTCAGTGAATAACTGTTAAAGAATAAATGACTCCAAATAAATATCCATCTTGAATATGTTACACTACCCCCTCAAGGACCACAGAGTCTTTGAACTGACCTGGGAGCTGCCTTCTTCTCCTGGGCCATGCTGGGGTGAGGGACTCCCTTGGCTAATGAGTCATCCATACTCATTGTTGCTGGTGACAGCTGAACACCAACACTTTGGCATCATCTCCATCAGTGCCCCAGTGTAGAGAGAGTGAGGAAGGGCATGTGACTGCTGCAGAGGCTTTTCTTAATCATGCACTGGTCACAGCAATGCACAGACTGCTCCCTGTCCTCCTACTAGGCATGGCAGAAGTTCTCACAGCTCACCATTCAACTCCTCTGCCACTCAGGGTGCCGATGGCAGCAGCAGCAGTAACAGTGATAGTGGTGGTGCTCCTCACGGCCACCGTTCACATTCTCCAAAATCCTCTGTGTCACTGATGCTGGATCACTGGTGCTGCTCTGCCCCGGAGATCCTACAAGCATCTCTGATGCTGCATGTTCTACTATAACCTGGGTAACCAGTGGCTTCATCATCACCACATGGAAGTTTCTGAGACTCAGTGTGCCGCTCTCTAGGTCCATTTGGCAAATGTTGTTTTTTAAAAAGTCTAGGCCTAGAATGCTCATCTTGGACTTCAGCTATTAACATAAAATGCTAATCTTCTTGCCCTTGACTGTCAGCATCAGCCTTCCCCTCCCCAATATCGATGCTAACTAATTGGTCACTGTGCAGAGATGAGCTGTCATGCCCTCCAGCTTAAACAAAGCAGGCACCACTTGGGGTGGCCGGTAGCCTAGTGGTAGGAGAGCTGAGCCATCAGCCGGAAGGTTGTGGGTCTAAATCTCACTACTGACCAGGTATTCCTGGTTGTGTAACTGCCCATTGCTCCAGGTGGCACTGTGCTGTTCTGCTCCCAGATTGGGTGTAGTACAGCAGGAGAATGATACATTTCTCTTGTACATGACACTTGGGCATGGAACATCTTCATGCACTGCAGCTCAGCTCTGCACAGTTGCAGACGTCTGATATGGATGTTTGCCCCACCACAGTCACTGTTTGTTCACCGCTGGTGCTGTTCTTTTTGACTTCACCCTCAAAGGACAAAGCTAGCCGGCAATAGTCTCATGCCACTTGCAGCTCTGCCCTGGCCAGATATCTCAGACAGCCACATGTCCAGCAGCTGGTAATGGCGTGCCATAGTGGCCAGCTTCTGAGTTAGCCAGCACCGCTATACTGAGCTCTTCTGTCCCCTGACTGATTGAGGAGAAGGGGTGTAGCAGGATGGAGAGCCAGTCATGCTGAACCAGTGGGCTGAGTAGCTGATAAGATTCACCTGTGCTTTATTTGTGCCAGCCTACTTATAACCTCTCTAGGTGTCAATAATGACTTTCTGATTCTAGCAGTATCTGAGCTCAGGACTGACTTTCTCTCTAGCCTATTGGTAACTTACTTTTTGTAAGTCGCTCTGGATGAGAGCGTCTGCTAAAATCTGTAAATGTAAATAACCTCTCAGTAGGAGGCAGAGCCCGGAGAGAGAAGGAGAGAAAAAAAAAAGAAAAGACTGAAAAGCCCCTGCGGGCCTGCCCTTTAGTTTGTATACTGGCTGAAAGCCGAGTGATATTGAGCTGCACACAAAATAAAAGCAAACTCAGGTGTCTCCACACCTGCTCCCAGTGTCCTCACTCCTCCCAGCCTCCCAAAGACCTTACACTTCTGCTTAATTAAATGCTGTATCTGCCACAGCCACACTGTACAAATAAGCAAGGCTTCAGGGTAACAGCTGACCAGTACTTCCTGTTGTACTGGCATAAACACAGAACAAAGCCGCTAGCCCATCTTCATAAAAAGATTCCTTACAGATTTAAATAAGAAAGTAACTGTTAAAGAAAAAATAACTCCAAATAAACATGCACACATTTTTTGAATGTTATAATATGTTTATTACAGATGCTGTTCAATCTGAATAGAGGTACACGTCCTTGTATGTGTATTTATTATCCATTTTATCAGCTCCACTTACCATAGAGGAGCATGTTGTAGTTCTACAGTTACAGACTGTAGTCCATCTGTTTCTCTGCATACTTTGTTACCCTGTTCTTCAGTGGTCAGGACCACCATGGATCCTCACAGAGCAGGTACTATTTGGGTGGTGGGTCATTCTCAGCACTGCAGTAAAACTGACGTGGTGGTGGTGTGTTAGTGTGTGTTGTGCTGGTCTTAGTGGATCAGACACAGCAGTGCTGCTGGAGTTTTTAAACACTGTGTCCACTCACTGTCCACTCTATTAGACACTCCTACCTTGTTGGTCCAACTTGTAGATGTAAAGTCAGAGACGATACACTCTTTACTGCATCACACACTCCTCAGTCAAAACCGACCAGTTACGACATACACATCAGCTTTTAAGTTTAATAGATAAACACCATGTTTGTCTAAAACAACAAAGTAAGAAGAAAATAGTACCAGTTTAGCTAAGATTAGTTAGCCAGTCTGCTAACAGTTGCTTGCTCATGGTGAAAGCTGAGTTGGGATGTCAACAGGTTTTGGGAAGCTGATTTGGCAGCTGATAATAATGAAATAATAATAGTGAAGGCAGAGCTTGAGCGTCCAGATACTGGACAGTACTACAGTAAAGATTTATTATGAGTTTGTCCTTGATAACTGTGCACTATTCATGAAAACATTACTGACCTTTTCTGCCATGTCTGAGGGCAAAATTTAAAAGAACATGAAAGCGAGGAGTGTTGACTGTCATCTATTTACCAAGATATCAAACTTTTTACAGGCAATACAACACATGCATTCAACATTTCAGTGCTGAGGAATATGAAGGTGACCTTCAAGCAGAGTTGTGGTCGTCTGCCAAGATGTAAACTGAAAGAAACGGTTTCAATTCTTTCAAATTTTTTTTCAATACTTTTCTTTATAATTTATTTATTCATTACATAGCCCTGCGATGGGCTGGCGACCTGTCCGGGGGGTGTCCTGCCTTCCACCTGGTGGCCGCTGGGATGGGCTCCAGCTCCAGCGTTTGTGTAATAGAAGTTTCACTGAAACAGCACTTTGATATAAATGTCCATAAAGAACCTTCTTCTAAAAACAAACTATTCAGAACATTTTAAAGGGAACAAAATTTCAGGTTCAGTTTTATTTATTAAACTGAAAGTAAGAAATGAAAAGACAACAAAATGAGATACAAACAGCTCATAAAACCTTAACCATATAAAATACACAGAGATATACAAAAGCTAATTATCCACCACAAAGTCAGAACTTATTATTAAAAAATTACAGCATCCAACTGACATTCATTTCAAACAGATACTTTTTGTACATAACATTCAGAGAATACATGGCACAGTAAATAAGAGCACATCATTACATCATATTAGGATGGAAATGTAATTTATGTTCTAGCTAGAAAATCTCTATAATAAAATAAATCAAATAAAAACAACAATAATCTATAACTTATTAAATATAATACATACACTGTGTTTACAGAACTACAGTTGAGTTTAACAGGTTTCTTCTGATTTCCACACGTGGATCTGAGTAGAAAGCCAGAGTTGGAAGACTAAGACCAAAGGATTTAACAAGTGGAATCAGGTGAACTCCTGTTTATTTATAATGACAACATACAGCCACACCAGCCTGTTGTGGATAAGGCTGGATACCCTGATCTACTCTTTGAAAATGAATATTTGGTAATAGAGTCTAGTTCTAGTAGATTAATTCTGGTTTATTGGTGTTGGGGTTTAGAGATTGGTAGACTGAATCTGATTGGTTGATGTTGGGGTTTAGACTCTGGTAGGCTGAATCTGATTGGCAGGTGGCAGGGTTTAGGGTCTGGTAGAGTGAATCTGATTGATTGGTGTTTGGATTTAGACTCTGGTAGACCGAATCTGATTGGTTGATGTTTGGGGTAAGACTCTGGTAGACTGAATCTGATTGGTTGGTGTTGGGGTCCAGACTCTGGTAGATTGGACTCATGCTGATGTTTTGTTTTCCAGGCAGATCATTTTCATTATCAGCATCAGCCTGAAATCAGAGTAACACACACACAGTGGAAAATAACTCAAGCCTTAGGCCTCACATCACATTCATTCTTTCACGCATAATACTTCCCAACATGGCCATGACAGCAGGGGCTCCCAACTCTGGCCCTAAACATTTACTGCCATGGTGATTTTTGTTTAATCAGACCTGGCTCTAATACTCAGATGCTCCTGAATACCATCATTAACTGGATCAGGTATGTTAGGTTAAGATTGTAACTAAACCTTCCAGGACAGTATATCACCGGGGACAGAGTTAGACACCCCTGCTCTACACCTAGAATGCTAAAGATAAACAAAATCAAATAGAGTTTGACTGCTTGCTTTACACATAATAATTCTTCAACTGGGCCCTATGAAGGCAGCAGTGTATGCAGTTTTTCTGTTCTACACATCAATATTGTGGTGTCAGCCATAACAAGACACTGGGCTCAGTAGTACAATAAGGCCACCAAGCTTAAAGTAATGTAAGCGGTGCATCAACAGAATTGATGGTGGATGGCAAAGACAGTTCATGTCCATGGGGGCCATACTCTGCACAGAATTCCTGTGGGGGCAGCCGCTGACTGTGGAGAAGCTGAACATGCCGCATCAATGATGTAGTGGATGATGAGAAAGCATAAGGCATGGAGGGACGGCAGCAAGTTCATCGTAGACACAGACACCCTGTTCTGCCATATGTGCACCACTGAAAACGCTGGTACTGGCAGCTAGTGTGAGGCACTGACACAAGCAGTTGTGGCACAGGTTCTACTGTCTGCACAGATGCGGAGCTGTACGTTCCCCGTGCACAGCAGAGAAGGGACAGTTGGTGCAGTTTCACGTCTCTCTTCCAGCATTGGTGTGCTCTGGCACGCCAATGGAGAGGATGCCAAAAACCTGGTGTTTGGCTGCTTGCCCGAGTCAGAGGAGAACAGTGCACCCAGAGTCGGGTGTGCCATGGAGCTCTTCAACCGTCTCCATGTCATGCACCACCTCATTAGGAATCACCCAACAATGCCAGTGCTTGCCAAAAATGAGGATATGACTCGCGCTGCCAGGGACAAAGGGAGCCTTTGCCAGGCCAGGAGGTACAGCTGTGCCAAAGACACATCCCCGAAAGAGGACTGGGGCATCCACTGCAGAAGAGCGGGCACCCCACAGCACTTGTCCTCACTGGGATGGTGGACAGGCCAGGAGTCCAGGTGCGGAAAGGATGCGGCATGAGTGTGGCATGCGCCCGCCCCCCAGGCCCCGGCGATGATGGCCACGAGAGCTGGCAGAAAGGCGGGGCCCGAACATCGAGTGGCGACGAACACCGGCGAGGATGGTGGGGAAAGAGCCGAAAGGGTGGAGGGGGCGGAGCGCAAAGCTCGAGCCCCGCCAAGTGACCCGAGTGACGCGAGTGACGGCGGGAGGAGGAGGAAGCCGACGATGGTAACGGCAACGAGAGGCACGAGGGCAAGGAGCAAGTCCCAACGTCCGCCTCCCTGGCCCCGCCCCATGTTGCGCAGAAAGGCCGCTTCACTACACCTCACGTTCGACCCGGGCGGCTGAGCTGCCAGCTGGGGGCGGTGACGAGGAGGCGGAGCGGCGAGCTCTCATTACCTCTCAGCTCTTTTTAAAAGGCACTCACGCTGCCAGCCAGATCAGTATCAGCTGGCTCTCATTAAGGGCAGCGTGAGTGCCTTTTAAAAAGAGCTGAGAGGGAACAGACCGAGAGAGAGGGACGAGCAGCAGCAGGAGAAGTTATTAGAAGAGCTGGAAAGCTTGAGTGAGAGACTGAAAAGTCTAGCTAGCTGACTGAAGCCACAGCGTACCTTTTGGTTAGGTTTTGTGTTGCTTTGTGTTTATTTGTGTGTTAATAAATATGGCTGCTGCAACCCTGAACCCTGCCTCCAGTGTCCTCCTTGAGCCCGGGGTAGCACATGTCAAGCTACACTGAGCATTCTATGTAAAGACTCTAAGTTGAAGTGCCTGTTAAATAAATGTTTTGTACTGTATGCACAATGTTGTTTCTTATTTTTTAACATTTTAAAACAGTTCGTATTTGATAACAATGAGAAGTAGATTTATTTTAAGAGCCATTTTACTCACTGTGTTATGTGTTCTTGTCTGAGTGTTTACAGAGACAGACCCTGTGGAAAATGAGAAAATGTTAATCAAGGAGTTTGTTTCCATTAGATGCGAATTCAGTATTCAGTTGAGGAAATATTACATAACTAGGATTTAATTTATACTCCTTTTGAAGTATTAAATCCTGACAAAGCTACTTTTTGATTAAGCCTGTACTGTGGAAATAAGTGCACCGACAGATTTGCCCAAGACTAGACTTAATCCATGTCCACAATTCCATCCCTAAGAGTGAAATTCTGAACAATGAGTCAGAGCTCCAAATGCTATATTAGCCAAATACTGAAAGTCACATCTACAGTTCTAGATCATTAACAATGTACAACAGAGTTTATCTTCAGTGTTGGCAACAGTCACACATAATTATGAATTGTATTAATGTGTGTGTGTGTGTGTGTGTATGTGTGTGTGCGTGTGTGTGTGTGTGTGTGTGTACAGTACCATGTGTTTTCTTGCATCTCAGTAAGCAGAAGATCAGTGTTGATCCTCCAATTAGCAGAACAGTCACACAGACGCACAGAATGATGATAACAAAAGAACCTGCAGATGAAGGAAACAGATTAAACATGGAGATCATATGTAGGAACATATTGAGAGCACTTTCAGAAGTAATACAGACCAGAATAAATATAATATATAATATTATAATAATCAGCACTCAACGACTTGCTCTGTAACTGTACGTGGTCTGACCCTTAGTGGCTGAGCTGCTGTGGTTCCTAAACGCTTCCACTTTTCAATAATACCACTCGTGGTTCATTGTAGAACATCTAGGAGGGAAGAAATATCATGAACTGACTTGTTGCAACAGTGGCTTCCTATCAGAGCACCACGTTCAAATTCAGTGAGCTCTTTAGACCTATTCTTTCACAAATGTTTGTGAAGGCAGACTGCATGGCCAGGTGCCTGATTTTATACACAACCCGGCAAAGACAACATCAGAAGGGAAAGCATCATGTTAACTTACAAGGTAGAGTAACATTACAGGATTTTATTACCAGAGGTCACAAACTTTCAAGGCTTTTTGGCATGAAATTGGCAAAGACCTACCAAACCTTTTGGTGTGAGATGAATTTATTTCTCGCTATTTATTTTACTAGCCTTAAACTCTCTGCCTGAGAATATCCTGCATTCTTTTATCTCTCACCAATGAGTAAAAGCCAGTCTGAGATTCACTGTTATCCGGTCTCTTGCTTGGTCTCTCTCTCTTTTTCTCTTCCTCCCTTCCTCCCTTCCTCTGACAATGTCTTCTTCAGCCTCTTCGCAGCCTCTGCAATGATGACCAATCTGGGAATATCAGACTTCTTCTTATAGGTTTAGGCCTCCCTACCTATTTAAAATATCTGTTTTCTAGTTCTTTAATACCATTTCACTATAGCAGCATTTCAGACTGTTTTGGGCAGTTTTGCTACCATGACTATTTTGAGCTTTGTGGTATGATTGTAGGGGTGACCTACAATCATACCACATAGCATTTTCATACCATTTAGAAGCAAATTTAGAACTGAAATCCCCAACCCCCCCAGCCGCCTCCTTAGCTGATGCCAGTACTCGTGTGTGTGTGTGGTGCTTCCATGTCTGCATCTGTTTGAGTGTGTGCAAATGCTTCTGTGCTACAGTTGTGCATTAATGTCCCCAAAAAGACAGATGTTTTCCAGGGGGGTTTGTTCCATGCAAAGAGCTAAACGTCCACAGATATGAATGAAATATACAGATACTCACATTAAAGCAATTAATGGAAATGTCTTACCAGACTGATCTGTGTTTGTTGTGCTTCCTGACTTCGCTGTGGTGGAGTCTGTAGTGTCCAGTGGTGTTTTATATTGACAAATATGGAAACAGGAAAAAAAACATAATCCACGTTAATATCCACTACAAGCTTAAGCAGCAAAGAATGTCAGAATTTTAGTGTTTCATATATTTGTGAAGACATTAGGGCATGGTATTAAAAAGGCAGCACACAGTGGATTCTAATAAAGTCCTGTACCAATGCGGCCACTGCAGCTTGGTGTATGCAACAAGTGAAGACATTAGAAGACCTGTTTGTACTAAGTGTTTTATTGTAAAGTTTTTTTTCTAATATAATACACTAGAAGGATGCGAAGCATGGCCTTCTCAGCTGCCATAGGTGACTTGAGTAACGGAACACAGTGTTCAATGCACCACTATTTCCATCCGAGTCCAGTTCATTAAACAGCGGAATCAGGTGTGCTTCTTCTTTTTGGAATGGGAGTCTGCATCCACACTGGCCCTTTGGGGATAAAATTGGTGAACAGTGACCTTAAAACCCTTCACTTAACACTGACATAGCCATGCCATGTGCTGTATACTGTCAGGGTTTTTCATGACAGATTATGTCAAGTAATATCACAGTCATTACCCTTACCACTAATTGTCATGACAGGTCTTATAATGTTGAATGCCATGAATATTTTTTTCACATGCTATTCTTTACTCTGGATACAGAAACACCACCACCTTCTCTGGGTGGTCATTTAATATGGACTGAGGCTAAATGGAAATTTGTGGTCTAACAAATTAAAAGTTGAAATTCTGTTTGGAAATCATGGACGCTGTGTCCTCCAGGCTAAAGAAGAGAGGAACCATCCAGCTCATTACCCATGCACAGTTCAAAAGCTAGCATCCGTGATGGTGTGGGGGTGCATTAGTGCACATGGCATGGGTGACTTGCACATCTGTTTTGGAGCAACATGTCCTGCCATTCAGATGACGTCTTTTTCAGCAAGAGAATGTCAAACCACTTTTGCACGTTAGAACAGCTTGGCTCCTTAGTGAAAGAGTCTGAGTACTAAACTGCTCTGCCTGCAGTCCAGACCTGCCACCACTGATATCACTTGCTGTTTAAAATTCTATACCTAGCAACAATGGGAAAACATTTTACTTTCAAAACTACAGCTCTTGGTCTCCTCAGTTCCCTGAGTGTTGTTAAAAGAAGAGGCGATGTAGCACAGTGGTAAATATGCCCCTGTCCCAACTTTTTTGAAACAAATTTCCCAGTTTCAATCTGACATGTTGTGTTTCTACTATTTTCATTTAAATATAGGGTTTAAATGATTTGCACATCATTGCATTGTTTTTATTTATATTTTGTGTCCAAATTTTGTTGAAAATGGGTTATACTCTAGTAGTATATATTTTGTGACAGATATTGTGACACTTGAGACAACTGACAACTGCCTTACAACATAATGAATTACAGAATGTGGCATCTTAAAATCCCTGTTGGTGCAGTGGCCTGCAGACACGTTATATCACACGTCATTATAATTACTCTACGATGCTGCCAGAGATGTTGCAAAAACATATACACTTATCATGATGGAATTCATTTTAGAAATGTTGTAGAAGTTGTGAAATGTGGTTGTTATTTGCATTGTTTTTGTATTGGAGGTTATTTTGACATGTAACAGCCACAGTTAATTTATAATATAAAGTACACTATATTTCCAAAAGTATTCAGTCACCCATCCAAATCATTGAATTCTGGTGTTCCAATCACTTCCATGGCCACAGGTGTCTAAAACCAAGCACCTAGGCATGCAGACTGCTTCTACAAACATTTGTGAAAGAATGTGTCGCTCTCAGGAGCCCAGTGAATTCCAGCGTGGTACAGTGATAGGATGCCACCTGTGCAAGTCCAGTCGTGAAATTTCCTCGCTACTAATTATTCCACAGTCAACTGTCAGTTCTAACAAAGTGGAAGCGATTGGGAACGACAGCAACTCGAAGTGGTCGGCCACGTAAAATGACAGAGTGGGGTCAGCGGATGCTGAGGCGCATAGTGCGCAGAGGTCGCCAACTTTCAGCAGAGTCAACCGCTACAGACCTCCAAACTTCATGTGGCCTTCAGATTAGCTCAAGAACAGCGTAGAGAGCTTCATGGAATGGGTTTCCATGGCCGAGCAGCTGCATCCAAGCCTTACATCACCAAGCGCAATGCAAAGCGTGGAATGCAGTGGTGTAAAGCACCGCCACTGGACTCTAGAGCAGTGGAGACGTGTTCTCTGGAGTGACGAATCACGCTTCTCCATCTGACAATCCGATGGACGAGACTGGGTTTGGCGGTTGCCAGGAGAATGGTACTTGTCTGACTGCATTGTGCCAAGTGTAAAGTGTGGTGGAGGGGGATTATGGTGTGGGGTTTTTTTCAGGAGTCGGGCTCGGCCCCTTAGTTCCAGTGAAAAGAACTCTTAATGCTTCAGCAGACCAAGATTTTGGACAATTTCATGCTCCAAATTTGGTGGGAACAGTTTGGGGACACCCCCTTCCTGTTCCAACATGACTGCGCACCAGTGCACAAAGCAAGGACATCATATTAAACCCTATGGATTAAGAATGGGATGTCACTCAAGTTCACATGCGTGTGAAGGCAAATGACTGAATACTTCTGGCAATATAGTGTATGTAAATGATCATTTTGCCAGTCATATAATTGTAAACAATCCTTGCAGATAGCTAGAGTAAAAGGAAAACTAGAGAATTCATCCTACAGCTAACCGTCTCCCTGTGACAGACTGATGAGAGCAGTCTTTGTAATGTTATAGAGAGATTGCTGAAAGTTTTTCCTGTTTATTCTGGCTATCCAAAGATTTCTCCTCAGCTGGCGCAGCTCTTCAGCCTAATGATCGCAGACAGCCAGGATGCTATAAAAGCTTACACCATTCAAGTTTTTGTTGCTGTTGTTACAACAACCATGAACCACACAGTGCACCATGGATATAATTTGCCTGTCGGGGTGCTTTATTTACTATCAGTGTACAAACAATGGCTCCCAGAGTACGTCAACAATATGGTGGCAACAACATGTGTGAAGTTAATCAAATACTATATATTGTTGTTCATATGACTTTTATTTGAAGGCAGTCCTGTGACAGTAGCAAACTGTGACACTTAAACCTTGGAGAGCCAGGAGAGTCAGACACATCAGCGTAAAAAAGACCACTAATACTGCGTAATGACCGTTTTCTCAAATAAAGCTTCACATTACAAAAACAGTGTCAGTGGTGACCGGAATAAAATCAGCTGGCGGAGTCAAAACATAATGAAGTCCATCCTCCTGTTCTTTTGGCTAAAGTGGTTGGATGGAGGGGTCACACAACTGATCCTTTGCTTTTAAATTAATCAACATGAATTACTATTGTTTGGCCATCCTGATGGTTCCCCTATGCCCTGTGATAATCAGATATGTCCAGAAAAGCTACATCTATACATCTTACAGAATAGTTTAACTCAAACCTCTGAAATATCGTTTTGGGAATTCTGGGAATTCTGTTTACACAGTTCCATTCATGTCATTCATTGTCTTTGCAGTATTTCATTTGATAATGTTCAGGAATGATTCACATTTTCAAAAGTTTTGTTAGGTATTCTGTTTCATTTTCATGTATTCTTATGGCTAAACTCACTGTATTTTGCTGCATAACGTGCAGAATGCAGAAAAATCGGCACTGACCTCCTAACATAAGCGCCAAAATGAAAAGCAAAAGTACCCACAACCCAAAACTGAACAAACAAATGACATTTACACACACTCAGCTAGCAACAGCAACTAAAACTATGAATATTAAAGTCTCTCCTACAGTGAGCAAAGCACCTCCCGAGAGCGTCTCTGTATGGCCACTTTGTGCGGCCACATTTCCCGTCAATGAAAATGAAATATATTATTAAGAATTTTCAGATTATAGAGTTTTCAGAAAATGTGTTCATGTTTATTTTAGGTTATGTGTTTATTCTAAAGGTTGTACTGCAAAGATCTATTATTCTAAAGGTGGGGCTATTCAGCCCTCTGGGAATTTATCTCTTTACAACTGTATGAACTGAGTCAGTCGGGGGCTCGGACATAAGGAATGCGGACGTAGTCAGAGATTCTCTGGGCTTCGGGTAACGCTTGAGCTAGCTTGTAGCCATATGTCCCATTTATGTATAGTAAAGCTGTGGTCAGTACAGCTGTTAATAAAGCAAAACGCATTGTGCATAAGCTGAGTGTCCTTCTTTCCTAGTGGTAAATGCTGCAGTATATTCACCCATGATCCCTGCTGATCCTGTTTATCTTCCCCCAATTTAAACATCTGTCATCAAAAGAGGACGTGAGTCTTTAACACAAGTTGGCGCCCATGGCTGTAATGATGTAAACAGTAGTAATAAAATAATGTATCTCACCAGTGACTTGTAGCTGAATCTCTGTGTAGAGGGAGTAATAACTGACTGACTGTTCTCCTTTACCCACTCCACAGAAATAAACTCCTCCATCATCTTCTCTCACATCACTGATTCTCACACTGACAACTTTAGAGCTTCTGTCTTCAGAGATGGAGAATCTGCCTCTCTGAGTCTCTGTGGTGTCGATCATTATAGGAATACGATGACCATCAAGTTTGTAGAAGTGCTTGCTGTGTCTCTCAAACTGCTCTGGATATGAACAGCTGATGGTGACAGTCTCTCCCAGATAACCGGACACAGTCCTTGGTCCCAAACAACACAAATCTGTTCATCATACAAAGTGAATTAATATATTAATATATCTACAAATGTAGTGCATGTCAATGGAAATTTACTGAATCAAATTACTAAATTAAAATGATTGTTTTCCCCTTAAATATATTTCAAGACTCAAGATTTGAGCATCTGCTCAGTTTGGAATAATGAACGATTTTTTTAAATGCTAAAATGTATTAAGTTTATAGAAACAAACTGAGTCTAAAGGTTCTCACCTCTGATCACTTGGAGGTTAAACTCATGATTCCACCTCCCACCCTCTCCACAGCGATATGTCCCAGCATCCTCTGAGCTCAGCTGTCTGATGGTCAGTATGAGGGCTGTGTGACAGTTATCATATATATCAAATCTGTCTTTATGAATCCATGTGTTACACTGTTGAGACTCAGTAACTGTAATATAGTCACACTCAGTTTGTGTTTTCATTTTGCAAAAAAACCTCCTTTCCCTTCCATAATTATTGTGTCTGCAGGTGATTGAAACTCTTCCTCCCAGGAAGCCGATCACATCAATACTAGCCACTCCACCTGTCAATGACATTCAACATTTCACTGATCTCTCTGATCTTATTAAGAACAACTACCTACAGCTCCTCATCCATCATGTAAAATCTGAATATAACACTGATCAATATGACCTGTAAATATCTCTGTTCTGTAGTTTAACAGTCTGTTGTTTCTACTTTATTTTGAAGCAGTGAATCTGACCTGAGATCAGGTGGAGGGTGAAGATGAGGAGAATCTTCATTCTGGTCTAAACTTCAGTCTCAGTGATGTTCATATAAACTCCAGTCCACCGTTCTCCAAGGTCAGTCCTGTACCGTTCAGAGGGAAACGGCTCCTTTCAACCGTACACCAAAGACTATTGTGTCTCTGGCTGGTGTTGGTCGTTTCCTGTTTCTTTAAAATGAGTCATATATATATTCAGCTTCACAGCTCCTCCCACCAGCATCACTGACCAAACACCAAGTGTAAGAGATAAGGAGGGGCTAAATGTTGGTTTATAGTATAGTGATGTATAGAGTTACTTCGTCTGTAAGGAGAACGTACCTAATGTCCCTTTCACTCCTTTCTTGTCTAAATAAACACAGTCCAGCCTCAATGATCTCACCAGTGTAACCAGACTATGAGATCTTCCCACAACAAAAATCTGTCACACTTAAATAATGAAAACATTTGACTATGGTGTGGTCAGTCTACTATATATACGCAATGAATTCAGTATAGCGATTAGACACTGTATATAAAAACTACAAGTCATACAGTAGTTATTATATTTTGTTTTTCTTACTCTTCTGTCCCCTTCTGTAAGTGGTGATACTGTATGTCCACTTCACACCTTTACACCTCATGTCTCTAATGAACAGATTTATGATTGTGAATATCATTTAATGGTGCAGCATCCTTGGCCTAATGGCACACAGAGGAAGCAAAGCCAGGAATGTGTGTAATAACCAAATATACATTAGAACCGACTAGTATTCATAGCTATTGTTGCATTTTGCGCTATTTAAAGAGACAAACAGCTTCCTGTATGACTTGTATGCTTTACCAAAGGCTGATTCGGCCACAGCCATGCTGTACAAATAAGCAAGGCATCAGGCTAACGGCTATCTCTAGCTTAGCTCAGGTCTGCACTTCTTCACATCTGAGCCCTGACTGACCAGTACTTCCTGCCGTACAGGCATGAACACAGAACAGGTAGCCCACCTTCATGATAAGGTTTTTTTTATAGAATAAACTCAGTGAATAACTGTTAAAGAACAAATGACCACAAATAAATATGCAAAAATCTCTTGAATATGTTACACTATCCCTCCCTTACAAAGGTCCTCGCCCGCAAGGACCACAGAGTCTTTGAACTGACCTGGGAGCTGCCCTCTTCTCCTGGGCCATGCTGGGGTGGGGGACTCCCTTGGCTGATGAGACATCCATACTGACTGTTGCTGGCGACAGCTAATCACCAACCCTGTGGCATCATCACCATCAATGCACTGGTTTAGAGTGACTGAAGTGGGATGTGTGACTGCTGCATGGTAGCAGTGGTGCTCCTCATGTTCACCTTCTCCGAAATCCTCTGTGTCACTGATGCTGGATGGGGTGCTGCTCTGCCCTGGAGATCCTACAACCATCTCTGATGCTGCATGTTCTGCTATAACATGGGTAACCAGTGGCTTCATCATCACCACATGGATGCTTCTCAGACTCACTGCTGCTCTCGAGGTCCATTTGACAGCTGTTTTTCAAAAAGTCTAGGCCTAGAACGCTCATCTTGGACTTCAGCTGTTCAATATCTTCTTGCCCTCGACTGTCAGCATCAGCATTCCCCTCCCCAATATCGGCGCTTACTTATCGGTTAATGTGCAGAGATGAGCTGTCATGCCCTCCAGCTTGAACAAAGCAGGCACCACTTAGGGTGGCCAGTAGTCTAGTGGTAGGAGAGGTGAACCATCAGCCGGAAGGTTGCAGGTTTAAATCTCACTACTGACCAGATATACCTGGTTGTGTAACCTCCCATTGCCCCAGATAGCACTGCTCTGCTGTGCTGCTCCCAGATTGGGTGTAGTACAGCAGCAGAATGATACATTTCCCTTGTAGGAATACATGACATGACAATAAGACTGATGACCCTGTGTATACCTTTAGGCACTGCAGCAGTTTCAGAAGTCTGATATGGATGTTTGCCCCACCACAGTCACTGTTTGTTCACTGCTGGTGCTGTTCTTTTTGAGTTCACCCTCAAAGGACAAAGCTAAATAGTCTGGTTGGCAATACTGCGATACTGGGCTGAGTAGCTGATAAGATTAACCTGTGCCTTATTTGTGCCAGCCTACTTATAATCTTATAACTTACAATCTCTTTTCTCAGTATGTGGCAGAGCCTGGAGAGAGAAGGAGACTTGTGAAGACAAAAGAAAAGACCGAAAAGCCCTTGCGGGCCTGCCCTTTAGTTTGTATACTGGCTGAAAGCTGAGCGATATTGAGTTGTGCACAAAATAAAAGCAAACTCTGTCTCCACACCTGCTCCCAGTGTCCTCACTCCTCCCAGGCTCCCAAAGACCTTACACTTCTGCTTAATTAAATGCTGTATCTGCCACAGCCACACTGTACAAATAAGCAAGGCTTCAGGCTAACAGCTAGGTCTAGCTTAGCTCAGGTCTGCATTCCTTCGCATCTGTGCCCCGACTGACCAGTACTTCCTGTTGTACTGGCATAAACACAGAACAAAGTGGCTAGCCCGTCTTCAGAAAAAGATTCCTTACAGAATTAACTCAGAGAGTAACTGATAAAGAACAAATAACCCCAAATAAACATGCACACATTTTTTTACATGTTATAATATGTTTATTACAGATGCTCTGCTGTTCAATCTGAATAGAGGTACATGTCCTTGTATGTATATTTATTATTGTTATTATTAATAATAATAATAATAATAATAATAATACATTATACTTATATAGCTCTTTTCAAGAACTCAAAGATGCTTACAGGTTTTCGAAATACAGAACAGTAAAGACAAAACGAGAACATGAAGCACCGTCATAACATCACAAGCAAAACATAGCAGGACTTGGCAAAGTTCTTTGAGTTCTTGAGGTTATGCAGAGCTTTGTATGTGAGGAGAAGAATTTTGAATTGTATGTGGTATTTTAGAGGAAACCAGTGCAGATGTTGCAGGATGGGTGTAATATGCTGATGTGCACGGGTGCGGGTGAGAAGGCGAGCAGCAGAGTTCTGTACCATCTGGAGTTTGCTTAAATGGGAGGAGTTAATACCAGCAAGTAGAGAGCTACAGTAGTCCAGGTGACTAGAAATGAATGCATGAACAAGGGTTTCTGTAGCAGACTGAGAGAGTGACGATCGAATTTTTGCAGTGTTACAGAGATGGAAAAAAGAGGTTTTAACCACAGAGTTGATGTGTGCACTGAATGAGAGTTGAGTCAAAGAGAACGCCCAGATTTCGTACAAGAGGGGAAGGGGACAGAGTTATTATCCATTGTATCAGCTCCACTTACTATGGAGGAGCATGTCATAGTTTGCAATTACAGACTGTAGTCCATCTGTTTCTCTGCATACTTTGTTACCCTGTTTTTCAGTGGTCAGGACCCCCACAGGACCCCCACAGAGCAGGTACTATTTGGGTGGTGGATCATTTTCAGCACTGCAGTGACACTGACATGGTGGTGGTGTGTTAGTGTGTGTTGTGCTGGTACGAGTGGATCAGACATAGCAGTGCTGCTGGAGTTTTTAAACACTATGTCCACTCACTGTCCACTCTATTAGACACTCCTACCTTGTTGGTCCACCTTGTAAAGTCAGAGACGATAGAGTCTTTAGTGTATCACACACTCCTCAGTCAAAAGCGACCAGTTACGACATACACATCAGCTTTTAAGTTTAATAGATAAAACACCATGTTTGTCTAAAACAACAAAGTAAGAAGAAAATAGTACCAGTTTAGCTAAGATTAGTTAGCCAGTCTGCTAACAGTTGCTTCCTCATGGTGGAGTTTGAGTTGGGATATCGACAGGTTTTGGGAAGCTGATTTGGCAGCTAATAATAATGAAATAATAATAGTGAAGGCAGGGCTTGAGTGTCCAGATACTGGACAGTACTACAGTGGAAATTTGTTTTGAGTTTGTCCTTAATAGTTGTGCTCTATTCATGAAAACAATGCTGATCTTTTCTGCCATGTCTGAGTGCAAAATTTAAAAGAATGTGAAAGCGAGGAGTGTTGACTGTCATTTACCAAGAGATATCAAACTTTTTACAGGCAAAACGAAACAGAGCTTCAAATAAAAACACATGCATTCAACATTTCAGTGCAGAGGACTATGAAGGTGACCTGCAAGCAGATTTGTGGTTGTCTGCCAAGATGTAAACTGAAAGAAACTGTTTCAGTTCTTTCAAATTCTGTTTCAGCGCTTTTCTTTATAATTTATTTATTCATTACTTAGCCCTACGATGGACTGGCAACTTGTCCAGGGGGTGTCCTGCCTTCCACCTGGTTGCCGCTGGGATGGGCTCCAGCTCCCTCCCATGACCCAGTAGGATAAGCGGTTTAGAAAATGTGTGTATTCATTACTTATTTACTTATTCTTTTTTTAAGTGTTTGTGTGATAGAAGTTTCACTGAAACAGCAATTTGATATAAATGTCTATAAAGAACCTTTTTCTAAAAACAAACTATTATTATTCAGGTTCAGTTTTATTTATTAAACTGAAAGTAAGAAATGAAAAGACAACAAAATGAGATACAAACAGCTCATACAAACTTAACCTTATAAAATACACAGAGATACACAAAAGCTAATTATTCATAATCAGAACTTATTACTAAAAAATTACAGCATCCAACTCACATTCATTTCAAACACATATGTATTGTACATAACATTCAGAGAATGCATGGCACAGTAAATAAGAGCACATCATGACATCATATTAGGATGGAAATGTAATTTAAGTTCTAGCTAGAAAATATTTATAATAAAATAAATCAAATAAAAAAAAAAATCAGCAAATGCTCTGTAAACAATACTCTATAACTTATTAAATGTAATACATTCCCCTTTGTTTACAGAACTACAGTGGAGTTTAACAGGTTTCTTCTGATTTCCACACGTGGATCTGAGTAGAAAGTCAGAGTTGGAAGACCAAGACCAAATGATTTAACAAGTGGAATCAGGTGAACTCCTGTTTATTTGGAATGACAACATACAGCCACACCAGCTTGTTGTGGGTAAGGCAGGATACTCTGGTCTACTCTTGGAAAATGACTGAGCATTTGGTAATAGAATCTAGTTCTAGTAAATTAATTCTGGTTTATTGGTATTGGGATTTAGACTCTGGTAGACTGAATCTGATTGGTTGGTGTTGGGGCTTTAAACTATGTTAGTCTGAATCTAATTGGATGGTTTTGGGGTTTAGACTCTAGTAGGCTGATTGGCTGGTGTCAGGGTTTAGGGTCTGGTAGACCGAATCTGGTTGGTGTTGGGGTCCAGGCTCTGGTAGATTGGACTCATGCTGATGTTTTGTTTTCCAGGTAGATCATTTTCATAATCAGCATCAGCCTGAAATCAAAGTAACACACACAGTGGAAAATAACTCAAACCTTAGGTCTAACATCACATTCATTCTTTCATGCATAATACTTCCCAACATGCCATGACACCACGGGCTCCCAACTCTGGCCCTAAAAACTTACGGCCATGGTGATTTTTGTTTAATCAGACCTGGTTCTAATATTCAGATGCTCCTCAATACCATCATTAACTGGATCAGGTATGTTACATTAAGGTTGTAACTAAACCTTCCAGGACAGCATATCACCAGGAACAGGGTTAGACACCCGTGCACTACACCTAGAACACTAAAAATAAATAAAATAAAATAATGTTTGACTGCTTGCGTTACACATAAAATTTTTTCAACTGTGCCCTATGAAGGCAGCAATGTACACAGTCAGTTGTTCTATTCTACACATCAATATTGTGGTGTCTGCCATGGGCTCCACACTGCTGTGGCGAGCTTTGTGGGTGTGACCATGCAGAGTATTTCTTGGCATGTGCCACACTCCTGGACTTTGTACAGTCTTTGTAAAGACTTGTTGAAGTGCCTGTTGAATAACAAGACACTGACACTGGTGTCAGTAGTAGAATAAGGCCACCAAGCTTAAAGAAATTGAAAGGTGCATCAACAGAATTGATGGTGGATGGCAAAGAAGACATAGCCTAGAAAAAATGAATGTTATGTCTGCCTCCTCCCAGATGAGTCCAGCCAGCTGAGAGCAAGGTGGCTGGCTGGGAAAGATGGTGAAGGAAACCAACTGGTGGCCTGCGAGAGAAAGACGGTTCATGTCCGCTCACCAGGCTACAACAGAAAGGATACTTGGGAGCCATACTCTGCACAGCACTTCCTGTGGGGGCAGCTGCTGACTGTGACAGCAAGTTCATCATAGACAGACACCCTGTTGTGCCACCCGTGCACTGCTGAAAAATGCTGGTACTGACAGCTAGTGTGAGACACTTTGGCGTGGGCAAGACACTGAAGCAGTTGTGACAGAGGTTCTACTGGCTGCACAGATGTGAGCTGTACGTTCATTGCTGTGACCCGTGCACAGCAAAGAAGGGATGGCTGGTGCGGTTGCACACTTCTCTTTCATCTCTCCTCTCTGGCATACCGATGTAGAGGACGTCCAAGACCCTGGTCTTTGGAGAACAGTGCACCCAGAGTCGGGTATGCCATGGAGCTCTGCAACTGTCTCCATGTCATGCACCACCTCGTTAGGAATCATCCAGGCGTACCAGTGCTCTCCAAAAGTGAGGATATGACTCGCGCTGCCAGGGACAAAGGGAGCCTTTGCCTGGCCAGGAGGTGCAGCTGTGCCAAAGACACATCCCTGAAAGAGGACTGGGGCACCCACTGCAGAAGAGCGAGCACCCCACAGCGCTCACGGGTCAGAACTCCGGGTGCGGAAAGACTGCGGCACAAGCAACACACACCTGCTCACCTCTGAGACTTTTCTCGGGCTGTGTGGGTCACTGGGACGGCCGGCCCGGGGGGGGTAGGGGTTGGGGGGGCTATGTGGCATCTGCCACATGCTCCATGTTGCCATGGGGCTTAGGGGGAATGATTGTTGTTGGTGTTGTTGATGTGTAGTAAATTGTGTCTAAGGAGGGTGGGTTTTGTTGTGCGTGTTTGTCTATCATCCTTGGGTGTCATGTCCTCCTGTTACTACCTCCTGGTGTTGCGCTGTAGAGACACTGTAGACACTGTAGCCCCAGTGTTGGATGTCACTGACCAGCACTTTTACATTTTAAAACACTTCGTATTTGGTTACAATGAGAAGTAGGCTTATTTTATGCGCCTTTTTACTCACTGTGTTATGTGTTCTTGTCTGAGTGTTTATAGAGACAGATCCTGTGGAACAAGAGAAAATGTTAAAGAGCTTGTTGCCATAAGATGTTATGAATTCAATATTCAGTGGAGGAAATATTACATAATTAGGATTTAATTTATACTCCTTTTGAAGTATTAAATTCCTGCCAAAGCTACTTTTAGATTAAGCCTAAGCCTGTACTGTGGAAATAAATGCACCGACAGATTTGCCCAAGACTAGACTTAATCCATGTCCACAATTCCAGCCCTAAGAGTGATATTCTGAATGAGTCAGAACTCCAAACGCTGTGTTAGCATCCATAAACTGGCCAAATATTGAAAGTCACATCTACAGTTCTAGATCATTCACAATGTTTTGGCAACAGGCACACATAATTATGAATTGTATTAATGTGTGTGTGTGTGTGTGTGTGTGTGTGTGTGTATGTATGTGTATATAAAGTACCATGTGCTTTCTTGTATCTCACTACGCAGAAGATCAGTGTTGATCCTCCAATTAGCAGAACAGTCACACAGACGCATACAGTGATAACAGGAGAACCTGCAGATGAAGGAAACAGATTAAGCATAGAGATCATATGTAGGAACATATTCAGAGCACTTTCAGAAGTAATACAGACCAGAATAAATATATAAAAAAATAAAATTTTATAAAAACACACTTCTGAAAATCTTTAGCACACACACACACACACACACACACACACACACACACACACACACCCCTGAGATGGAGCTGACCCGATACGGAGCACAGTTGAGAAAGAAATAAGTTGCAGAGCTGAGCTGTGTTGGAGCCGAGTGGAGCCAGGAGTTGCAGAGCGGAGGAGTTGAATTTTAGACATAGCCGAGCGCCTCCCCTCGGCTCTCAGACGAAATGCCTTCGGGACCGTGGTGTTCCATGTCGGGACCAACGACATCCTCGACCGACGAAGTGAGGTCCTGAAGGAGCACTACCAGACGCTGCTGGAGGAAGAAGACGGACGCCAGGATCGTCATCTCCAGACCGCTACCCACCTACAGGAGGGGATCCGAGCAGTTCAGCAGGCTGCAGTCCTGGCTCCGCGGCTGGTGCGCCCTCAACGGCTTGGCCTACGTGGACAACTGGGCCTCGTTTTGGGGACAGCCAGTGCTCTTCCGGAGGGACGGCCTCCACCCCAGTCACCTGGGATCCATAGTTCTCTCACGGAACATCGAGAGGGCCATCCGCTGACTCCAGAGCGAAGGCCACGTAAGTAGCGGCAAAGACAGAAATGCCACAGCTCATTATGATAGTGCTACTGCTGAGGATAATGCGATTGCTAGCTTTTATACTGTAAATAGGGTAACAAATACTCATTCTATAAATATAAATGCTCATAGGTTCCTCCCGACAGAGACTGTGTCTGTTCCCCGAATAAAACAAAACATCAAAAAGCCTCGAAAAGTTTGCTTCAGTTAGTTGATTAATATCAGACCCGTTATACCAGTTTGCAGTGACAGCACCTTTGGTCTAAAACTAGGACTGCTTAATATAATAATATATATAATATAATAATTATATATTACTCCTAAAGCCGTCGTTGTAAATGAAATTATTACCGATCACGGTTTTGATGCTCTGTGCCTCACAGAAACGTGGATTAGACCCGATGACTACTTTAGTCTAAATGAAGCCACACCCCCAGGCTACAGCTATGCACATAGCCCTCGTTTAAGCGGCCAAGGTGGAGGTATAGCAACCATCCATACTAAAGCTTTAGGCGTGAGGCAGAAAGTAGGCTATACATTCTTTTTCTTAATATAAGTAATCAGGGAACACATAAAAATTCCTTTACACTAATTACAGTCTACAGGCCACCAGGGCCATATTCTCAGTTCTTACAGGAATTCTCTGAGTTTCTATCAAGTCTAATAACACTTTCAAATAAAATAATAGTTGTCAGAGATTTTAATATCCACGCAGACAATCCCCAAGATGCACTAAGCAAGGCATTTATATCTATCATAGACTCCATATGTTTCACCCAAATCATAAAAGGGCCCACACACTACCACAACCACACTCTAGACTTAATACTGACTTTTGGTGTAAACATAGATAACCATTCTCCCCCAGAGCACAGCAGTCTCTGACCATTACTTAATCTCTTACGAAATTCACTTTAGTGGTAATGTGCGTTCATCACCATGTTATTGTGTCAAGTGGACAATAACTTCCTCCACAGCTGGTGGCTTTATTAGAAACCTTCCTAAATTATCAGCCTCTCTCAGCTGTCCATCTAATCCTACTGAGCTAGATGCTATGACCAAGCTCTTAGAGGACAGTTTTCGATCTACTCTAGATAGTGTGGCCCCATTAAAAAGTAAAATAGTAAGGCAGAAAAAACTCGCCCCTTGGTATAATAACCACACTCGGGCTTTAAAACAGAATGCCAGACAACTTGAGCGAAAATGGCGCCTGTCTAAGCTAGAAGTGTTCCAGTCCGCCTGGAAGGAGAGCCTTATAGACTATAGAAGAGCACTTGCTACAGCACGCTCAGCTTATCTCTCCTCTCTCATAGAAAACAATAAGAATATTCCTAGATTACTTTTCAGCACAATCTCTAAACTAACAGAGAACAAAACAGTTAGTGAACCCCAGATGCCATCAGCCTATAGCAGCAATGATTTTATGAACTTCTTTAGTGATAAAATTGAAAAAATTAGGCAGAAAATTCAGAATACGCAATTAAACTCTAGAAACCTGCTGCCTTATAATGCCAGCCTCAACCTTGAAAATATTATAATTCCTGCAGAGAGGCTGGAATCGTTTACCTTACTCCAAGAAAATGAACTATTCAAAATAGTCTCTTCCGCAAAATCATCTACCTGTATGCTAGATCCGATTCCTACAGGTTTACTCAAGGAAATTCTGCCAGAAATAACCAAGTCTATTCTGTCAATAATAAACTCTTCTCTTAGCCTTGGGTACATCCCAAAATCTCTTAAACTAGCAGTAATTAGACCGCTGATTAAGAAAGCGAACCTCAATCCATGCGAACTTTCAAATTATAAACCCATCTCGAATCTCCCCTTTATATCGAAGATCTTGGAAAAAGTTGTAGCAAAACAAATACGCTCCTATTTGCATAGGAATCAAATACACGAAAAATTTCAATCTGGTTTTAGGCCACATCATAGTACAGAAACAGCACTAGTAAAAATTGTAAATGATCTATTATTATTTTCTGACCAAGATCATGTGTCCTTGTTAGTCCTCCTCGATCTTAGTGCGGCATTTGACACAATAGACCACACTATCTTACTAGACAGACTAGAAAACCTTGTAGGGGTAACAGGAATAGCTCTTTCCTGGTTGAGGTCCTACCTCCAGTTTGTTAATATAAACGGTGAATCATCTGTTCTCACAAAAGTAAAATATGGTGTTCCACAAGGCTCTGTTTTAGGACCTGTATTATTCACATTATATATGCTACCACTAGGCACCATTATCAGTAAACACGGCATAAACTTCCACTGCTATGCCGATGACACTCAGTTATATTTAGCAAGCGACCCAGATGATAGAATTAAACTTGCAAGATTGAAGACTGTATAAAAGACATAAAGGACTGGATGTCGAGTAACTTTCTCCTTCTAAACTCAGATAAAACAGAGGTTCTGCTTCTTGGTCCAAAAGCAGCTAGAAACAAACTGTCTAATTTAACACTTAAACTTAACAATTTCTCAGTTGCATCAAGCTCATCTGTAAAAAACCTTGGTGTCATTATAGACCCTGATCTGTCCTTCGACGCACACATAACTAATATTACTAGAACAGCCTTCCTGCATCTCCGCAATATTGCTAAATTGAGAAATGCATTATCATCTCTACAGGATGCAGAAAAGTTAGTTCATGCATTTATTACTTCAAGGCTAGATTACTGTAATGCCCTGCTGGCTGGATGTCCCAGCAAAAGCGTTAACAAGCTTCAGTTGGTCCAGAACGCTGCAGCCAGAGTCTTTACAAGAACCAGAAAGTTTGACCATATAAGCCCAGTTTTATCAGCCTTACACTGGTTGCCAGTAAAATTTCGGATTGATTATAAAATTCTCTTACTGACTTATAAAGCACTAAACGGACTCGCCCCTCTGTACCTGAGTGAACTTCTCTGTCACTATGAACCATCACGCCTACTTAGATCACAAGGTGCTGCTCACTATTAGTACCCAGAATTAATAAAGTTACGTCAGGGGGGAGAGCTTTCTCATACAAAGCCCCCCGGCTTTGGAATAGTCTTCCTGTTAATGTTCGGGACTCAGACACAGCCTCAGTGTTTAAGTCTAAGCTAAAAACTTACTTGTATAGTCAAGCCTTTGGTGATTAGTTTTCCCTGTTAGTTCTATACCTTCCAGAGTCTCTGCTAACACTGTAATTTGTGATCGGTCACCCATTACAGAACTGACTCTGTGTGTTTTCCTTTCTTTTCTTCACCGAGTTGAACTGCTGCCCATCCTGTGCGTCTGATGCTGCTGCCTTTTCTGCCTCGATCGGGTGCCACTGCTCGCCAGCCCGGCTTACCAACATTGAGCCTCCTGCTGTACAACGCCGTGCAAACCTCACCCTCACAACCTGACCCCACTGATACTACTGCTTTTGCTGCGTGAACTATTCAAAATTATTCACTTGAACCAATCAATCATTCAAACTAATTCAAATTAATCAATCACCCATTGTAGAACTGACTGTGTGTTTTTCCTCTCTTTGCTGAGTTGAACAGCTGCCCATCCTGATGCTGATGCTGCTGCCTCTGCTGCCTTGATCGGGTGCCACTGCTCACCGTGCAAACCTCACCCCCACAACCTGACCCCACTGATGCTGCTGCTGCTGCCGCATGAACTAAACTATTCAAATGAATTGTTTCCTTCACCTTTACCCTGTTTTTGTACTATAATACTTAATACTTTATACTAACAATGTTTACTATCCGGTGTCGCCCAGAGGAGGATGGGTTCCCCTTCTGAGTCCTGGTTCCTCTCAAGGTTTCTTCCTGTTTCTCTTGGGGAGTTTTTCCTTGCCACTGTCGCCACTGGCTTGCTCACGGGGGCTTGGACCCGGATTTCTTTTTGTAATGCTGATTTCCTTGTAAAGCTGCTTTGTGACAACACCTGTTGTAAAAAGCGCTATATGAATAAACTTTACTTACTTACTTGCTTACTTACTAACTTGAGACGGAGCTGAATTGAGACGGAGCCATGTAGAATCAGAAGGGGTTCCAGAGCTGGGTTGCGGGAGCTGATCTGAGAGGGAGTTCGGACTGAATGGTGCAGAGACCGGATGGAGGCCTGAGGTAGGGGGATGAAAGGGAAGGATGCAAGATGGAAAGGGTGGAGGGTGGATGTGGGATGAGAGAGAGAAAGAGGGAAAGAGAGAGAGACTAGGATAATGAGGGAAGAGAGAGGGATGATAAGGGAAGGGATGGCATGATACAGGGAGGAATGCTAAAAGGAAGGGGAGGATAAGAGAGAGAGAGAGATGCGCATGGCAGGGAAATTGAGATCATAGATCCTAGATCGTAGCTCCTATCAAGGACTCAATAGCCAGAGCAGCAGGTACGATGAAAACGAATTTCAGAAGGATGTGGACTGGACTGCATCTGCAGAAGGAGCAGGCAGATGGCCAAAGGTAATTCAGGAGAGATAGTCAAGGTCTGTGGCACAGTGGCTTGTAGCTACACTGGCAGCTCATAACTGATTACAAACCCCTCATCACTGATTGCGAAAGATGAAGTTGTGAATTTCAGGCATGTTCCTCCCCCCCAAACTTCAGTTATAACAAAACTACATTGAGTAACAAAAATGTTCACTATCCTGAGTGACAGGTCACATATATCACAGTAACAACGAAGTAATGTTTTCGCCATGCTATATGGGGACTTATGAGAAAACTAGTGAGCATGGCTGATGGGGACCAAATTGACATATTATTTGCATAATTCACACAAATTCCGGTTTGATTTGTGGGGACCTTGAAAAAACCATAAATGTATTACTAATGACAAATTACATGCATTTAGATCAAGTAAATTCTCAATTGCATTTGTTAAAAAAAAGGTTTAATCTACATCTAAGAATTAAGACAGTAGTAGTAGTACACCAATAACAGTTCAAGTAGTAAAATTTAGCTTAGCTTAGCTGTTCCTAGATAATGTAGATATGTAGCATGAGGCCTGCAAACGGTGCTAGTGATGCAAAGCATTACACATGCCTAGAACACCTAGTGCTGTACATGTTGTCATCTTCATAACAGCAGAATTTATGTTTGAATGACTGACATTCCTAGTTTTGATAGGAATATCAGTGTGATTAAAGTGAATATTATTAACAGATGAAGCAGTGAAAGGCTATTTCTATTCACATACAAAGGACTGAAAGTGCAGTGAATTAATGTCTGGATATTTTTCAGTCTATATCATACTCACAACAACTCAAACCTCCAAAGCCTTCTGCTTTTCACTGTTAAAGATACTCTCTTTAATTCTCACACAGTCATAACTAATTTTTAAAATATATTTTCAACCACTCAACCACCCAGCATCAGCTAACTACTACTCGCTTGCCTCACATTTCTTATCACCAAAGGGGAACCGTCATGACCCTCTATAGAGCCTAAGATATTCTAAAAATAATACTTTCAAAATGAGCAGTTCTAATTTTATCTGATCATCTTTTGGCAATTGTCATCTAAACAAATACAAATCTGAGCAAAAAAAAAAAAAAAAAAAAAAAATCAACAAGCCAATTCAGTTTGTATTGGAAGCCCCTTTGTCTCCCTGCTCGGCTGTGTGCATGCTGTCGTGATGTGAATGCTTGTATGAAATGTTGTTGGTTTTGTGTGGTATGAGGGCATGACTTGTGTTTTGAACTCCGGCCCATCATCTCCATACTCCTCTAAAGTGCACACGGAGCTTGTATGATGATGCGATTATTTGTAAGGAGCATTTGCACATTGCTTAAGAAATTAACCATTTTGTTGAGGTGATGACCCTCTCTGTGCTATTTGCTCGTTGCATGTCTAAAGCTGAACTATCATTTAAATTTCTGTTTCTTAACTTTTGCAGTACTTTTGGAGAGGACACAGTAAACTAGGCCGTTTTCTTTTTTTTCAGACGTGGGAAGGGGGGTCAGAGGGCCGAGGTTTAAGAGTCATGGTTTGCTACTGCTTATCACTGTAATAAAACTATTACTGCTATCTACTAATTGAACTTGAAGTTCATTGAAGACATTAAACTCACATCTAAATTGCAGAATTCAAATTTTAATGAATTCAGATTCACTTTTTGCCTAACTTTTACAAAGGCATTCTGCATACAAACAAACAAAAATGTTAAAAATACATTATGACCACTTCCTTGTTTCTATGCTTATTGTTCATTTTATCAGCCAAGTCCATTAAATATTCATTTATATGTAAATATGTATACATATATGTATGCACACGTATTATACACACACATATACACACACACACACACACACACACACACAGTTCTACAATTACAGACTGTAGTCCATCTATTTCTCTGCATACTTTGTTAGCCCCCTTTTACCCTGTTCTTCAGTGGTCAGGACCCCCATGGACTCACAGAGCAGGTACTATTTGGGTGGTGGATCATTCTCAGCACTGCAGTAACACTGATGTGGTGGTGGTGTGTTAGTGTGTGTTGTGCTGGTCTGAGCGGATCAGACACAGCAGTGCTGCTGGAGTTTTTAAAACACCTCAGTGTCACTGCTGGACTGAGAATAATCCACCAACCAAAAATATCCAGCCAACAGCGTCCTGTGGGCAGCGTCCTGTGATCACTGATGAAGGACTAGAGGATGACCAACACAAACTGTGCAGCAGCAGATGAGCTATCATCTCTGACTTTACATCTACAAGGTAGACCAACAAGGTAGGAGTGTCTAATAGAGTGGACAGTGAGTAGACAAAGTGTTTAAAGACTCCAGCAGCACTGCTGTGTCTGATCCACTCACTCGCTAACAAAGTATGCAGAGAAACAGATGGACTACAGTCTAACTGTAGAACTACAAAAGGAGCTGATAAAGTGGACAATGAGCGTAGAAACAAGGAGGTGCTCATAAATGTTATGCCTGATTGGTGTAAATGAATCTTTTCAAAACACAACTGCAAAAAAACATTTGGCATTTTTTGCCATTATTGACACTTCAGAACAAAATAACACAAAATGTGGAAATGCTTTTAAAACAAGAAGAAATAAACTTCATCTATGTGCTGAGATATGAAAATAAACATTACCATACCGGAGAGTTGGTAATCTTCACATTATATATGCTGCAGTTTCTTTTTGTAGGCCGTAATGCAATTGTAAACATAGAATTTCAGGTTCTGCCAGTCCTGGTTTTTAAGAGCTTCTGGTTCAGCCCTTAAGCACCTCTCACAGTCGCTCTTTGCTGGTACAGTGCAAGCTGTTATGAATCGATTCATGTGCCTTTCCACCGCCTGCATCTCTGTCTGCTGCCAGGGTCTTTTTTTATTCTGGGTAGCTTTACCTGAAAGTGGTCAGAAAAACAAAATCAGTAATTGAAAGAGTAAGGAAGATTCTGAGCTGGAATTCTGATCTGAAGTTTGAATCCTATATCAGTACATACACTATATTTCCAAAAGTATTCACTCACCCATCCAAATCATTGAATTCTGGTGTTCCAATCACTTCCATGGCCACAGGTGTCTAAAACCAAGCACCTAGGCATGCAGACTGCTTCTACAAACATTTGTGAAAGAATGTGTTGCTCTCAGGAGCTCAGTGAATTCCAGCGTGGTACAGTGATAGGATGCCACCTGTGCAACAAGTCCAGTCGTGAAATTTCCTCGCTACTAAATATTCCACAGTCAACTGTCAGTGGTATTATAACAAAGTGGAAGCGATTGGGAACGACAGCAACTCGAAGTGGTCGGCCACATAAAATGACAGAGCGGGGTCAGCAGATGCTGAGGCGCATAGTGCGCAGAGGTCGCCAACTTTCTGCAGAGTCAATCACTACAGACCTCCAAACTTCATGTGGCCTTCAGATTAGCTCAAGAACAGCGTAGAGAGCTTCATGGAATGGGTTTCCATGGCCGAGCAGCTGCATCCAAGCCTTACATCACCAAGCGCAATGCAAAGCATGGAATGCAGTGGTGTAAAGCGCCACCACTGGACTCTAGAGCAGTGGAGACATGTTCTCTGGAGTGACCAATCACGCTTCTCCGTCTGGCAATCCGATGGACGAGTCTGGGTTTGGCAGTTGCCAGGAGAACGGTACTTGTCTGACTGCATTGTGCCAAGTGTAAAGTGTGGTGGAGGGGGATTATAGTGTGGGGTTGTTTTTTAGGAGTTGGGCTCGGCCCCTTAGTTCCAGTGAAAAGAACTCTTAATGCTTCAGCAGACCAAGAGATTTTGGACAATTCCATGCTCCAAATTTGGTGGGAACAGTTTGGGGATGGTCCTTCCTGTTCCAACATGACTGCGCACCAGTGCACAAAGCAAGGTCCATAAAGACATGTATGAGCAAGTTTGGTGTGGAAGAACTTGACTGGCCTGCACAGAGTCCTGACCTCAACCTAATAGAACACCTTTGGGATGAATTAGAGCGGAGACTGCGAGTCAGGCCTTCTCATCCAACATCAGTGTCTGACCTCACAAATGTACTTCTAGAAGAATGGTCAAAAATTCCCATAAACACACTCCGAACCCTTGTGGAAAGCCTTCCCAGAAGAGTTCAAGCTGTTATAGCTGCAAAGGGTGGGCCGACATCATATTAAACCCTATGGATTAAGAATGGGATGTCACTCAAGTTCACATGCGTGTGAAAGCAGACGAGCGAATACTTTTGGCAATATAGTGTATGTGAGCCTCTACACAGTATCAATTTTAGCTTTGTTAAAAATGATTTCATAAAGTTGAGTTGCTTCTACAGTATATGTAATACTGCAAATTATTACTATGCATCTTTCCACTCATTAAACTGCTCGAGCCTCTGTGAACATCCAGGACTGGTGGTTGGTATATGGGCTATTTATTGCTAATATTTTAGGTATTAGAACAGTTACTGTTACTAGTCCTATTTCAAGCACCTAGAACACTCTACCAACAATAGAGTAACCCACCAACAACTACAGATGAATTTCTGAGCATTGTGATCTTGAGATCCATATGCAAACAGAGCAGAACCACTTAAAGCAGTTGGGCACAGTCACAGTTCTGCAGCAAAGTGTTCAAACCACAAAGTTATTGGGGGAAACATCTTAAAAGGGAAAAAAACAAAATTAGCATTAGGTGATTTGGTCCAAGGCCTGGATTTTATTAACTAGGTAAATGCTTTTGCCCAGAAATTGGTGGGCAAAGAAATATCTGGTTTAAGAGCTTCCTCTGTCACTGTGTTAATGGTTGGTTTAATGAGCAGAGCAACAGCAAATTTGTAAATTGCTGACAGCTGCTAATTTAGGCTTTACAGAAGAAGGTAACTGATGGCTTTGAAAGGAAAAAAAAACACAAATTTACAATTTTTCAGGGACAAAATTACTGGGGATGCATCAATAACAGAATAATATAATCAATAACATTGTGTCAGTGATTCAAAGGTGGGCAAAGTTTCTTTTTATGTTCCCATGTGGCTGCCATTACTGTTACCATAGCATTTTCTAGTTTAATTCGTACACTGACAGTATGTCTCCAAAAAAGGAACATACATAATCATTACTAACATACAAAATAAAAATGTGTAAAGATTACCTTTAGAAGAACACCTCATAGCACTGACTCTTGAAGGTGTCTCATCATCATCTGATGGTGGTTTGTGTCTCTTAGGTGGTGGTGGTGGTGGCATTTAATTCTTCTTGGTGGGTGGAAGTGACTCTTCTGCTGATGGCTCTATAGAAAATATTCAAAATGCGTTTTCATAAAGACAAATACTTTACAGGTGCTACAGAATACTGACAATACATTAAGAATGTTTGAGTTATAATTAGTGCATATAAGTGCATTAAACCATTAAAGCATAAAATTGTGCAAGTGCATTCATCTTATCTTTATAATAATCGGGGTACAATAAAGAGCCACCACAAAAGACGTGCCAACCAGCTCACAAAGTTTACTTTACCTGGGCAGTCTAGACAGTTAAAAGCGTTTAGACAAGAAACAGACCTAACCATAAACTAAGACTGTCATGACAGTATGTTTGATTTAAGTACACCATGAATTATGTTTGATTTTTTTTTCCCCTGTAGCTTTCAAGTCACTATCATTCCATGTGCCTCCCTAATAATATGCACATTCAATGAAAACACACTATAATGACAACAAATCATTGTCATCATCCATTAGTTAGCTAAATAACTAACCAAAGAGTGCTGAAACTCTTATGTATTGGGATTTCAACAAAAGCAAGATATGAAGTTTATTAGGATATAGGCAGTATACTGTTTTGACAGTAATTTACTGACAAAACATACCATCAACAGTAGATTAACAGTTTTCCTCCTGTACACTCCTGTCCTCCTCATAACTGTCCAGAATTTTTTTTCTGTGAGAGATATAAGTACAGCTTAACAATGTGATTCAACAAAAAAGAATAGAGAATAAACAAATGAAAAAGTTAAATAACTCACCGCCTGGATCTATCCCAATTTCAGTTCAGTTCAAACTCAGCTAATCTTCCTTGCTCCAGTGTCATTAGAACTTTGCTGATCTTGCCGAGCTGCAGAGTCTTCTCAGGGAGTTGATAGAACTCACGATGGATTCTTATGTCATGTCCAAGAAAACTGGCCAGCTGATCCATCTCTCTCTGCCTAACAAGGAGTTCTAATGCACCCAGCATTTTTGGAGTCAGAAGAATTGGAACTGGGCGACCACGTTTTCCGCTAAATGACAATCCTTGAGAAGTGTCTGCAGAGTTTTTTTTCCACTTCAGAGAGCGCCCAGTCCACATCCTCATGTGGAACAGAAGTGTCTCTTGATGAAAATGCAGATATGGGCATGCTTGCCACCTCTCCTTCCCTGCGCCGGTTAAAGAGTATGATCTGGGCCAGACACACCTTTGCCAGCTCCATCCAGGCCTTTGTAGAGGGACTTTCAGAGAGTGAACTGTACCACTCATCTTGCAATTGAGTGAGATATGCATGCATTTCTTGGACAGCTTTGGTAAAGGGCATGAGAGTAGGCACATTCCACTTTGCTTCCCTGATGTTCCTCAATGCTGTAGCCGAGATCAGCTCATTCCACTTTTCCTGATGGAAATCTTGAAACTCATTGGCATTCTTCACAAGTTCGGCTTTGTTTGAGATTAAACCCTGAGCTTTTAAGAGTTTGCTTACTTTAACCAGGGTATTCCCAAGTTTATTTGCTAGTGATGGAATCGAGAACTTATTTGTTTCACTGTCATACCCACATGTCAACTTGACAGCTTTGACAGTCTCCATGTACTTCTTTGGATTTATGAGGTCTTCCATTTTTTTTTAAGGTGGTGACCTTCCTAACATTGCGAATCAGCCTTCCCATTTCTCGCATCTTCTCTCGCACACACTCGATTTTTGGCTGTTGTCCCACCTTTGTTTAACAAGTGCTGCCCAACATCAATAATGACTTGGTCATTTTTTACTATATCTGTGATTGGGTCAGGATTCATGGCACTGATTACTCCCCACAGTTGTTTACTGATAGTTGAAGGCACAGGCCCTGTGTATGTACACACGGACTGAACACGGTTCTCTCTCTTACTTTCGTGGTTTGGGGGCGACTGATCCAGGTCTAAGTCTACAACTACGCATATGTCACCACAGGACCTTTCTTGTAAAAAGTCCTTGACAGTATGCACAGTGCATGAAGTCATTTCCTTGCGCTTCTTTAGGTGGACATTTAAATGGCACTAGTTTCCCCTTTCCTGACTCCATGACCGCAGCATTGTGAGCATAGTTTCCTTGGTTGCGAATGTTATCTAGCTGGGTTTTTCTCTCCTTGGAACCCTTTGGAAAGCTTAAAGCTTTAGCCACATCAGATTTATCTGTGTGTGCATGTTGAAGATGCCTTGCCATCTTAGCATAAGGGATACAGCAATACAAGCAATAATGTCTCTTGTTGTACACTCTCTTTCCACCTATTTTGTGCATGCACCAACAACTATGCTGTCATTTACATTCTGACTTGAACATGGTTCTTCGTCTGATCCAGTAGCTTCAGATGTAAGGTTGCTCCTATCAGAGGTCATTTTGTCTGAAGTTGTGGAGTCACAGACAGGGGAACTCACTGAGCCAGAGACATCCAGTAAATCATCATGAGACTTATATTTTGGTTTAACGCTACCATCACTGTTACTTTCAGAAGTGGTATCTGGAATGTAATCATCTGAACTGTCTGGTGTAGAATCATCTTCACCCTCTGATGTAGAATCAAACAGTTCACCAGAATTTTCAAGATCTGTGTCTTTTATCTAAAAAAACAAAAAGTAAAATCATTAGAAATATTTAAATCGGTAACAATTAAACAGTTCGTCAGTAAATTGACATAAATAAATCAGCAACTATTCTGATAATCAATTAATTGTACAAGTCTTTTTTTTACATTTAGCAAGTTTTGTAAGGTGATTATTATAATGTGAAAAGCGAAAACAAAGTGAATATTTTTGGAATGGTGATTGGATGAAAAACACACATCTTATGACATTACAATGGGCTCAAAGAAAAAGTAATGTATGAATTTTCATTGTGTTTTACATTATTTTACAGACCAAATGATTTATCAATCAATAATACAACACACTGAATAACTGATCATGAAAAAGGATGTTGATTGAAGTTGTAAGTACAACCCCAGATCATTATTTTGCTACTTAAATGAAAACTTACTATGATACTCTTAGTCCGTCTCAGTTTTGGTACAGAAACTTCATTTTTGTTTTCGAAACCTGTCACAATCTGTAAATGAAAGCAACAAAATAAGTAACATTTAACACCATTATATTATTTGAAAATAAAATTGAACAGAAAAAGAAAAACATCTGATTCATAATAGAATATTTCTTCTTGTCTAATCAAGCTCTGCATCACACATCTTAAACAAAACAAACTTTGTGAGGATATTTCACACTCTTTGCTAAAGTTCCTTGTGGTTTTTATCCAATTTTTCAAACACAGTTTCTGCTCACACTCTGACTGAAGGTGTGTTGTGGGGATGTCATGGGTGTCCAGAATGGAGTGATAATTAACAAAGATAAAAAATCCCTGTGAAAGTTAAACTCTGCTCAAAAAGTTCCACTACCACGAACCTACTGGAGGCATAATATTGAACTATTTTTGGTGTACTGACTCACACTAGATCACAGTCACAATAAACTGCCTTCTTCCTTTTAGATGCTTAAAATAACAAAACTACAAAATCGTGACAAAGAAAGACTGTAGAACTCAATATGAAGTGATAAACATGAATGTACCTGTTGAGTAGTGTTGGTTGGACCAGTAGCATCATCCGTCTGCGTCGTTGACAGGAGGGAAGGACGGGAGTTGCCTGCTACCATAGAATTAGCTGTAATGCTGCTTGTCTGTAAATGGATTTCATATTAACGCCATTTTAGAAAATGACAACATTGGAAAAAGTTCAAGCTGATGTAAATACTGCATGACAGACAAAAATACTAACTACATCTTCAGGCAAAATTTGAGAGATTTTTGAGGAGATGCATGGCAACATACACCTACAGACTTCAGAGAATAAAAGTAAAATCATGAAGTATTTCTGCCCAGCCAAGTTCTGTCCACCTTTACACACCAAGAATTAAACAGTCTTTGTGGGGACCTTTCACACACTGTGCTAAAGTTCCTTGTGGGGACCAGATTTTACCCAATTTTTCAAACACAGTTTCTGCTCACACACTGATGGAAGGTGTGTTGTGGGGATGTCTTGAGTGTCCAGAATAGAGTGATAATTAACCAAGATAAAAAAAAAAAAACTGTTGAGTAGTGTTGGTTGGACCAGTAGCATCATCCATCTGAGTCTTTGACAGGAGGGAAGGACGAGAGTCACCTGCTACCATAGCATTAGCTGTAATGCTCCTTGTGTGTAAAGGCAGTTTTTAATGACACGCCTCTGTCTCTGTGTTTCACATAAACTGTATGAAATTTAACATTTATTAAAAAATTTTATAATACCTGCTGGTGAGTTCTCACACTGTGTTCATCCACAGTCTTTAAATGGAAGGGATGGCTGGAGTCCTTTACATTTATATCATTAGCTGTTTCTTCACCCATCTGTAACATTTTTCATAGGAATTAGACCTTTTTTGTGATTGCATTTACTTAATCACCTGCAATATGACAAATTGTATACCATACATAACTTAGGCTGAAATCATTTGACATATGACTTTACCACCTCTGTTCTGTAATATCCACATTTTATGTAAAGTTTCTTAACCACAGGCCATTTTTGTGGCTGTGTTTTTACACGCTTTTACCAACTCAATCATAATCAAATTTCTGCAATTAACTGATTATTCAAATAGTCATGTGAACAGAACATAAATAAAGATAAAGACAGTTGGATTTAGCTCAGTAATTGGATTTCCCATGTAAAGTCAATCAGATTTCTTTCGAATTTCTCAGTCTGTGCATGTACAAAAACAGAGCGCCACCGAAACTGACTACATGCTTGACAAAATAAAGGACTTAAATATTCTTAATCTTATAGATGACGTATACTCATATTTTCAGTGATATTTTTAACAGTGTGTTTACATTACGTCTTATTCTGTGAGTTTATTGGCTGGTTATAAAGCAGAAATCCAATCACTGCCTGACTCATGCAGACCCGGAATTTCACCATTATCTGATTACCCAATAGCTTGTAAACACACTGAATTAGATACACAATCTGATTATCTGCAGTTATCAGATTATCAAGTGCATGTAAACACACCAACTGATCTAAAATAACCTTCAATGGCTCATAAACATAAATAACTTTCATTTCATGTTTATCTACCACTGCACTATAGAGGCCGCATCACATGGTGCAGGAAGGGTTCGCCTTAAAAGGGAACGCCCAAAAATGGGTGGAAAACAAAAGGCAGTATGAAAACCCACCTACTAAGGCTTCGGCGGGAACAGAACAAAGGACGCCAGGGGAAAGACTGGCTCTCTCAAACACTGAGGAAATGCTAACTGAAAAACTACTTTCCCAACAGAAGAGAATGCCCATAGGCGAACAAAAAGGAAAAAGAGACAAACTTGTCCCTTCTCTAGCTTTACGTTTATTTCTTTCTTTTCTTTTTTTTTAAAAAGAAGAAAGACACAACTCGAGAAAGGGGATAGGCTCGAGAAGTGACAAAGAGAAAGAAGCTCGAGAGAAATTCTCTAGAGCTTCTACCCAAAATTACCAGCTGGTCTGTTTGCCAGAACTCTGAAACAAAGACTCAGCAAAGTGTGTCTTCTTCCCAGCCCTTATAAAGCCCCCTGTGCAGGTGTGGCTCATTTGGCTGGATTGGGTCGTTGACTCCCCCTGGTGGCCGGCGGTGGCCTAGCCCTGGAGCCAACCCTTACAAGTCACAAGTTATTTCTTCTCCTTCTTTGATATCATTCAAGGCAAACAAAGGTGGGGGTTTCCATTCATGTCAATTATTTTCATCCTACAGTTTGGATGTTGGTGTTCATCATGAACTAGCCATCCAAATGATCCATCTTCTCTAGAGGCATCAATACTTAAAAAGAAGGAAACATAATAAAAAGGGGATACACAATATACTACAACAAAATTAGAGTATCACTTAGTTTAGCACAGTATAGTTCAATATAAGGAGTGTAGTTTAGGTGCAACTTGAAATCTTACCACCATGTTTTCCCTTTCCGCTTAAACGCAAACATAAATGCAGCACATGACGGGTGGTAAAGTTTTCTTTCCATTTATCATATCTCCTCTATATTCAACAACAAAATCTCCTTTGCGAATTGAACCCTTTGCAAATACACTACGTCCTGTAAAACAACAAAACAAGAAAATCTATCCATTCTGCCATAATCCGTTATGCATATGTACCACAAAAAACATTTATTTTGCAGATAAAGGATGACAACACCACAAAATCTGACCTCAACAAATGGTGGCTGATTTGAGATATATGTGCGTTTATCACACTCGAGCTTTCATCTATGCTGGAATTTAGTAAATGTTACAGCCGTTCACTCTATCAGTTTTAGCTGAGAAGCTACAGAGCTTGTAGGTTGAGACCACAGTGTTGAGATGAGGGAGTCAGTGAGGTCTGCACTGTTTGTAAGTTGCATTTTCTGCATTTAAGTGCATACTGGTATAACAGTAATAACAAAACTAACACCTTAAAAAGATTTTCAACTGGTAAACCGAATGAACTGGTATATCATCCAAACAGTATAAAATAATGACGATGCATTTTAGTAATTATTACCTAATAAATCTATTAGACACCACCTTACCTTTCACTGCATTGATGTACTTCACCTCTAGTCTGCATGTTTTGTCTGTCTTTGAAACAACATGCTGAATGGCATCCTTAAGGGAACTGATATGAGGTGGCATTTCAAACTGCAGGGAAATATTTTAAAAATTAGTTTTCAGTGGATTTAATTATGGATTGAGATTTTTACAATGATTACCTGTAGAAGATTTTTTTTTTACTATCTCTTATACCCAGACACTTCAAAAGCAAAGTAACTCCATACTTTAAAGATTTCTCAATCTTTCAGGCCACCACCAGCCTTTAAATAACAGATGAGACTCAAATGTAAAATAAAATGGGGAATCTGATAGTGTTCAGTGTTAAAACATTTTTGTATAATCCAGCTTCTGGTTTACCGTGACCACTGTTAAATGACTCGGGGCCACTGTCTACCCAACATATAGCTGTGAAATAAACTATAATCAAGTTGTTTTTTTGCTTTTTTAACAACGTAGTGAAATAAATGACACCATGAAATTGGGTTGCAGAATCAACCTGGTCTTTGCAGTAAAAAGGAATAAAGCCTAAGCTCAGCTAAATATCTGGCACAATGCTCTCGCTTTGGTTTAAATCAGTGCTTTGACTTGCATGAAGCCACTTTTTCCTTTGGTTTTGTTAGTGGTTGTGGTTGTTTGAGCGCTGTAGCACACAAACCACTTTAGCCATAGCTGCTATGGAAGGGATTTAACGCTATTAAAGCTTAACCACACGGTTGGAGTTGTCTTCTCATTCGATCGCATCATGTTCGAATTATCCCACTCCACCTTAAATGAAGCGGCAGTTACTGTTTTAAAAACTGAGGTGCCAGAATGTAATTGCGGCACCACTTAAGGTGGAACAGGAAAATTCGAACAAGAAGTTGGCGAAAAGGAAGCCATCTTTAACCTCGTTGCTTAACCAAAGGACAACTCTCACCATGAGAGCGGTTTATAACAGAACCAAATGTGGTTTCATGAACGTATTTCTCCATAACGCATAAAGCTCTGCTGGGTTTTGTCAGAGGCTTAGAGTTTAATGTCAGCTGCGTTGATGGTGAAGGTACTCGACTCCTGCACGGTTTCAAATTAAAAGTCTCCCAACGTAATCCGCGGCAACACAGAGAAATAGCATTTCCTTCCCAGTCACTCCACCCCCCCCACTCTCAGTCAGTCCTTCAGTCTCACTCCCTACTGTTCACCGCCTCCACATTCACTTTTTCCTATTCATGTCACTCCTCCCTCTCTCACTCACTCCCTCCCTCCCACTTTTCCACTCCTGCCAAATGTTTGTATATCCCAGAATACAAACATTGAAGGGTTAATTGTATTTTAACAAAAAAATATATTTTTGTTCATTGTATTAAATTTCTCTATAAAGCACTCTAGGTCAAAATCTGTGGTTTTATACATTACATTTCCAAAAGTATTTGCTCGTCTGCTTGACACGCATATGAACTTGAGTGACATCACATTCTTAATCCATAGGGTTTAATATGATGTCGGCCCACCCTTTGCAGCTATAACAGCTTGAACTCTTCTAGGAAGGCTTTCCACAGGTTTTTGGAGTGTGTTTATGGCAATTTTTTACCATTCTTCCAGAAGCGCATTTGTGAGGTCAGACACTGATGTTGGATGAGAAGGCCTGGCTCTCAGTCTCCGCTCTAATTTATCCCAAAGTATTCTATTGGGTTGAGGTCAGGCCAGTCAAGTTCTTCCACACCAAACTCGCTCATCCATGCAGCTGCTCGGCCATGGAAACCCATTCCATGAAGCTCTCTACGCTGTTTTTGAGCTAATCTGAAGGCCACATGAAGTTTGAAGGTCTGTAGCGATTGACTCTGCAGAAAGTTGGTGAACTCTGCGCATTATGTGCCTCAGCATCCGCTGACCCCACTTTATCATTTTACATGGCCTACCACTTCCTGGCTGAGTTGCTGTCGTTCCCAATCGCTTCATGGTACAATTGTTATAATAATAATCGCTTAATCGTGGCATTTTCTGTGGAGCTCTGGAAGCCAGGTTTACACTCGCACGTGTACGAGCCAATAGAGTTCTTACAAAATGAGTCCTTGGGACAGGGGTCATTCAGTACACACTCATTTTTATCTGAGGAGTGGAGGACAGGAGAGAGAAGGAGAAGTAGTTCAGCTTGAATTTGTTAACACAGGTTTAGGTCTTTACAGGTGCGGGAGAACCAGGATTAACATGCCTAATTACACATTATTTATAACAATATTGTGTTTGCAGTCCAGTGTGCTCTAGAGTGTTCTTAGGTGTCTCACTCTTACCTTGACACTGGTCATTGTGGCCAGTAAAGTTGGAGGTTCTGGACTCAAATCCTGGCTGACAGGTGCAGTAGAAGCTGCCGTATGTGTTCTGACAGATTGAATGATCTCCACATGGATTGTGATCGTCCTCACACTCATTCTCATCTGAAAGAGAGAGAGAGAGAGAGAGGATGTTTTATTCAGTATTTTAGGTTATCTGATAATCTAATAAATTATAACTAATATACTGTCATTGCTGTCAATTTTTCAATAAAAACCATAATAAGTGATCTGCCTCTAAATTTGATCACATTTGAAATAAGAGGAATTCTTAATATATTTTTATTATGTCTTTATTTTCAATAGGTTTGTACTGATTAGGTGAAATGTGTGAAGTTGTAGAGAAGCAGCATCACAATACAATGCAAGAATTGATAAGAATCAAACAAATCAATAGAAAAAGTTAAATAGATTTTTAGCCTTTTTAGCTGAAAGTCTCACCAAAGCTGTGCTTCTTAAGTTTTATTCGGTGTCACTGGTTGCAACACAGTTCGTTTTTTTTTTTGTTACTTTATTCAGGAACTGAGTGTTTTGAATCAAGAGATTTTCTGGTCTCTACAGTTTAACACATAAAAATTATTGCCATTGGTGATCTACTATACATGACAGATGCAGCAGGTAGATTATGTTGACTTTTTTTTTGCCTTTTTTTTCTTTTTGAGGGCCCAAAGACTGACACTATGTGTTAAATGTTCAGTGCTCATCATGGCTCAGCAAGCAAACCTTGTGACATTGAGGTGTACATTATTTACAACTAGAACTGAATTACAACTGTAGGAAATTAATCTACACTATATTTCCAAAAGTATTCGCTCGTCTGTCTTCACACGCATATGAACTTGAGTGACATCCCATTCTTAATCCATAGGGTTTAATATGATGTCGGCCCACCCTTTGCAGCTATAACAGCTTCAACTCTTCTGAAAAGGCTTTCCACAAGGTTTAGGAGTGTGTTTTCCTGTCTTCCTGAAGCACATTTGTGAGGTCAGACACTGATGTTGGACAAGAAGGCCTGGCTTGCAGTCTCTGCTCTAATTCATCCCAAAGGTGTTCCATTGGGTTGAGGTCAGGCCAGTCAAGTTGTGCACTGGTGCGCAGTCGAAATTGATTGTCCAAAATCTCTTGGTCTGCTGAAGCATTAAGAGTTCCTTTCACTGGAACTAAGGGGCGGAGCCCAACTTCTGAAAGACAACCCCACACCATAATCCCCCCTCCACCAAACTTTACACTTGGCACAATACCACTTCCTGGCTGAGTTGCTGTCATTCCCAATCGCTTCCACTTTGTTATAATACCACTGACAGTTGATTGTGGAATATTTAGTAGTGAGGAAATTTCATGCCTGGACTTGTTGCACAGGTGGCATCCTATCACGGTACCATGCTGGAATTCACTGAGCTCCTGAGAGTGACCCATTCTTTCACAAATTTTTGTAGAAGCAGTCTGCACACCTAGGTGCTTGGTTTTATACACCTGTGGCCATGGAAGTGATTGGAACACCTGAATTCAATGATTTGGATGGGTGACTGAATACTTTTGGAAATATAGTGTACTTTAAGCTATGACACAGATTACCAATTACTCACAAAACGCAAACCAAAAATCTCTGACCAAAAAAAAAAGGCAAAGGTTTAAAATACTGCACAACAATGATGAGTTTAATTTATCCCAAACAAGCCACATCAACATGTTAGCTAGCTTAAATGTCTCGTTTTCATTGATAGGTAACAATCAGCTTTATGTTAGTAACGCTTTACACTAAGGGTACATGAACTATCAATGATTAACACATTATAACATAACTAAATTGTCAAACTGTCTACTAAAATGGCATAAGAGCATTTTAACATTAACATACCACTAAGAGTGTGAAGACATATGAATATTTATAAATATTCCTAGTTGCCAAATTCCAACCCTTAACTTCACCACCAGGCATGCAGTGCTTTTTACCTTTGGTGAATGGAAAAAACAGCCCTCTATGTTGTAACAGATTGAATAGATGAGATGAAGCACACCAGAAACAAAATCTAACTCATACTGTGACATTAAAAATCAGAAATTAAACTTAAGAGGTTTTCAGTCCATCACCCACCAAACATTAAACAATAAACTGAACAACATTTGCAGCACAGTGGGCTGATGAGGCTAGTGCTAGCTTAGCAGGCAAATAACTTAGCTCAACCTGGCTCAACACACCACAGAACAGACTACATTTTGTCGTTCTGTCACACCAACACCATCACTTTATTTCACTCACTCAGTTTTGAGTCTTTATCCTCTAACTTTATAACTCTAACTGTCCTCTCTGTGTACAGAACCCATGTTCCTGTTGCAAATAAATTTAGTCTGTTTGCAAAGCTAATGTTAGCCTCTGGTTCTAATGAGGTAGTGGAACCTAATGTACATAACAGATCCAAACACAACAAACAGAAATTTCTTCCTTCAGATTTGAGTCTTTATTCTCTGAAGCTGTGAAATCAAGCCATGGCCTGCGGACTCAAGAGGAGAGGGACCATCCAGCTCGTTATCAATGCTGAACAGTATATAGAAATTTTAGAACAACATGTGCTCTCATCCAGACAGCGTCTCTTTTAGGGAAGACCTTGCATATTTCAACAAGACAATAAACCACATACTGCATCATCACAACAGCATGGCTTAACAGATGAAGATACTATACAGTGGTAGACACGGCCCTGTCCCAACGTTTTTGAGATGTGTTGCTGCCATCAAGTTCTAAATGAGTTAATGTTTTTCATGAAACGGTAAAATGTCTCACTTTCAACATCTGATATGTGTTCTATGTTCTACTGTGAATCAAATATGGGTCTATGAGATTTGAAAATCATTGCATTCTGTTTTTATTTATATTTATTTACATTTTACACAGCATCCCAATCTTCCAGTAACATGGATACAAAATCAAGTATGCATTCAGGCCCAGCCTTCTGTGTGTCATTGCACCAACACTGTATGGTAGTGAACCACACCCTAATCGCAGGGTTAAAGAGGAGCTCGGTGGGTGAGAAGTTTGTCTGATGCAATCAGTTTTTTATTCTTACAGAAACAATTTCTCACAGATTTTTCTACCTTTATGAATCTCAGATTTCTGCCTCCTGCCTTGTGTTTCAGTCATTTTTGTTTTCTTATCTGGCCTTTAGACATCTTCTCCTACTGCTACATAACATTGACATAACCATGTCATAAACATATCATGGCAGCTTATGTCACATGCAAAATCTCTAGGTATCTGTACTCTAGTAAGCCATTGTGACGCCAAGTACAAACATATTTCCACATCCTTGGAATTTGCAGTACATTATGATGCTACTTCTTGAACAGCCAATCACAACAAAGCAGAACACTGGAACTGCCAATCAAACTGAAGGTTCTTGCTCATCTTTCTGATAAATTCTTCCAGTTTTTCTCTGGAAGAGAAAAGAGTAGAGTTCTAAACCACAATAATGTGAGCAGGTGATATTCCAAAGTGCTTCTAATAAAATCCGAACCTTATACACTCTACAAGAACCTGTAACCTAAACTCTAAAAGTACTGTTACAGTAAAGTAAGGTAGAACATCTCACCTGAGATCAAGTAGAGGGTGAAGATAAGGAGGATCTTCATCCTGATCGAATTGTCTCTGGGATGTGCGCATAAACTTTAATTCAGTAAATGCACTTTTAAATGTCTTTGTGGCACTGACTGTCATTTCCTGTCAGGAAGGTCTGAGTGTTTAACTTCACAGCTCCTCCCATTAGCATCAGTGACCAAATTCGCCTGCACAAAGGAAGAGGTGAACGATCACATCAGTATGGTAAACCACACTATGCCCAATGCATAAAAGACCATCAGACAATTTAGACCACCAAGATGCTCCAAACCACCCTTCAAAGGACAGCTGGTCCCCAGCAACCTACCAACTTGAGCCAAGTCCTTGGGTGCATGTACAGTCCAGAACAAACATGGTGGGGTGCTCGCTCCTCGGCAGAGAGCACTCCCAGTCTTCTGCCGAGGCCATGGCTCCTCCAGCACTTGACCCAGGCCTGTCCCAAATGCTGATCATGAATGCTGGTGCTCTGCCTTTGCTGCTGGCGAGTGACCTGAGATGGACAATGGTTGCCTTCCAGCTGTGTGATTTGCCCTAGATAGATCTTGAGGCACGGGCACGCTGGTCACAGCAGAGATATTGGCGAGCTTGTGGTGTCAAGTGCAAAGAGCCATCTGTCATCAATGCTACATTTGACCCACTGTTTGCAGCCACCACTGAACTTTCCCTGCTAGTATCTCTCTACCCACCAGCCCACGTTCATGGTGGCACATGGCGCAATGGTCTTTCTCTCTCTCTCTCAGCGCTCACCAAATGCTGCACTGCTCACCAGACCGCTCCCACAGTGCAAGACTTTAACGGTTCCATTTTCGCTGGCCTCTCTCTCATGAGCACCAACGTCGTTCCTCACCAAGCTGGATGCTATATTAAATATTGTCTCCATACTGTATTTTCTGTCTCAAATGTTCATGGGTGACATAATGTGGTTATTTTTGCAATTGTGCCACTTACAAATAAGTTGGCAAATCCTTTTTGAAACCAAGCAACTACCACAGAACAGAGAAGCTATAGGTTTTGCTTATTAATTGCAAAAATAACCATGAAAAAAAGAGAGAGCAAAATGTGAAGCAATTCAGATACATCAGACCTCACTTTGTGGGGGTGGTTTTTGATTATGATCTCAAATATGTGTGAGGGACCTGCCAATGAGCATGTGCTAGCCAAGCATGTTGTTACACAGCATTGTTAAATACAGAGACCATGTAAAACTCTTTAAAAGTAGCTTTTGCTTGCACACTAAAATAACGCTAATTTCCTAGTAATAAGTATTTGCATTAACATTATGCTAATGGGCTGGGTTTTGACATTTATAGCAGCTCTCTGGATGAACTGCAGATATTTGGAGTTTGTAACGGACATTTAAGTACCATATTCTTTGCTTTGGATGTTACACATTGAATGTTGATTCTTTCAGCAAGGATTTAAGTTCAAAGCCTCTGAATAGTACCGGAGCTTTTTAGCTTAGCCAGCTTACTTTAATGAGGACAGAAAATGGTCCAGTTTGCTCACATAGAGTATGAAATACTAACCTCATTGAAAAGGAGACTGGTCTGCTGATTTCGACATCAGTCACTAATCAGGAAGTTTAATGTTTGTGATATGTGACACTGCACCACCGTTTATCACTGTCCTGTCAATCAGAGGCATCTATGTGCAGAACTGTGGCTGGCTGAGTGAAAGTGGTTTTGTGAGGGGGAGGGGTGGTGGTGGTTTTTGGGGGCATGTGGTGGACTCGTGCTCAATGTCATGCAGCACTGAGCAGGAAATCCACACAGACTGCAGAATCACATGCATTTTATGAAAGCAAAATACACAGCAGAGTTTACTTCAGGCTTTAATAATGATAAAAAATTCACTCACTCACTCACTCATTCACTAAACAACTGACAACTAACTAACTAACTAACCAACTAATTAACAACCTAACTACCAAACTAACTAACTACAGAAGTGTCATTTGACTCATATCTTAATGCACCTCTTGGTCATCATCTCTCTCCAGAGCCGAGTCAAAGTGGCGCTCCGTCCAGCTGAGAAAGCTCTGGAGGCTCTGAGGAACGGCACCACTCAGAACAGCCAGATCACCAAATACATCGAAGTAACTCTAACTACTTTTATTTTTACATGACCAAAGCCTGAGCCAGGTTTTATGAGCTCATATTACACAATGTTTGTGAAATATGAAAGTTTTAATTTCTTTTTTGCCCCTCCCTCCATCATTTTCTCCTGTTCCAGTCTCAGGTCCAGCAGGCAGAGAGGCTGATTAAGAAAGAGTTTGAGAGATTTCACCAGTTCCTCTGTGAAGAAGAGGAAGCCAGGGTCACTTCGCTGAAGAAAGAAGCGAAAAGGAAGAGAGACAGAGTGCAGGAAAGGATAGACCGAGAGATACTGTCTCTCTCCGAGAGAGTGAAAGAGATGGAAAGAAGAGATGGAGGATGATGGAGCCACTTTCCTGCAGGTAACAGCTATAATGCTGCTATGAGTGGGACAATAGAGCCTTATGTCAAAAGGTCATATTTGCATAGATCAGACAGTTTCAACTACAGTATATTTACATTACAATATAGATGCTTAAATGCATTTAAAGCTTATAAACCTGTAGAGTGTAATGAAAACATAGTTTGCATATTGAACTGCATATTTGTCATATTTGCCTTTTGGTCTTTATACTAAATTTAATGTAAGTCATCGACAACCTGAGTAAACACAAAGTTTTTGTTTTTGAAAGATAATTTATTGACAGAAAAAAGTTATTTAACACGAGCTGGCCCTGTGTGAAAAAGTAATTGCCCCCTTAGTTACATCAGCCAATCAACTAATTTTAATTGATAATTGGGATCAAATGAACTCAGGCATAACTACTGCCAGCCCTGAATGGCTGAATATAAACATCGTTTAAATAGAATGTAAAGTAGGCTAAAAGGTCTCGATAAAAAGACATTCTGGAAGAGAAGTGAAAAGAAAGATATTGAAACATATCAATCTGAAAAAGTGGTCCCACTTTATATTAAGTGTCTCTAATAACTGTATAGTTAAATGTGAACAACATATGCCACAACAATGTAACTAATAATGATTTAGTCAGTGTTACAGATGGATTACAGAAGTACACCTTATGTGATTACACATGTGTATCAACTTCAGTTGTAATATAGGTACAGTGCAATTACAGAGTGGTAATTATAGAATGGCAATTAATGTAATATGATTAGATTACCTTGTTACTACACAGTTATTCCACAGTAATTATGTAAAACAAATGTAATGTGTAAAAAATACTTCTGATCTGTAGTGTATCAAAAAGATACACTTGTGTAATTACAAGAGGCAAAACTGAAGTTAATACAAATGTGTAATTACACAGGCTGTACTGCTGCAATCCATCTGTAACATTGATTAAATCATCATTAGTTACAGTGTTGTTACATATGTTATTGATGTGTAACTACACAGTTATTAGAGACACAATATAAAGTGCGACTGAAAAAAAGTTTACAGAGCCATTCTTAAGGCTCTGGAGCTCCAGCAAACCACAGCTAAAGCCATTATCTCCAAATGGAGAAAACTTGGAAGAGTGATGAATCTTCCCAGAAGTGGCCGGCCTAACAAAATTTCACAAGGAGCACAGTAATGAACCATCCAGCGAGTTACAAAAGAACCCAGATGAACACCTAAGGAACTGCAGGCCTCCCTCAGTGTTCGTGATTCCACCATTAGAAAGAGACTGGGCAAAAATGGCATCCATAAGAGAGTTAAAATTCAAAAACCACTGCTAAGAAGAACAAAGGGTCATCTCACATTTGCCAAAAACATGTTAATGACCACCAAGCCTGTTGGAATAAAGTCCTGAGTCAGAAGTGCAACTTCTTTACAGACATCATACCAAGAGTTAAACGTGGTGGTGGTAGTGCAATGGTGTTGGGATGCTTTGAATATCTGGAGAATGTTTGGTCATCAGTCCATGATCTGAAGCTCAAGCAGAATTGGATTACACGGCAAGACAACAATCCAAAGCACAAGAGCAAATCTAACTCTGGATGTCTCAAAAGAAACAAAATCAGGTTTTGTAATGGCCTCATTAAAGTCCTGACTTGAACACCCTTGAGATGCTACGGAAGGACTTTAAACAGGCAGTTCATACTAAAAAGCCATCCAATGTGGCTCAATCAAAGCAACTGTGCAAAGAAGACTGGACCAAAATTCCTCCACAGCGATGTGAAAGATTGATATCCAGTAACAGGAAATGTTTGTTTAAAGTTGTTGCTGGCACAACCAGTTATTAAGTTTCGACAGGCAAGTACATTTTTTCAAGTACGGAAATACAGGTTTGTCTTTTTTGACATTTTCTATGAGAATCTGCAACCATTAACAAATATTACAAAAGTTACAAATATGCAAGAGTAAAAAAAGTCAGGAAGCAGTACTTTTTATGGCATTTTAGGTGTTTTGACCCAGTTACAGTCTCTGTTGAATGCACTTTATTGTATATATTGTTTATCTTCAGACCTGTATTAGGATACATACACTAGATGTCCAAAAGTTTGTAGACACACTAAAATATTAAGACACACTAATATAACTATGAATTACATTTTCAGTTTTATTTCTTGGTTTAAAATTCTTTGCACTCCATCACTGTCTGAATTCTGAAACTCACAGACATCACCAGATGCTGGGTTTCTTTCCTTGTGATGTTCTGCCAGGCCTATACTGCAGCCTGTCTTCACTATCTGCTGGTTTTTGGGGCGTTTTACCTTCAGAGTCATTACATCATGATATTGTACATGGAATACAGACAATTATATGTTACATATTGCTTTTGTGATTTCTGTTTGCCTTGGGTTAAATTAAAGTCATCATTGGGAAATTGCTTTACTCTTGTAATTTTTTAATGTATGACTTTAAAAAAAAAAGTAATCTAAAAGTAACTTCAATATAGTTATCATTTGGATTAGGTTACATATTACATTTTTAAACAGATAGTCATTAATCTGCTGAAATAAACTTTTAAAGTGATCCCCTTAACCCTGTCTATTGACTTCATACAATGAATGCACCTTAAACTAACCAAATTCACTCTTTAGAAGGGCTGTCTACAGACGTGTGGACACTCAGAGCATGCTATTGCTCATTTAGTTATAAATACTACAATACAGACTGTTAATAATGAATGATGCATTATAACACACTCCCATTCCTAATCTGAAGCCCTGACCTACACACATCTAGTCTTGCAATACAGTAAAAAGTTTGCTTTTGTGTAGATTAAATGCAGTTTTTCTAATAATTTAATAAAAAAAAATAATTTAATAATAATTGCTTTCCATGTCTTTCAGAATTTTGACTCTGTGTTGCAGAGGTATTTTTTTTTTATCTACAGCTTTTTTACATTTACAAAAATACACTGAATGAGTGCACATGTTTTGCTGAGTTTACCTGCATGTATGTGGGGATGTTTCAGAGCTGAATACACCGAGCTGGATTCAACGTTTGGTTCAGAAAGTCTCATCAACATGCCTGAACACGTGGGGAATCTTGGCTACAGAGTGTGGACGAAGATGAAGGACATCTTTCGTTATTGTGAGTAAGAGTGTGTTTAAGTGTAATAGACACAGTGATGAAAACATTACAGCAAATCCAAGCCTGTTTTTAGATGCAAAGCACCTCATGGACCTGACTTGTAAATCACTCACTCACTCATGTTTGGCAGGCTAAAGATTCTCCACAAGAGGGCACCCAGAGCACTAAAATAGGTCTTGGTGCTACACATCAATGACACTTTTAAAGACATCACACTTTACGCAAACTCAACTGTGCATGCATGTGTTTTACTCCTACTTACAACAACTGAGGTCACTGATAATTTAATGACAGTTTTTACCCCCGAGCTGTCAAACTGTTCCCATTTTTTGAAATGAGCATCATTTAAACAAAATATTTATAGCTACCCTATACTAGGTGGTGGAGGTGGTGCCTCTAATCTTGTATATTAACACAATTAAATACCAAGAGATGCCAACATAACAGTGCACAAATTCTAGCCTGATCATCTACAACACAGTGGAGAAGAGCTAGCCAGACAAAAAATCTCAAACAAACTCACAGTGAAAGGCATGAAGTCAATGTACATGTAACACAAGGAAACAATGGTAACAAAAGACAACAGGAATATCACAAAAGCTTACAAAGCTAAAAGGGCTAGAGAGCGAAACAAGGAACAAGAAAAGTCTGGAATGTGAGAACCAGCATTTCTGATTATCTGATTATTCCACAGGAAGCCATACATATGTTCTTAGCACATGAGGTGTATGGGTGAACGTTGGGAGGTTATAAACCAGACAAGGCGCATTCTAAATGTTCTGATGATTAATGATTCAGACTAATGGTTCAGGACTTTGCTTATAACTTCCAAATCTGCCCACTCTATTTCTTTATTCAGATCCTGTGGTGCTGGACCCAAACACTGCTCCTGCAGACTTCTCCATTTCAAATGACCTGGTTTGCGTTGGAAAGTCAAGCCGTGACCGCCCCATCCCTGTACCCCATCAAGGGAACCGCATAGTGCTGGGATCTGAAGGGTACACAGATGGCATCCACTGCTGGGACATCGAGGTGGGAGGCAGCAAGCACTGGACCATCGGGGTGTGTCAACGCTCAGCACAGATGTACCATTCGGTACAACCATTGAGCCCTGAGAATGGTTTTTGGGCTCTAATGTGCCGTAATGGGGATTCCTACAAGTTCCTTGCCTCAAAGTCAAGTTGTTTTCGGCTAAAAAAGAAGCTCAGAATGGTGCGGGTACAGCTGGCATGGCAGTACTGTCTGGATTGTTTGAGCAAGAATATTTGTAGTCGGAGGAGGACATTAGGCTTTCTAGATGCTGATGATGGATCCATGATTGCTTTCACCGGAGTGCCCCCTGGGGTGGCGCTGTTTCCATTTCTGATCCCAGAGGAGCGCTTTGCTCCTTTGCATATTGCTCCTGTTGACATACCACTGACTGTGGAGCAGATATTACCTTTTGAAGAAAAGAAAACAAAATACACTGTTTATGCAATAGTTTTGGTCATAGTTAGTTTCATACTTGGTATGTTGATGAGAAATGAGTGAAAAGGAGAAAAAAACTTATTTCAGAAACTGTGATTTAGCTGTTTTGAAGCATGTTTTAACAACCAAAATTATTAATATATTCAAAAGGTGGAGTGAAGGAATGTGTTAAGAACATCTTGGTGTAGCATCTCAAATGGATTTATCTATTATTACTGGCTTGGAAAAGTTCTTTCTTGAAATTGTAAGCATGGAAACATGGATAGTTGATCAATCTAACCCTCTGGGGTCTGAGGGCATTTTCTCAATTTGTTCATATCTTCTTAAATTTTCCTTTAAAGACTCATGATTATCCACGAGATCCATATCTTCCAGGATGAATCTGCTATGAATATGTCTGTTGTTTTTGTAAGTCTGCTAAGTAAAAAAATTCAGAGTAAACTACCTTCTATAACTTGAACCTGAACTCTCTCAGTAATAGCACTTCTTCTCAAATCGACATCACAGTAATATAATAACAATAACAGGTAATAGAAAAATGGCACCTCCATTTTTCCCTTTTTCTTGCGACCTGAAGATGAGGCTACCTTCTAAAATGGAGCTTGATTTGACCTCAGCTTTCTTCAATCCAGTACTCAGGGACCTTCGGGGTTGATGAGGACTCAACTGAGAATCTCTCTAAAAGCTCTTTTCCTGGACCAAGATAGCCAACTTGCCCTATATAGATGTGTACTGTTCTGATGCCATTGTTCAACCATATTTTCTTATGTTGTTCATTTGAATCTTTTGTTGTTATATCTTCATTGTCATTATTAGAAACTATGTTTTATTGTTGTTATTTTTATCATAATAATTATTATTATTATCCCAGTTTTCTGGTGCCTGCAAGGCTGCCACTGTAAATAAGAATTTGTTCTTGTTTAAATTCAAAGTTAAATTAAAGTATGTATTATTCTTATCTAAGTTACACTATCAAATACATAACATTACTTTCACAGTACAAGATTCAAGAGATAAGATTAATAACTGTAATAACAACGATTGAGTTTAAGGGGCCCTATTGTGTCTGGTTTCATTGATATGTGTTCTCCTATGGTCAAAACATTAATTTGCATCATTAATTTAGTGTATGTAATAATAATTATTATGCGTAGCCTATGGTAAGTCCAACAAAGTGTCCAAATCTGTTGCCAAAACCTATTCCGCCCAGTTCAAGGTGGAGGAAAACCAATCAATCACATGATAAAAGGTACATCATCAAACATGGCCAAGAGAAAAGCAAGTACCTGCAGGGTGTATAGACTTCAGTAAAATGGCTGACATGAGTGGACATAATTGTATTATTATTAAACAAAATTGTGAATAATGCAAATTAGTTTTTGACCATAAAAGAACACATACACCCTAAACCCCAAACTCTTCTTTATATACAATGTTCTTAAGAACCTTGAGGCAGAAGCTCTATTTTGATTGATACACAGAATTTGATTGATTGATGATTGGGTCCCAGGCTCTAGTAGACTGAATCTGAGTGGTAGGTTTTGGGTTTAGGCTCTGGTAGACTGAATCTGAGTGGTAGGTTTTGAGTTTAGGCTCTGGTAGACTGAATCTGAGTGGTAGGTTTTGGGTTTAGGCTCTGGTAGACTGAATCTGAGTGGTAGCTTTTGAGTTTAGGCTCTGGTAGACTGAATCTGAGTGGTTGGTTTTGGGTTTAGGCTCTGGTAGACTGAATCTGAGTGGTTGGTGTTGGGGTTTAGGCTCTGGTAGACTGAATCTGAGTGGTAGGTTTTGAGTTTAGGCTCTGGTAGACTGAATCTGAGTGGTTGGTTTTGGGTTTAGGCTCTGGTAGACTGAATCTGAGTGGTTGGTGTTGGGGTTTAGGCTCTGGTAGACTGAATCTGAGTGGTAGGTTTTGAGTTTAGGCTCTGGTAGACTGAATCTGAGTGGTTGGTTTTGGGTTTAGGCTCTGGTAGACTGAATCTGAGTGGTAGGTTTTGGGTTTAGGCTGTGGTAGACTGAATCTGATTGGTGTTGGGGTTTAGGCTCTGGTAGACTGAATCTGAGTGGTAGGTTTTGGGTTTAGGCTCTGGTAGACTGAATCTGAGTGGTTGGTGTTTAGACTCTGGTAGACTGAATCTGAGTGGTACATTTTGGGTTTAGGCTCTGGTAGACTGAATCTGAGTGGTAGGTTTTGAGTTTAGGCTCTGGTAGACTGAATCTGAGTGGTAGGTTTTGGGTTTAGGCTCTGGTAGACTGAATCTGAGTGGTAGGTTTTGAGTTTAGGCTCTGGTAGACTGAATCTGAGTGGTAGGTTTTGGGTTTAGGCTCTGGTAGACTGAATCTGAGTGGTTGGTGTTGGGGTTTAGGCTCTTAGACCGAATCTGAGTGGTAGGTTTTGGGTTTAGGCTCTGGTAGACTGAATCTGATTGGTTGGTGTTGGGGTTTAGACTCTGGTAGACTGAATCTGAGTGGTAGGTTTTGGGTTTAGACTCTGGTAGACTGAATCTGAGTGGTTGGTGTTTAGACTCTGGTAGACTGAATCTGAGTGGTACATTTTGGGTTTAGGCTCTGGTAGACTGAATCTGATTGGTTGGTGTTGGGGTTTTGGCTCTGGTAGACCGAATCTGAGTGGTAGGTTTTGGGTTTAGGCTCTGGTAGACTGAATCTGAGTGGTAGGTTTTGAGTTTAGACTCTGGTAGACTGAATCTGATTGGTTGGTGTTGGGTTTTAGGCTCTTAGACCGAATCTGAGTGGTAGGTTTTGGGTTTAGGCTCTGGTAGACTGAATCTGAGTGGTAGGTTTTGGGTTTAGGCTGTGGTAGACTGAATCTGATTGGTTGGTGTTGGGGTTTAGACTCTGGTAGACTGAATCTGAGTGGTACGTTTTGGGTTTAGACTCTGGTAGACTGAATCTGAGTGGTTGGTGTTTAGACTCTGGTAGACTGAATCTGAGTGGTACATTTTGGGTTTAGGCTCTGGTAGACTGAATCTGATTGGTTGTTGTTGGGGTTTTGGCTCTGGTAGACCGAATCTGAGTGATAGGTTTTGGGTTTAGGCTCTGGTAGACTGAATTTGAGCAGTAGGTGTTGGGTTTAGGCTGTCAGACTGAATCTGATTGGTTGGTGTTGGATTTTAGATGCTGCTAGACTGAATCTGATTGGTTGGTGGTGGGATCTAGGCTCTGGAGGACTGGACCCATGCTGATGTCTTCATAATCATTATCAGTCTGACATCACAATAACATGTAGGCACTGCTTCCCAGTGATTATGCTGATTGTGGTTAAAATAAAACCATTAAGCATAAAAGGACAATGAATTAATAATAATTTCCTGTCTGTTCGATGATCATCCAAATACAATCTGTGACTTGACTTTTGATTAAATATCAGAAACTTCAAAAACACATTTTGTAGTTATAACAATAAATGTACTGATGATGGACTGAGCAATTCTAAGTGCTATAAAGAGCATTCCCAAAATATGTTTTTCAGAAACAATGCATTAATAAATCCACAATAGTTTATATGTGCATTTCAACTTCTTTACTCACTGTTTTGTTTGTTAGTGGTCTGGAGATGGCAGAGTCTGTAAAATGAGAGAAATCACAAAGTTAATCACATAGTTCTTGTGCACCATTAAAATATAATTATTCAAATGCAAATGTAGTCTTTGAATATCTGATTAAATACAAAGATGTCAATTTTCAAATTCAAGTTCTGAACGACTGGTCAGAATCATAGTCAGAATCTTTATCTACCTAGTATTTAATGTGGAAAAAGACAGTATACAAACAGTCTATGAGTAATATAAAGGATGTTAAACGGTAGTATGGGAGTTAAGTACAGTTACAATCAAGTATTAAAGTGCATATAGACATTATGCACAGCTACAGCTGAAGATGTGACCAGTATTCTATAACATCCTTTAGAAATGATGTTCATGGGGATGAATAACAGTCACTTCACTTGACATTATCATTGAAGGGATTCTGGAGGCCTTTGTTGCTTTGAATTGACTTAATTCAAACATATACATTGGTTGCACATGAATAAAATACATGACATCAATAATGTTTGTCAAAAGTAAGTAACATTTCTGTTAATGTATAATATTTTATTTCTGTGACACCAGTGTACACATTTGAGTGAATTAAATTCAAAGTAATGTTTGCTTGAGTGTAACAATTCTCATTCTCCAGCAGAGGGGGCCAATGGAGCTTTCATGCCCAGTTGTGGATTACTGTAACAATCTACAGCATAGGGTGTTCTCTTGTACCACCTCACATGAGGTAGTAAATATTTAACAATAGAAAATTGAATAGTAAAGCTTTATAAAAACCTTATCATAATTATTTAAATACCTGACAGCAAGGATTTTGTTTTTCAAGCAAATGACCAGCAGCAACATCCACAGCAGGGTAGAAGCTCGCTGGTAAAGAGGAATCTGCCAAAAGTGAAGAAAACATCCGAAACCTTTTCATTACAGATCATCTGAAAAAGAATATGATACAGAAGTGGAATTAATTTTTCATCTTACATGCCTTATATTTCTGTATTTTGCATGATAAAATGGTTCTTTTTATGGTGAAATGGTTCTTTAGATTGAAGGAGAATGAGTTGTATATGGTTCTATATAGAACCATTTTCAAAATGGTTCTCTATAACACCAAAAAGGATTTTTCTATTGTTACAAGTAGCAATAACATAACCCTTTTTGGTGCTATATAGAACCATTCTCAGAAACAAATACATATACAACACATTCTCCATCAATCTGAAGAACCATTTAAGCATGCAAATGGTTCATACTCTTCAAAGTTCTATATAGAACCGTTGCCTTCACTAAAAAACCCTTGAAAACACATATTTCTTAAGAGCAACCTTGTTATTTCTCTACCCGGTATACAGACAAGTCCTCAGGGAAGCTCCCCAGTGAGTAAGATTGCTAAAGCATGGACTGAAGAAGCACATTATATGCTTCCAGCTGGGAGGTGCTCAAAGATGCTGCTGTGCCAGAGGATGGTGGTGTTGAACTGGAGGTCTCCTTTAGCCCTTGTGTTGAAAACATAGTACCCACAAACCTCAACTGCATAAACCCCAATCAATAACCCCAGATAAATGACAAGGTTCAGTCCTGTGTGCCTGCCCTACTGCATTTCTCTCAGGCAGCTCTTATATCTACAAAAAGGCCAGGTCCGACGTACGTAGATACATTCAAGAAACTAAGAGACAATACAGACTTAAACTGGAGCATCACTACAACACCACTGAGCCCAGGCACACGTAGCAAGGACTGAAACTGCTCACAGATGCTCAAAATAAGCATAGACGACCAGCCATCCTAACCCTAACTTCCACTCTGCCCTGCTAGATGAGCTGAATGACCTCTATGCTCACTTTGAAACCCTCAACTCAAAACCACAAAAGAGGTTTCCGGTGGGTGAGCGGACGCAGGGGCCAGCTGCAGCAGTGAAGAAGACTCTGAGCATAGTAAACCCATGAAAAGCAACAGGCCCAGATAACACATCTGGTGGGGCACTCAGATTATGTGCAGCAGAGCTGGCTGATGTCTTTGCAGACATATTGAACCTTCTTTAGCACATGATCTAATTTACTCCCACTTCAAGAGAACCATCATTGTGCAGCTCCCAAAGAAAAGTGCTCTTGTCTTAACAACTACAGGCCGGTTGCAGAGACTCCAGTTGCTATGAAAAGCTTTGAAAGACTAATTTTGGCCCATATACAGAACAGTGTACTGGACACTCTGGACCCCCTCCAAGTCGTGGATCCGCAGAAGGCACTATTTGCAATGCCAACCACAGAGCTTGACGACAGCTTGCCGTTCAACACTACAACACACAAGCATGGACTGGACACAAGCTGGGACACAAGCTTGGACTGACACCCTCCTTGTGCAACTGGGTGCTCACTGTCATGAGACTGACCACTAGGGGTGATGGGACAGAGACGGCAAACCTGGTGGCGTGGTGCCAGGTCAACAATCTTTCCTTAAATATTGACAACACAAAGGAGATTATTGTGGACTATCCATCATCAGTGGTCACAGGACGCTACCCACAGGATGCTGTTGGCCGGATGTTTTTGGTTCTCAGTCCAGCAGCGACACTGAGGTGTTTAAAAACTCCAGCAGCACTGCTGTGTCTGATCCACTTGCACCAGTGCAACACACCACCAACATATCAGTGTCTTTGCAGTGCAAAGAATGGCTCACCACCCAAAAATACCATTGAAGAACAGGGTAACAAAGTATGCAGAGGAACAGATGGACTACAGTCTGTAACTGTAGAACTACAAAGTGCTCCTGTATGGTCAGTGGAGCTCATTACATTTTCAATTAATGTAGAAACCAGCCGCACAAACAATAGCACTACCCACTGCGCCACTGTGCTGCCCAGGTAGGTGTATGATATAATATAAACATACATAAACAACATAAACATGGCAATTCTGGAACTATGATGGAAACAGGAAAAGAAAGATAGAAGAATAGAAAATTAAGCAAAGTCATAGGAATGTGGCTTCCCAGATCTGTAGAGCGCTAAGGGAATTGAAGGACATGATGAGTGACGCTGAACTTGCTTTATATCTGCTAACCAGTTCATACACATCTTAAGTTAACAAAGTGCTACAATCACTCAACTTAGCACTGGCTAGCCCTACCATTCATGTGTTTTGGGGCCTAAGCTTCAGAGAAACACTGAACACTGGGGCTATATTTGTTTGGTTGTTTCAAAACAGTTTGCTTCATCAAAATGGATGACCTTGTCTGTAACAAGCAACTCATACAAATGAATGAATGAATAAATAAATAAATAAATAAATAAATAGGTACAATATAACAACTCTTTCTCTGATATCTCTTACAAATACATTGAGTTCAGGATAAAAGCTATGTAGAAGTTCATCAAAAGCAAAACACAGAAAGAAAAAACTGCATGAAAGTTACAAAAGTGTATGGCACTCAGAGGCAACACATAGTTGGATCTCTTTGACTGTTACACTGAAGATTTGTCATTACACAAAAATAACTTCTAACATCATCTCACATGTGCCTGTTATGCATACTCAAAGTTTTAGCCTCTGTCTCATCGAAGGTGCTAAATCTGCCATCCTGTTTCTATGAATCAATGCTGTAGACTGCTTCTAGGAAACTGTCATGGCCTAGTTTGTTGAAAGGCTTTCTAAATGTCTTAAATCTCTCTAAATCATAAACAAACAAGATCGGTTTCTATACAGTCCCGTTTCCAAAAAAAGTTTGGATGCTGTACAAAATATAAGTAAATACAGAATGCAATGATATGCAAATCATTTAAACCCTGCATTTCATTGAAAACAGTTAACAAAACTCTATAAGCATTTGGGAACTGAGGAGACACTGCTGTAGTTTTGAAAGTGAAATGTTTTCCTGTTCTTGCTTGATATTGGATTTCAGCTGCTCAACAGTTCGGGGTCTCCTCTGGGGTATTAAACTTAAATTTGTGGATGCAGCAACAAACTGACAGTCATTTTTGGAAGTGTTCCTGAGCCCATGCAATGATTTCCACTACAGAATCATGTCTGTTTTTAATGCAGTGCTGCCTGAGGGCCCGAAGTTCGCGGCCAGCCAGTATTGGTTTTAAGGCCTTGTCCCTTGTATACAGAGATTTCTCTGGATTGTCGGAGTCTTTTAATGAGATTATATACTGTAGATGATGAAATCCACAAGTTCTTTGCTTTGTTATGCTGAGAAATGTTATTCTTCAATTGTTGCACTATTTATGTCCTTAAATCAAGCATATTTATGTCAGTAGGTTGAGAAAATGTTTTTTTTTGTTTTTCTTTTTATTCTTTCCCAATTTTCTCCACAATTTAGACATGTCCACCCACTAGTTAGGACCCCAAATCACATGATACCACCAGCGCTAGGAGGGCCAAAGCTAGCACAGGCTTAGTCCGAGACCTGTGAAGTGCCACCACATCTGTTCAAACTGCCGCTCCCATAACATCATTGGAAAACTGAACACACTTGGAGGAGAACACTAACTGCCAGTTCTGTTACTTCAGCTAACAGACGCCTGCACTGGCTAGCATCACATTGAGTGATGGGGGGGTGTGGAAGGGCCCTCCTACCCACCCAGACACATAGGCTTAATGTAAAAGAGCAATGTTAGTTGTAAAATTAGTAATTCAAAGTTGTTCTTAAAAGTATGCCTTATAATAAATCAAATATTTTGTGCAATTTTAAGAACAAATTTCAATATTTTAGGATAAGTGCTGCGCATTGAGGTGTACACATCTTATTGGAGTTCCTTTTAAGATTTTGCACACTACAGCTGCGATAACAACTACAGTTGTGACTAAAATAACAACATTTGTTGAATTAGTCACCTAATAAAGATAAAAGGAGGTTTCCATTAAATGGATTAAGCCTAGTCTTGGACTAAAAAGCAATGTCAAGGGTAGATCATCTATGGAAATTCTGCAAAAACAAGTCCTATCTAGTGGAGAACCTAGTAATATCATATATACATTTTGTGAAGAACATACATGCACAATGTACAAAAAAGTCAAGATGGTGGATCTCAGCTTTACAGTTCCTACAAATGAAGGGTGGTGCCATGTGCTGAAATATCTTATTAACGCAGTACTAGTCCTCCCCCGCCCAGCAGCCATTGTCCATTGTACTTCCTGACTCCTGCTAGGAGCAGGCATGGTGGTCCAGAAATACAATGTAGCATCTGGTGGCAAAAGGAGCATTAAGAATCTCAGAAGCTCTTGAACTAATGCACTACCCCCTCTTTTTACGAAGTAAATGATCCCAGTTGTTTAAAAACAGTTCTGTGACCACTAGTCCTGTGGTTTGTGTTTCTGTTTCCTGTTTCTCTGCTATGACACACATTGCTTCACAGCTCCTCCCACCACCATTCAAATTTAGTACAAAGGAACAGACCACATGTGAGGGGCAACTAGTATCTGTCTTACTATTACTGTTCTCATATTGCTACTATGCCCTTTGTTGGCATTTGCTCTAAATCAGTAGACTCTCAAGCAACAGATCCCACAGTCTCAGTTTGTTTTCAACCTTGATTAATTTGATTAATAGAAAGTTCACTTTCATTCCATAGTGAGAACTGAAGTTTAGACTATCCAACTGAAACTATGACACTGTCTGTAAGTACAGCCACTGACCTGATATCAGATAGTGGACAAGATATATCACAGATATACATAGATGGCATATATGTCTTTCACTGCCTTCAGTATTGTCTGGTTTTGTTGTTTCCTGTTTTTTCGGTTATAAGCAGAGAAGGTCAACCTCATATCTCCTCCCACTACCCTCTGTGGTCATCGAATGGTTAAAAAAAAAGCAAAACTCACAAAAAACATGTGTATAACACGAGTGCCTCTGTTGAGTTTACTTCTAGTGTCATATTTTGACTTATGTCTGCAGCAAAGTCAGACAGCAATATAGTGGTGAACCCTTCCATTACTGAGAATCCACCCCACACTTGTTTTTAAGAAAGATCGAAGTGACCCCACCTGATCTTTTACAGATACCAGACAGAATTTAGCATGCTGATCCTAATGTGACATTTACTTTGCTATGGGATTTTAAACATACAAATGTTCCAGGAATTATCAGCTCAGGTGTTTTGCAAGCTGCAGAGATTTTGACTTGTTTCAAGCCATCTGGAATAGTAAGAGACTGTGCAGCACCTCTTCTCTTTCGAGCACTGAATGGAAATCCCCTAGTCTTGTGGAAAGTTCACAAATAGACCCTGCTTATCTAACTTGGTGCATGATGCTACCATGATATTTCAAGAGTTCTGTTGAAGAGCTGACAGCAGCAGTATCTACACCAAATTAGATGTGCGTTCAACCTTATTCAGTACTGGGATGGAGATAAGAGGAACTTTTTCTCAGTCACTTTGTCATCACAAGTACCTCATCATGCCATTGCCCACCATAAACTCACCATATCATTGACAATAAAGTGTCTAGATGAATGTCTACTCTTTTGCTGTGGAAGTAGATACCTCCAAGGCAAACTGAGGGTCATGCAATAACAATAGCTAGGAGGGCCAGCCAAATTTGGTCCACCCACATTCTTCTCTGAGAAATGAATACCTGTGGGGAAGAGTTTGGACACCTATGACTGGGAAAACTGTAAAACTGGTCCTAGAAAGTGGGCCATTTTTGATTGGTGACCACCAAGCAAAAATGCATATGGGACTTGATTTGCGAAGGGGAAGGTGAATTTGAGGGGGAACTGAATCTGATGCAACACTCTTGTTGTATTGGTTTACTCTCCTACAGACATAAAAAAAAAAATAGATATCCAAATGGTTTGACCCTGATCAGACAATTAGTAACATTAACTGTAAAATAAGAATCCAAATGATATCAGTATGCAATTCCTTAACTCTCATATTGATATAATTTTCAACTAGTCTATATTTACAGCAGCATAATAGAATTACTGAAATTCAGTTCTGGCTTTTGGTTTTGGTGTACCACCCCAGGATTTTCAGTGGCCTCATTAGGCCTATGAAAAAATTCTGGGGGTGCCCCTGATCCAGTAGTGCTAAACGTCTTCTCTAAGGCCTGCTGTCAAGACAGGTATAAATATATTCGTTTAGACTAAATTTAATTAGTTGGTTTTTAGCATTTTTGCTCTGAGACAAAACCATCAGAATTCTGATTTTCAGTTGTGTCACTTTTGTAATGACTACTGACATGAAATTAGAGCATGTGCAGCAGCTGAATTAGGGAAGAGTAGACAAGTTATCAATCTGATTTTTTTTATGTGTTAAGTTTGCTGACTTTTTCCAGTTCCTGATTAAATGCATAATTTGTAACCACTGTCTGATGGTGATCAAAGCTCACTGTTTTTATATAAACAATAACAATTAACGGTGGCTTAATTAGCTGGCGTTATGACAGATTTTTCAGAGACTGCATAAGAATGAACAGTATGGTATTTTTTTGCATATATTTATTTGAAGCAGATCAAACTGTAACAGCAGAATGTACAAACCAGTAGCCAAATGTTTTAATCCTCAGGCTTATTACATCTTAAAGCTTATTATTCAGTAATTACACAAATGTTTTCATAGCATCAAAAGTTCAGACAAGAACTGAAACCTCACAGAAAAGCCTCAGGTTTTTAGCTTAATATGCACCTATGTAAACACTCTAAATCATGATGTTTTTGGAAAAAAACGAGATAATCTGGTCATCAACATCTCAATATTGAAAACATCAAATGTGTACCATGAGTTAAATTGCTTCTTAGAAGTACAATATAAAATAATCATATAATAATACTGAAAATGTTTTGACATATTCATCCCTGAAATCACCATTTTATACTGGCATGAAGTAAAAACAGTTTTCAAAAGAGTGAGTTTGTTTTGATCATATCACAATCTTAAGCCGATGACCAAACAAGTGGCAGCCAGATACCCGGCAAGCTCTTAGCAAGTAAGCATGTGATACAATTCAAGGTAACATTGCTAAAGTTACATGGATGAAGCAAAAACAAAGCTCTGTATAATACACTTGGTGATGTCTGTACCACTAATATATTAAACAATCAATGGGACAACATTCACACATTCACAGGCTTCATATGATATCTTTTAGATTTTCACCTCACTGAGATCGTCGGTAGGATCAGAAGGGATTGTGGGTACCTGTGCAGTAGCATGAACTGTGTTGGGAAGATCAGAGGGAGCAACTCTCGAGCTAGTAGGACTACCTGAAGTATTTCAAGTAGCATGTACTGTATCCAAACAATCAGAGGGCATTGTGGGTAGTTGGGCAGTAGCATACACTTCGTTGGAAGGATCATAGGGCATTGTGGGCAGTTGGGCAGTAGCATACACTTCGTTGGAAGGATCAGAGGGGATTGTGGGTAGTTGGGCAGTAGCATACACTTCATTGGGAGGATCGTAGGGCATTGTGGCTAGTTGGGCAGTAGCATACACTTCGTTGGGAGGATCAGAGGGGATTGTGGGTAGTTGGGCAGTAGCATACACTTCGTTGGGAGGATCAGAGGGGATTGTGGGTAGTTGGGCAGTAGCATACACTTCATTGGGAGGATCATAGGGCATTGTGGGTAGTTGGGCAGTAGCATACACTTCGTTGGGAGGATCAGAGGGGATTGTGGGTAGTTGGGCAGTAGCATACACTTTGTTGGGAGGATCAGAGGGGATGGTGGGTAGTTGGGCAGTAGCATCCACTTCGTTGGGAGAATCATAGGGCTTTGTAGGTAGTTGGGCAGTAGCATACACTTCATTGAGAGGATCATAGGGCATTGTGGGTAGTTGGACATTAGCATAAACTTCATTGGGAGGATCAGAGGGGAGTGTGGGTAACTGTGGAGCTACATATACAGTCCTCGGGGGATGAGATGGCATTGTGGGTAGTTGTGCAGTGGTGAATACAGAGTTTAGAGGATCAGAGGGAATTGTACTGCACACACACATTCAGGTACTCACTTCTGCATTGCTTCCTTTCTCTCTGCTGTTTGATGAAGAGCCGGAGCCTATGCAAAGACAAATTGAAGTCAAAGTTTATTTATATAGCGCTTTTTACAACGCAGTTGCATAAAAAAATCTGGGTCTGAGCCCACGTGAGCATCGCCAGTGGTGACAGTGGAAAAGCTCCCTAAGAGCAACAGGAAGAAACCTTGAGAGGAACTAAGACTCAAAAGGGGAACCCATTCTTCTCTGGTCAACACCGAATAGCAAACAGTGTTTGTATAAAATATTAGAATCAAAAATGGGGAAAAACAGGTGAAGCAATGATTATAATTAGATAGACTGAGTCTGTGCAGCAGCAGCAGCAGCATCAGGAGGGTAAGTTCATGAGGGTGAGGTTTGCACAGTGTTGTATAGCGAGAAGCTCCATGGTGGTCAAACAGACCCAGAGGGCTGGCGAGCAGTGGGCACCCGATCAAGGCAGAAGAAGCAACAGCATCAAACGGCACAGGATGGACTTCTGTTCAACTCAGCAAAGAAAAAGTAACACACAGAGAGTCAGTTCTGTAAAGAGTGATTGATCACAGATTACAGTATTAACGGAACAGCAGAAACTCTGGCAGGTCTAGTTGTTACGGCCCTTTACTAAAAGGGAGAAACCAGAAAGGTAACAGAGACATGAGGCTCCCTGAGTGCCTCTCCACTCCACTGTCAACAAACCTGAGTGAGTGAGAGCAGCGGGATGACAGCACCAACTTTCCCAGTTAACCATAATACTCCATGACCATGAACCCCCAGATCTGCACCTTTTATCTAACAGGGAAAACTAATTACCAAAGGCTTGACTAAACAAGTGGGTTTTTAGCCTAGACTTACAGACTGAGGCTGTGCCTGAGTCCCGAACATTGACAGGAAGATTATTCCAAACCTGGGGGGCTTTGTATGAGAAGGCTCTCCCCCGATGTAACTAGGTACTAATAGTGAACAGCACCTTGTGATTTCCATCAACATTACAAATCCGGCCACAAAAAAGAACACATTTAATTATTTAACATTTACAGACCACCAGGACCCTACTCAGAATTTCTAAAAGAATTTAGTGATTTCGCTGCAAACCTAGCTGTGTGCAATGATAAAGTAATGATTGTAGGAGATTTTAATATCCATTTTGAGAAGGCAGATGACCCACTAAAAAAGGCATTTACTTCAATCCTAGATTCTGTTGGTATTACCCAAAAGGCTTAATATTCTACCGCAAACCTCAGTAATCTCCGACCATTACCTAATTTCTTATGAGCTACGTCTTAGCCATAATATATGTACGTCCCCTCGCTATTCTACAAAGCGCGCAATAAAACCATTTACCGCCTTACAATTCGTAGATAACCTCCCAGAACTAGAAGATTATCTCCTCTGCAAATTGCACAACCTGCACACTTGATGCAATTCCCTCAAAATTACTCAAAGAAGTGCTACCAGTTATCATTAATCCTCTTTTAACTATAGTAAACTCATCCCTTAGCCTGGGCCATGTACCCAAAGCTTTTAAACTAGCAGTTATTAAACCTCTGATCAAGAAACCAAACCTTAATGCTAGCGTATTGTCTAATTACAGGCCTATTTCTAACCTACCATTTATATCTAAGATCTTAGAAAAAGCTGTAGCCCAACAACTTAGTTCATATCTACATAAGAACCACATATATGAAAAATTCCAATCTGGATTCAGGCCACATCACAGCACTGAGACAGCTCTAGTTAAGATAACAAATGATCTTCTCCTTGCCTCTGATCAAGGCTACATATCCCTGTTGGTGCTACTTGACCTCAGCGCAGCTTTCGATACGATAGACCACAATATTCTCCTAGAAAGGCTAGAAAACATGATTGGAATCACAGGGACAGCCCTATTATGGTTCAAATCTTACTTAACGGAACGTTATCAGTTCGTAAAGGTAAATGATTCATCTTCCATTATTCACAAGTATGATTTGGAATTCCGCAAGGCTCTATTTTAGGACCATTAATATTTACATTATACATGTTACCGTTAGGCACAGTTATAAGTAACCATGGCATTAACTTTCACTGTTACGCAGACGATACGCAATTGTACATATCAGCCAAGCCTGATGACAAATACAGGCTAAAGAAAATAGAGGACTGTGTAAAAGATGTGAAAGGTTGGATGTTGCGTAACTTCCTTCTTCTAAACAGTAACAAAACAGAGGTTCTCCTTCTGGGTCCAAAAGTGGCAAGAAATAAATTATCAGATTTAATTTTAAATCTCGCTGACTTTCCAGTTATACCTGGTTCAGCAGCAAAAAGTCTTGGTGTCATAATTGATCCAGATATATCATTCGATCAACACATAGGCAGTATCACTAGGACAGCCTCTTTACATCTTCATAATATCGCCAGAATAAGAAATGCCTTATCGCTGCACGATGCAGAAACATTAGTACATGCCTTTATTACTTCAAGGCTAGACTATTGTAACGCACTACTATCAGAATGCACCAGCAGGAATTTAAGTAAACTTCAACTAGTTCAAAATGCTGCAGCCAGGGTTCTCACTAAAACTAGAAAATTTGATCATATCAGTCCAGTTCTATCATCACTTCATTGGCTGCCTGTTAAATTCCGTATTGATTACAAAATTCTTTTATTGACGTATAAAGCCCTACATGGGCTCCTGAGTACCTACAAGACCTTATTTCCCATTACGAGCTACCACGATTACTCAGATCACAGAGTGCTGGCTTTTTAATAGTTCCCAGAATTCAGAAGGTTTCATCTGGGGGAAGAGCTTTTTCTTATAAAGCCCCCAAACTCTGGAATGATCTTCCAGAAAATGTTCGGGACTCAGACTCAGTCGCAATCTTCAAATCTAGGCTGAAAACTCACTTGTTTAGTTTAGCTTTTGGTAGTTAATGTTCCCCCTTAGATAAAGGCAGCAGATCCAGGGGTCCATGGACGCAGGGAATTATAGTAAACTGAGACGCTGGTGCTGTCGTCCCACCGCTCGCATGCGATCACTCAGGTTGTGGACGGTGGAGCGGAGGGATGCCAAATTGTTTCAGGGTGCTCCCGTATCTGTGTGCCCTTTTGGTTCTCTCCTTTTAGTTAAGCTGTTATAGTCAGATCTGCCGGAGTCGTTAGCCACACTCTGGAAATGTTTTACATATTATTATACAAAAACCCATACAGAACTAACTAACTAACTCCCTACCTTTTTCCAAGTAAACGACTGCCCACCTGTCCGATGATGGATGATTGTCTGTCGAGCTCTCCTGCTACCCGCTTCAGACCAGTTGCCCACGCCCCAGTCACCGCCACTTGCCCAGCTACCGCCACCTGCCTTGGACTAGCTGCCCACCCTACACTGAAGTGGACTCCTAACTATTACTACTACTATTACTATTAATATTAGTAGTATAATAATTTTGTAGGTAGTTTGACCAGAGGAGGATGGGTCCCCCCTTGTGAGCCTAGGTTCCTCCCAAGGTTTCTTCCCCAGCTCTGAGGGAGTTTTTCCTTGCCACTGTCACCACTGGCTTGCTCACCTGGAGGATTTACATTTCATGTTAAAACTTTGTCCTAAATGGATTTCTGTGAAGCTGCTTTGTGACAACATCAGTTGTAAAAAGCGCTATACAAATAAATTTGACTTGACTTGACTTGATCTAAGTAGCCGTGATGGTTCACAGTAGGAGAGAAGTTCACTCAGGTACTGAGGGGCGAGTCCGTTTAGAGCTTTATAGGTCAGTAAGAGAATTTTATAATCGATGCGAAATTTAACTGGTAACCAGTGTAGGGTTGATAGAACTGGGCTGATATGGTCAAACTTTCTGGTTCTTGTGAGACTCTAGCTGCAGTGTTCTGGACTAACTGAAGCTTATTAAGGCTTTTGCTGGAACACCCAGACAGCAGGGCATTACAGTAATCCAGCATTGAGGTAATAAATGCATGAACTAGCTTTTCTGCAACCTGCATTTCTTAATTTAGCAATATTGCGGAGATGCAGGAAGGCTATTCTAGTAATAATGGTTACATGCATATTGAAGGACAGATCAGGATCTATCGGGACACCAAGATTTTTTACAGATTTACCTGATTCAACTGAGAAACTCTTAAGTTTAAGTATTAAATTAGACAGTTTATTTTCCAAATCTGCTACAAAGTCATGTGTCATGAGATGAAAACAAATGTGAAAATATCAACAGTAATAAAATGCCCATAAATGCATTATAAGAAGTAGGTTATATAGATAATTTTCCAAATCTGCTATTTTACTGGTAACACATCACTCGATACATACAAGCAAATTGTCCCTTCTTTGCACTGGTTCACTTTACAGACCTATAAACTGATTTCTAATAAACATTCAATTTTGAAATTTTATTAGAAAAAAGATGGATGAATTGGGGTCACTTGCCCCTTTGCTATATATCCAGTCATGGCTAAAACCAGGCCCAAGCACAACAAGATTTCTCTCAATTTAGTCAGTGAGGCTTCTCTTACAGCTACAGTCTTTAACCTAAATTGTTTCCCTGTTAGCACTATTAACCCTCTGCTATTGATTTGATCTGAATTGATGCAGTTCACCCAAAATGTGTGTGTGTAAGTGAACAGAACCTTTTGCCTGGGTGCGTCTGAGAAACATCAGTGCCAATCCTCCCTTCATCATCAGCAGGAGAGCCATACAGACGCACACAATGATGGTGACGGAGAAACCTGGAGAGACACAACTGACTGATTAGACTGATTAGATGCACTGAACCTGAACCGAACTGAATCTGTAACCTATTTCTACCTGTTCCCTGACCTGAGCTGTTTGCTTCTAGGTGTGGGAGATAATAGAGAGAGTCAGTGCTTATCACAAAAAGAGATTTATCCAAATCTAGGTCTTAATCAAATGACAGACATTCATGGGTTAAGTATATGTAGCTCTTCCACACCAGACTCACCCAGCCATGCCTTTATGGAGCTGCTTTGTGCACTGGGGCTCAGTCATGCTGGAACAGAAAAGGTTCTTCCCCAAACTGTTCCCACAAAGTTTAAAAGCACACAATTGTCCAAAATGTCTTGGTGCTGAAGCATTAAAATTTCCCTTCACTGGAACTAAGGGTTCTAGACCAAACCCTGAAAAACAGCCCCATATCATCATCCCTCCTCCACCAAACTTTACAGCTGGCACAGTGCAGTCAGGCAGGTAACGTTCTACTGGCATTCACCAAACCCAGACTCGTCCATCAGACTGACAGATAGAGAAGTGTGATTGGTCACTCCACAGAACACGTTTCCACTGCTCCAGAGTCCAGCGGCAATTTACACCACTCCATCTGATGCTTGGCATTGTGCTTGGTGATGTAAGGCTTGCATGCAGCTGCTCAGCCATGGAAACTCAGGCCATGAAGCTCCCGGCGCAGTTTTAGTGATGATGATGATGATGCCAGAGGAGGTTTGAACTGCAGTTATTGATCAGCAGAACGTTGGTGACATTTATGCTCTATGCTCCTTTTCTTTCAACTTTCAAGGCTTTTTTGGCGCAAGATTGGCAAAGACCTACCAAACTTTTTGGTGTGAGATGAATTTATTTCTCGCTATTTATTTTACTAGCCTTAAACTGTCTGCCTGAGAATATCCTGGATTCTTTTGTCTCTCACCAATGAGTAAAAGCCAGTCTGAGATTCACTGTTATCTGGTCTCTTGCTTGGTCTCTCTCTCTTTTTCTCTTCCTCCCTTCCAATGTCTTCTTCAGGCTTTTCGCAGCCTCTACCATGATGTCCAATCTGGTAATATCAGGCTTCTTTTCATAGGTTTAGGCTTCCCTACCTATTTAAAATATCTACTGTTTTCTACTTCTTAAATACTGTTTCACTATAGCAGCATTTCAGACTGTTTTGGGCAGTTTTGCTACCATGACTATTTTGAGCTTTGTGATATGATTGTAGGAGTGACCCACAATCATACCACATAGCATTTTCATACCATTTAGAACCAAATTTAGAACTGAAACCCCCAACACCGACCCCCGTTAGCTGATGTGTGTGTGGTGCTACCATGTGCTGCATCTGTTTGAGTGTGTGCAAATGCTTCTGTGCTACAGTTGTGCATTAATGTCCGCAAAACGGGGGGTTTGTTTCATGCAAAGAGCTAAACGTCCACAGATATGAATGAAATATACAGATACTCACATTAAAGCAATTAATGGAAATGTCTTACCAGACTGAGCTGTGTTTGTTGTGCTTCCTAACTTTGCTGTGGTGGAGTCTGTAGTGTCCAATGGTGTTTGTATGTTGACAAATATGCAGTAAATAACAGTAACATAATCCACCTTAATGTCCATTATAAGCTTAAACGGCAAAGAATGTCAGAATTTTCGTGTTTTCATTCATTTGTGAAGACATTAGTGCATGGTAAAAAGGCAGCACACAATGGATTCTAATAAAGTCCTGCGGCAGCAACATGTGTGTAGTTAATTAAATACTATATATTGTTTTTCGTATGACTTTTATTTTGAAAGGCAGCCCTGTGACAATAGCAAACTGTGACTCTTAAACCTCGGCCCTCTGAACCCCCACCCCCTACTGTGTCCTCTCCTAAAGTACTGCAAAAGTTAGGAAACAAAAATTAACATGATTGTTCAGACCTAGAAAACCAATGAACCAATAGCACAAAGAGGGTTATCACCTAAACAAAACAGCTAAATTCTTAGGCAAAATGGAAATCCTCCTTACTAATAATCACATCATTGTACAAATTCTATGTGCTCTTCAGAAAATGCATGACAGTCACGACCTCCTACCACACAGACGTACAAGCCTTCACATCACGACAGCATGCACAGCCAAGTAGCCAGGAGAGTCAGACACATCAGCATCAGAAAAATTACCACTAATTCCGCATAATGACCGTTTTCCCAAATAAACCTTCACATCACACAAACAGTGTCAGGGGTGGGCAGAATAAAATCAGCTGGCACGACGGAGTCATAACACAATGAAGTCCATCCTCCTGTCCATTTGGATTAAGTGGTTGGATGGTGGGGTCACACAACTGATCCTTTGCTTTTAACTGAATCAACAATTTCTTCTCAACCATTCTGATGATGATGGGCTGACTTGGGTAAACTTTCTAAATCATAAAATCCATCTTTGGCCCAAGACCTGCTCTCCGCACCACAAAGCAAGCAGTCCCAGCAGTAGAGCTTCTGCTCCGTGGTCGATCCTGTCATTCAGGGGTATCGTGGTGTAACTGCTGGAGTTGAATACCTCTCAAAAGCCTCTTTTGCACCAAACTAAGCTATAGTGTAAGTTGTCCTTTGCCGATTAACTCCAACTTTTCATTTAAAGTTAGCATGGATAATAAATTTACAGTGACTTCCTCCTCACTGGCATTAAAGTTACTTTTGGCCTCCACAATAATCCAACAAGCTAGCTAGCTTTTTAGCTAGCAAAGAGCTAAACGTCCACAGATATGAATAAAATATACAGATACTCTTACATTAAAGCAATTAATGGAAATGTCTTACCAGACTGATCTGTGTTTGTTGTGCTTCCTGGCTTCGCTTTGGTGGAGTCTGTAGTGTCCAGTGGTGTTTATATATTGACAAATATGCAAACAGAAAAGAAAAAAGCATAATCCACGTTAATGTCCACTATCAGCTTAAGTAGCAAAGAATGTCAGAATTTTAGTGTTTTCATATATTAGTGAAGACATTAGGGTATGGTATTAAAAAAGGCAGCACACAATGGATTCTAATAAAGTCCTCTACAAATGCGGCCATTGCAGCTTGGTGAACACAACAATTGAGAACATTAGAAGACATGTTTGTACTAAGTATTTTATTCTAATTTTTTTTTAATATAATACACTAGAAGAACACCAAGCATGGCCTTCTAAACTGCCATAGTAGTAACACCTGAGTAACACAACACAGTGTTCATCGCACCACCATTTCCATTTAAATAAATGATTTGCTATCTTTTATCAGGGCTGATTGCAGCCCTGGTCAATTGTGTGAAGACTGAGTCTAATTGATTAAACAGCGGAATCGGATGTGCTCCTTCCTTTTGGAATGGGAGTCTGCACCCAAACTGGCCTTAAAACCCTCCACATAACACTGACAAAGCCATGCAGTGTGCTGTATGCTGTCAGGGTTTTTCATGACAGATTATGTCAAGTAATATCAGAGTTATTACCATTACCAGTAATTGTCATGACAGGTGTCATAATGTTGAATGCCATGAATAGTTTTTTTCACATGCTAAGCTTTGCTCCATGTACAACACTGTGCCTAGAAAAGCTGAGATGCTCTGCAAAATGTGAATAAAATCAAAATGCAATGATATGCAGATCAGGGAAACCCTATGTTTGATTGAAAATAGTATAAAACAACATATCAAATGTTGAGACTGCAAAATTTTATTGGGCTCAGGAACACTTCAGAAAACCATTGTGAACACAGTTCGGCGCTGCAGTCACAAATGCAAGTTAAAACTCTACCATGCAAAGAAGAAACCCTACATATACAGGATACAGAAACACCACCGCCTTCTCTGGGTCTGAGATTATTTAATATGGACTGAGGCAAAGAGGAAAACTGTGGTCTCACAAAATTAAAAGTTGAAATTCTGTTTGGAAATCATGGATGCTGTGTCCTCCAGGCTAAAGAAGAGAGGAACCATCCAGCTCATTACCCATGCACAGTTCAAAAGCCAGCATCCGTGATGGTGTGGGGGTGCATTAGTGCACATGGCATGGGTGACTTGCACATCTGTTTTGGAGCAACATGTCCTGCCATTCAGATGACTTTTTTTCAGCAAGAGAATGTCAAAACACTTTTGCACATGTTACAACAGCATGGCTCTGTAGTAAGAGTCTGAGTACCAAACTGCTTAGCCTGCAGTCCAGACCTGTCACGCACTGATATCATTTGCTATTTAAAATACTATATTTAGCAACAATGGGAAAACATTTCATTTTCAAAACTACAGCAGTTCATCTCCTCAGTTCCCAGAGTGTTGTTCAAAGAAGAGGTGATGTAGCACAGTGGTAAACATGCCCCCGTCCCAACTTTTTTGAAACAAATTTCCCAGTTTCAATCTGACATGTTGTGTTCTACTATTTTCATTTAAACATAGAGTTTAAATGATTTGCACATCACAGCATTATGTTTTTATTTATATTTTGAGTCCGAACCTTTTTGGAAATGGGGTTGTACTCTAGTAGTATATATTTTGTGAAAGATATTATGACACTTGAGACAACTGACAACTGCCTTACAACATAATGAATTACAGAATGTGACATCTTAAAATCCCTGTTGGTGCAGTGGCCTACAGATATGTTATGTCACACATCATTATAATAACTTTACGATGCTGTCAGAGATGTTGTAAGAACATCTACACATATCATGATGGAATTCATTCATTCTAACTGCCTCACTGTGACAGACTGATGAGAGCAGTCTTTGGTAATGTTATAAGGAGACTGCCCAGAGTTTTCCCTGTTTATTCGGTCTATCCAAAGATTTCTCCTTAGCTGGCTCAGCTCTTCAGCCTAATGATGCCAGACAGCCAGGATGCTATAAAAGCTTACACCATTCAGGGAACCGTGACTCTTAAACATCTGCCGTCTGACCCCCATCCTCTCCTAAAGTACAGCAAAAGTTAAGAAACTAAAATTAATATGATAGTTCAGCCCTATAAATGCAATGAACCAATAGCCCAAAGAGGGCAAAATGGAAATCCTCCTTACAAATTATCACATCATTGTACAAGTTCTGTGTGCTCTTCAGAAAATGCATGACAGTCATGATCTCCTACCACACAGAACCAACAGCATTTCATACAAGCCTTCACATCACGACAGCACACACGGCCAAGCAGCCATGAGAGTCAGACACATCAGCGTAAAAAAGACGACTAATTCTGCTTAATGACCATTTTCTCAAATAAACCTCCACATTACACAAACAGTGTCAGCGGCGACCAGAATAAAATCAGCTGGCACGACAGAGTCAAAACATAAGGAAGTCCATCCTCCTGTTCTTTTGGCTGGAGTGGTTGGATGGAGGGGTCACACAAATGATCCTTTGCTTTTACATTAATCAACAATTGCTTCTCATGCATTCTGATGATTATGGGCTGACTTGGATAATCTTCCTAAATCACACAATCCATCTCTGGCCTGAGACCCTCACCACGCCCAACAGCAAGCAGTCCCAGCAGTAGAGCTTCTGCTCCTTGGTCGATCCTGTCATTCAGGGGTATCGTGGTGTAACTGCTGGAGCTGAAATGCCTCTCAAAAGCCACTTTTGCACCAAACTAAGTTATAGTGTAAGTTGTCCTTTCATTTAAAGTTGGCATGGATAATAAATTCACAGCGACGTCCTCCTCACTGGCATTAAAGTAACTTTCGACCTCCACCATGATCCAACAAGCTAGCTAGCTTTGTCTCTAGAGCCTGCATGTCTCCACATTAGGCAGATCTTGGCATAAAGTTAGCGATAACAAAGCCCACCCTTTAGAGGGAAGATATGATTGGTCAATTTTACTGTCATTTGAAATTGGTCTTTGAAGTACTATTGCTTGGTCCTCTGCAAATTTATAGCTGGACCACCAATCACCAGCATTCTTTCCAGCAATAGCAGATACAGCAAAATTCTGATAGAGGGAGAAAACGGGGCTTCGTTAATTTAATCCTTCTGATGGTTCCCCTCTGCCCTGTGATAATCAGAGATGTCCAGAAAGGCTACATCTATACATCTCACAGAATAGTTTAACTCAAAACTCTGAAATATCGTTTTGATCGTTTCAAGCCTGGTAGACCACCTGGGAATTCTGTATACACAGTTCCATTCAGTTCATTCATTGTCTTTGCAGTATTTCATTTGATCATGTTCAGGAATGATAATATTTTCAAAAGTTTTGTTAGGTATTCTGTTTCATTTTCATTTATTCTTATGGCCAAACTCACTGTATTTTGCTGCTTAACGTGCAGCATGCAGAAAAATCGGCTCTGACCTTTCAACATAAGCGTCAAAATGAAAAGCGAAACGTTTCACATTGCTCACGCTATGCAGAGCGTGTTTTAAAATAATAAAAAAATGTAAATTAATAATGACACTGTGGCATTCGTGAAGACACAGACGCAGGAGATAATGCACTTTAAAGGTGAATGCTCTTTTATTACAAAACAGCAAGGGAGAACCGCTGCCCAGTGCTAACCAAGCTGCTGTGATAGCAGACAGGTCACTTCTAGCCATACAATTCTCCTTTATGTTAGACACTAGACCCACACAAACTACCCACAGCCCAAAACTGAACAAACAAATTATATTTACACACACTCAGCTAGAAACAGCACCTAAAATTATGAATATTAAGGTCTCCCCAACAGCCAGTGAAGCACCTCCTGAGAGCCTCTATGTATGACACTTCCTGCCCAGCTTGGCCCAGATCTATTATTCTAAAGGTGGGGCTACTCAGCCCCGTGGGAATAAATCTGTTACAACGGTACAAACTGAGTCAGTCGGGGGCTCGGACACAAAGAATGCAGACGTAGTCAGAGATTCTCTTGGCTTCGGGTAACGCTTGAGCTAGCTTTTAGCTAAATGTCCTATTTATGTATGGTAAAGCTGTGGTCAGTACAGCTGTTAATAAAGCACAATGTATTGTGCATAAGCTGAGTGTCCTTCTTTCCTAGAGGTAAATGCTGCAGTATATTCAGCCGTGATCCCTGATGATCCTGTTTAATCTTCCCCCCAAATAACACATCTGTCATCAGAAGAGGACGTGAGTCTTTAACAGAAGTTGGCACCCAGGGCTGTAATGATGTAAACAGTAGTAATAAAATAATGTATCTCACCAGTGACCTGTAGCTGAATCTCTGTGTAGAGGGAGTAATAAATGACTGACTCTCCTCCAACACTCACTGCACAGAAATAAACTCCTCCATCATCTTCACTCACATCACTGATTCTCACACTGACAACTTTAGAGTTTCTGTCATCAGAGAGGGAGAATCTGTCTCTCTGAGTCTCTGTGGTTCGGATCACTTCAGTAAAATACTGACCATTCTGTTTAAATAAGTACTTGTAGTTTGTTTTAAACTGCTCTGGATATGAACAGCTGATGGTGACAGTCTCTCCCAGATAACCAGACACAGTCTTTGACCCCAAACAACATGGATCTGTTAATCATACAAAGTTAATAAATATATTAATATATCTACTAATGTTGTGTATGTCAATAGGAATTTATTGAATCAAATTACTGAATTAAAATTAATGTTTTCCCCTTAAATATATTTCAGGGCTTCTCTGTTATTTGAGCATCTGCTCAGTTTGGAATAATGACAGATTTTTTAATGCTAAAATGGATTAATTTTATAGAAACAAACAGATTCTAAAGGTTCTCACCTCTGATCACTTGGAGGTTAAACTGATGACTCCACCTCCCACCCTCTCCACAGCTATATGTCCCAGCATCCTCTGAGCTCAGCTGTCTGATGGTCAGTATGAGGGCTGTGTGACAGTTATCATGTAGATCAAATCTGTCTTTATGAATCCATGTGTTACACTGTTGAGACTCAGTAACTGTAATATAGTCACACTCAGTTTGTGTTTTCATTTTGCAAAAAAACCTCCTTTCCCTTCCATAATTATTGTGTCTGCAGGTGATTGAAACTCTTCCTCCCAGGAAGCCGATCACATCAATACCAGCCGCTCCACCTGTCAATGACATTCAACATTTCACTGACCTCTCTAATCTCATTAAGAACAACTACACACAGCTCCTCATCCATCATGTAAAATCTGAATCTAACTCTGATCAATATGACCTGTAAATATCTCTGTTTTGTAGTTTGACTTTCTGTTGTTTCTACTTTATTTTGAAGCTGTGAATCTGACCTGAGATCAGGTGGAGGGTGAAGATGAGGAGAATCTTCATTCTGGTCTAAACTTCAGTCTCAGTGATGTTCATATAAACTCCAGTCCACCGTTCTCCAAGGTCAGTCCTGTATTGTTCAGAGGGAAACGGCTCCTTTCAGTCCTACACAAAACACTATTGTGTCTATGGTGGGTGTTGGTCATTTCCTGTTTCTTTAAAATGAGTCATATATATTCAGCTTCACAGCTCCTCCCACCAACATCACTGACTAAACACCAAGTGTAAGAGATAAGGAGGGGCTGAATGTTGATGTATAGTATATAGTGATGTATAGTCTTACTTTGTCTGTGAGGAGAACGTACCTAATGTCCCTTTCACTGCTCTCTGGTCTAAATAAACACAGTCCAGCCTCACTGATCTCACCAGTGTAACCAGACTGTGAGATCTTCCCACAACAAAAATCTGTCACACATGAATAATGAAAACATTTGACTATGGTGTGGTCAGTCTACTATATATACGCAATGAATTCAGTATAGCGATTAGACACTGTATATAAAAACTACAATAATCAATAGTCAATAATACAGTAGTTATTATATTTTGCTTTTCTTACTCTTCTGTCCCCTTCTGTAAGTGGTGATACTGTATGTCCACTTCACACCTTTACACTTCATGTCTCTAAAGAACAGGTTTATGATTTGAATATCATTTAATGGTGCAGCATCTTTGGCCTAATGGCACACAGAGGAAGCAAAGCCAGGAATGAGTTTAGTAACCAAATATTCTTTAGAACCCCACTAATATTCATAAATATTGTTGCATTTTATGCTATTTAAGGAGACAAACAACTCTCTGCATGACTTGTTTGTTTTACCAAAGGCTGTATCGGCCACAGCCCGCTGTACAAATTAGCAAGGCATCAGGCTAACGGCTATCTCTAGCTTAGCTCAGGTCTGCACTTCTTCACATCCGAGCCCTGAGTGAGCAGTACTTATTGTTGTACAGGCATAAACACAGAACAGGTAGTCCACCTTAATGAAAAGGTTTTTTATAGAATAAACTCAGTGAATAACTGTTAAAGAATAAATGACTCCAAATAAATATCCATCTTGAATATGTTACACTACCCCCTCAAGGACCACAGAGTCTTTGAACTGACCTGGGAGCTGCCTTCTTCTCCTGGGCCATGCTGGGGTGAGGGACTCCCTTGGCTAATGAGTCATCCATACTCATGTTGCTGGTGACAGCTGAACACCAACACTTTGGCATCATCTCCATCAGTGCCCCAGTGTAGAGAGAGTGAGGAAGGGCATGTGACTGCTGCAGAGGCTTTTCTTAATCATGCACTGGTCACAGCAATGCACAGACTGCTCCCTGTCCTCCTACTAGGCATGGCAGAAGTTCTCACAGCTCACCATTCAACTCCTCTGCCACTCAGGGTGCCGATGGCAGCAGCAGCAGTAACAGTGATAGTGGTGGTGCTCCTCACGGCCACCGTTCACATTCTCCAAAATCCTCTGTGTCACTGATGCTGGATCACTGGTGCTGCTCTGCCCCGGAGATCCTACAAGCATCTCTGATGCTGCATGTTCTACTATAACCTGGGTAACCAGTGGCTTCATCATCACCACATGGAAGTTTCTGAGACTCAGTGTGCCGCTCTCTAGGTCCATTTGGCAAATGTTGTTTTTTAAAAAGTCTAGGCCTAGAACGCTCATCTTGGACTTCAGCTATTAACATAAAATGCTAATCTTCTTGCCCTTGACTGTCAGCATCAGCCTTCCCCTCCCCAATATCGATGCTAACTAATCGGTCACTGTGCAGAGATGAGCTGTCATGCCCTCCAGCTTAAACAAAGCAGGCACCACTTGGGGTGGCCGGTAGCCTAGTGGTAGGAGAGCTGAGCCATCAGCCGGAAGGTTGTGGGTCTAAATCTCACTACTGACCAGGTATTCCTGGTTGTGTAACTGCCCATTGCTCCAGGTGGCACTGTGCTGTTCTGCTCCCAGATTGGGTGTAGTACAGCAGGAGAATGATACATTTCTCTTGTACATGACACTTGGGCATGGAACATCTTCATGCACTGCAGCTCAGCTCTGCACAGTTGCAGAAGTCTGATATGGATGTTTGCCCCACCACAGTCACTGTTTGTTCACCGCTGGTGCTGTTCTTTTTGACTTCACCCTCAAAGGACAAAGCTAGCCGGCAATAGTCTCATGCCACTTGCAGCTCTGCCCTGGCCAGATATCTCAGACAGCCACACGTCCAGCAGCTGGTAATGGCGTGCCATAGTGGCCAGCTTCTGAGTTAGCCAGCACTGCTATACTGAGCTCTTCTGTCCCCTGACTGATTGAGGAGAAGGGGTGTAGCAGGATGGAGAGCCAGTCATGCTGAACCAGTGGGCTGAGTAGCTGATAAGATTCACCTGTGCTTTATTTGTGCCAGCCTACTTATAACCTCTCTAGGTGTCAATAATGACTTTCTGATTCTAGCAGTATCTGAGCTCAGGACTGACTTTCTCTCTAACCCATTGGTAACTTACTTTTTGTAAGTCGCTCTGGATGAGAGCGTCTGCTAAAATCTGTAAAGGTAAATAACCTCTCAGTAGGAGGCAGAGCCCGGAGAGAGAAGGAGACAAAAAAAAAGAAAAGACTGAAAAGCCCCTGCGGGCCTGCCCTTTAGTTTGTATACTGGCTGAAAGCCGAGTGATATTGAGCTGCACACAAAATAAAAGCAAACTCAGGTGTCTCCACACCTGCTCCCAGTGTCCTCACTCCTCCCAGCCTCCCAAAAACCTTACACTTCTGCTTAATTAAATGCTGTATCTGCCACAGCCACACTGTACAAATAAGCAAGGCTTCAGGCCAACAGCTGACCAGTACTTCCTGTTGTACTGGCATAAACACAGAACAAAGCCGCTAGCCCATCTTCATAAAAAGATTCCTTACAGATTTAAATAAGAAAGTAACTGTTAAAGAAAAAATAACTCCAAATAAACATGCACACATTTTTTGAACGTTATAATATGTTTATTACAGATGCTGTTCAATCTGAATAGAGGTACATGTCCTTGTATGTGTATTTATTATCCATTTTATCAGCTCCACTTACCATAGAGGAGCATGTTGTAGTTCTACAGTTACAGACTGTAGTCCATCTGTTTCTCTGCATACTTTGTTACCCTGTTCTTCAGTGGTCAGGACCCCCATGGACCCTCACAGAGCAGGTACTATTTGGGTGGTGGATTATTCTCAGCCCTGCAGTAACACTGACGTGGTGGTGGTGTGTTAGTGTGTGTTGTGCTGGTCTGAGTGGATCAGACACAGCAGTGCTGCTGGAGTTTTTAAACACTGTGTCCACTCACTGTCCACTCTATTAGACACTCCTACCTTGTTGGTCCAACTTGTAGATGTAAAGTCAGAGACGATACACTCTTTACTGCATCACACGCTCCTCAGTCAAAACCGACCAGTTACGACATACACATCAGCTTTTAAGTTTAATAGATAAACACCATGTTTGTCTAAAACAACAAAGTAAGAAGAAAATAGTACCAGTTTAGCTAAGATTAGTTAGCCAGTCTGCTAACAGTTGCTTGCTCAGGGTGAAAGCTGAGTTGGGATGTCAACAGGTTTTGGGAAGCTGATTTGGCAGCTAATAATAATGAAATAATAATAGTGAAGGCAGAGCTTGAGCGTCCAGATACTGGACAGTACTACAGTGAAGATTTATTATGAGTTTGTCCTTGATAACTGTGCACTATTCATGAAAACATTGCTGACCTTTTCTGCCATGTCTGAGGGCAAAATTTAAAAGAACATGAAAGCGAGGAGTGTTGACTGTCATCTATTTACCAAGATATCAAACTTTTTACAGGTAATACAACACATGCATTCAACATTTCAGTGCTGAGGAATATGAAGGTGACCTTCAAGCAGAGTTGTGGTCGTCTGCCAAGATGTAAACTGAAAAAAACGGTTTCAATTCTTTCAAATTTTTTTTCAATACTTTTCTTTATAATTTATTTATTCATTACTTAGCCCTGCGATGGGCTGGCGACCTGTCCGGGGGGTGTCCTGCCTTCCACCTGGTGGCCGCTGGGATGGGCTCCAGCTCCAGCGTTTCTGTAATAGAAGTTTCACTGAAACAGCACTTTGATATAAATGTCCATAAAGAACCTTTTTCTAAAAACAAACTATTATTCAGAACATTTTAAAGGGAACAAAATTTCAGGTTCAGTTTTATTTATTAAACTGAAAGTAAGAAATGAAAAGACAACAAAATGAGATACAAACAGCTCATAAAACCTTAACCATATAAAATACACAGAGATATACGAAAGCTAATTATCCACCACAGAGTCAGAACTTATTATTAAAAAATTACAGCATCCAACTGACATTCATTTCAAACAGATACTTTTTGTACATAACATTCAGAGAATACATGGCAGAGTAAATAAGAGCACAAATCATGACATCATATTAGGATGGAAATGTAATTTATGTTCTAGCTAGAAAATCTCTATAATAAAATAAATCAAATAAAAACAACAATAATCTATAACTTATTAAATATAATACATACACTGTGTTTACAGAACTACAGTTGAGTTTAACAGGTTTCTTCTGATTTCCACACGTGGATCTGAGTAGAAAGCCAGAGTTGGAAGACTAAGACCAAAGGATTTAACAAGTGGAATCAGGTGAACTCCTGTTTATTTATAATGACAACATACAGCCACACCAGCCTGTTGTGGATAAGGCGGGATACCCTGATCTACTCTTTGAAAATGAATATTTGGTAATAGAGTCTAGTTCTAGTAGATTAATTCTGGTTTATTGGTGATGGGGTTTAGAGATTGGTAGACTGAATCTGATTGGTTGATGTTGGGGTTTAGACTCTGGTGGGCTGAATCTGATTGGCAGGTGGCAGGGTTTAGGGTCTGGTAGAGTGAATCTGATTGATTGGTGTTTGGATTTAGACTCTGGTAGACCGAATCTGATTGGTTGATGTTTGGGGTAAGACTCTGGTAGACTGAATCTGATTGGTTGGTGTTGGGGTCCAGACTCTGGTAGATTGGACTCATGCTGATGTTTTGTTTTCCAGGCAGATCATTTTCATTATCAGCATCAGCCTGAAATCAGAGTAACACACACACAGTGGAAAATAACTCAAGCCTTAGGCCTCACATCACATTCATTCTTTCACGCATAATACTTCCCAACATGGCCATGACAGCAGGGGCTCCCAACTCTGGCCCTAAACATTTACTGCCATGGTGATTTTTGTTTAATCAGACCTGGCTCTAATACTCAGATGCTCCTGAATACCATCATTAACTGGATCAGGTATGTTGGGTTAAGATCGTAACTAAACCTTCCAGGACAGTATATCACCGGGGACAGAGTTAGACACCCCTGCTCTACACCTAGAATGCTAAAGATAAACAAAATCAAATAGAGTTTGACTGCTTGCTTTACACATAATAATTCTCCAACTGGGCTCTATGAAGGCAGCAGTGTACGCAGTCAGTTGTTCTATTCTACACATCAATATTGTGGTGTCAGCCATAACAAGACACTGGGCTCAGTAGTACAATAAGGCCACCAAGCTTAAAGTAATGTAAGCGGTGCATCAACAGAATTGATGGTGGATGGCAAAGACAGTTCATGTCCATGGGGGCCATACTCTGCACAGAATTCCTGTGGGGGCAGCCGCTGACTGTGGAGGAGCTGAACATGCCGCATCAATGATGTAGTGGATGATGATAAAGCATAAGGCATGGAGGGACGGCAGCAAGTTCATCATAGACACAGACACCCTGTTCTGCCACATGTGCCCCACTGAAAATGCTGGTACTGGCAGCTACTGTGAGGCACTGACACAAGCAGTTGTGGCACAGGTTCTACTGTCTGCACAGATGCGGAGCTGTATGTTCCCCGTGCACAGCAGAGAAGGGACGGTTGGTGCAGTTTCACGTCTCTCTTCCAGCATTGGTGTGCTCTGTCACGCCAATGGAGAGGATGCCAAGAACCTGGTGTTTGGCTGCTTGCCCGAGTCAGAGGAGACCAGTGCACCCAGAGTCGGGTGTGCCATGGAGCTCTGCAACCATCTCCATGTCATGCACCACCTTGTTAGGAATCACCCAACAATGCCAGTGCTTGCCAAAAGTGAGGATATGACTCGCGCTGCCAGGGAGAAAGGGAGCCTTTGCCAGGCCAGGAGGTACAGCTGTGCCAAAGACACATCCCCGAAAGAGGACTGGGGCACCCACTGCAGAAGAGCGGGCACCCCACAGCACTTGTCCTCACTGGGATGGTGGACAGGCCAGGAATCCAGGTGCGGAAAGGCTGTGGCATGAGTGTGGCATGCGCCCGCCCCCCAGGCCCTGGCGATGACGGCCACGAGAGCTGGCAGGAAGGCGGGGCCCGAACATCGAGTGGCGATGAACACTGACGAGGACGGTGGGGAGAGAGCCGAAAGGGTGGAGGGGGCGGATCGCAAAGCCCGAGCCCCGCCAAGTGACCCGAGTGACGCGAGTGATGGCGGGAGGAGGAGGAAGAAGACGATGGTGACGGCAATGAGAGGCACGAGGGCAAGGAGCAAGTCCCAACGTCCGCCTCCCGGGCCCCGCCCCGTGTTGCGCAGCAAGGCCGCTTCACTACACCTCACGTTTGGCCCGGGCGGCCGAGCTGCCAGCTGGGTGCGGTGATGAGGAGGCGGAGCGGCGCGCTCTCATTCCCTCTCAGCTCAGGTGCTCACGCTGCCCTTAATGAGAGCCAGCTGATACTGAAGTTATTAGAAGAGCTGGAAAGCTTGAGTGAGAGACTGAAAAGTCTAGCTAGCTGACTGAAGCCACAGCGTACCTTTTGGTTAGGTTTTGTGTTGCTTTGTGTTTATTTGTGTGTTAATAAATATGGCTGCTGCAACCCTGAACCCTGCCTCCAGCCTCCTCCTTAAACCCGGGGTAGCACATGTCAAGCTACACTGAGCATTCAATGTAAAGACTCTAAGTTGAAGTGCCTGTTAAATAAATGTTTTTTACTGTATGCACAATGTTGTTTCTTATTTTTTAACATTTTAAAACAGTTCGTATTTGATAATAATGAGAAGTAGATTCATTTTAAGAGTTGTTTTACTCACTGTGTTATGTGTTCTTGTCTGAGTGTTTACAGAGACAGACCCTGTGGAAAAAGAGAAAATGTTAATCAAGGAGTTTGTTTCCATTAGATGTGAATTCAGTATTCAGTTGAGGAAATATTACATAACTAGGATTTAATTTATACTCCTTTTGAAGTATTAAATCCTGCCAAAGCTACTTTTCGATTAAGCCTATAAAGTGGAAATAAGTGCACCGACAGATTAGACTTAATCTATGTCCACAATTCCATCCCTAAGAGTGATATTCTGAACAATGAGTCAGAGCTCCAAATGCTATATTAGCCAAATACTGAAAGTCACATCTACAGTTCCAGATCATTAACAATGTACAACAGAGTTTATCTTCAGTGTTGGCAACAGTCACACATAATTATGAATTGTATTAATGTGTGTGTGTGTGTGTGCGTGTACAGTACCATGTGTTTTCTTGCATCTCAGTAAGCAGAAGATCAGTGTTGATCCTCCAATTAGCAGAACAGTCACACAGACGCACAGAGTGATCATAACAGAGAAAGCTGCAGATGAAGGAAACAGATTAAACATGGAGATCATATGTAGGAACATATTCAGAGCACTTTCAGAAGTAATACAGACCAGAATAAATATAATATATAATATTATAATAATCAGCACTCAGCGACTCGCTCTGTAACTGTATGTGGTCTGACCCTTAGTGGCTGAGCTGCTGTGGTTCCTAAACGCTTCCACTTTTCAATAATACCACTCGTGGTTCATTGTAGAACATCTAGGAGGGAAGAAATATCATGAACTGACTTGTTGCAACAGTGACTTCCTATCAGAGCACCACACTCAAATTCAGTGAGCTCTTTAGACCTATTCTTTCACAAATGTTTGTGAAGGCAGACTGCATGGCTAGGTGCCTGATTTTATACACAACCCAGCAAGGACAACATCAGAAGAGAAAGCACCATGTTAACTTACAAGGTAGAGTGACATTACAGGCTTTTTGGCATGAAATTGGCAAAGACCTACCAAACTTTTTGGTGTGAGATTAATTTATTTCTAGCTATTTATATCACTAGCCTTAAACTGCCTGCCTGAGAATATCCTGCATTATTTTATCTCTCACCAATGAGTAAAGCCAGTCTGAGATTTACTGTTACCTGGTCTCTTGCTTGGTCTCTCTCTCTTTTTGTCTTCCTCCCTTCCTCTGACAATGTCTTCTTCAGGCTCTTTGCAGCCTCTACCATGATGTCCAATCTGGGAATATCAGGCTTCTTTTCATAGGTTTAGGCTTCCATACCTATTTAAAATATCTACTGTTTTCTACTTCTTAAATACTGTTTCACTATAGCAGCATTTCAGACTGTTTTGGGCAGTTTTGCTACCATGACTATTTTGAGCTTTGTGATATGATTGTAGGGGTGACCTACAATCATACCACATAGCATTTTCATACCATTTAGAACCAAATTTAGAACTGATGTCCATTATAAGCTTAAGCAACAAAGAATGTCAGAATTTTCGTGTTTTCATATATTTGTGAAGACATTAGTGCATGGTATTAAAAAGGCAGCACACAATGGATTCTAATAAAATCCTGCGGCAGCAACATGTGTGAAGTTAATGAACTACTATATATTGTTTTTCGTATGACTTTTATTTTGAAAGGAAGCCCTGTGACAATAGCAAACTGTGACTCTTAAACCTCGGCCCTCTGAACCCCCACCCCCTACTGTGTCCTCTCCTAAAGTACTGCAAAAGTTAGGAAACAAAAATTAACATGATTGTTCAGACCTAGAAAACCAACGAACCAATAGCACAAAGGGGGTTATCACCTAAACAAAACAGCTAAATTCTTAGGCAAAATGGAACTCCTCCTTACTAATAATCACATCATTGTACAAATTCTATGTGCTCTTCAGAAAATGCATGACAGTCACGACCTCCTACCACACAGACGTACAAGCCTTCACATCATGACAGCATGCACAGCCAAGTAGCCAGGAGAGTCAGACACATCAGCATCAGAAAAATTACCACTAATTCCGCATAATGACCGTTTTCCCAAATAAACCTTCACATTACACAAACAGTGTCAGGGGTGGGCAGAATAAAATCAGATGGCACGACGGAGTCATAACACAATGAAGTCCATCCTCCTGTCCATTTGGATTAAGTGGTTGGATGGTGGGGTCACACAACTGATCCTTTGCTTTTAAATGAATCAACAATTTCTTCTCAACCATTCTGATGATGATGGGCTGACTTGGGTAAACTTTCTAAATCATAAAATCCATCTTTGGCCCAAGACCTGCTCTCCGCACCACAAAGCAAGCAGTCCCAGCAGTAGAGCTTCTGCTCCGTGGTCGATCCTGTCATTCAGGGGTATCGTGGTGTAACTGCTGGAGTTGAATACCTCTCAAAAGCCTCTTTTGCACCAAACTAAGCTATAGTGTAAGTTGTCCTTTGCCGATTAACTCCAACTTTTCATTTAAAGTTAGCATGGATAATAAATTTACAGTGACTTCCTCCTCACTGGCATTAAAGTTACTTTTGGCCTCCACAATAATCCAACAAGCTAGCTAGCTTTTTAGCTAGCAAAGAGCTAAACGTCCACAGATATGAATAAAATATACAGATACTCTTACATTAAAGCAATTAATGGAAATGTCTTACCAAACTGATCTGTGTTTGTTGTGCTTCCTGGCTTCGCTTTGGTGGAGTCTGTAGTGTCCAGTGGTGTTTATATATTGACAAATATGCAAACAGAAAAGAAAAAAGCATAATCCACGTTAATGTCCACTATCAGCTTAAGTAGCAAAGAATGTCAGAATTTTAGTGTTTTCATATATTTGTGAAGACATTAGGGTATGGTATTAAAAAGGCAGCACACAATGGATTCTAATAAAGTCCTCTACAAATGCGGCCATTGCAGCTTGGTGAACACAACAATTGAGAACATTAGAAGACATGTTTGTACTAAGTATTTTATTCTAATTTTTTTTGAATATAATACACTAGAAGAACACCAAGCATGGCCTTCTAAACTGCCATAGTAGTAACACCTGAGTAACAAAACACAGTGTTCATCGCACCACCATTTCCATTTAAATAAATGATTTGCAATCTTTTATCAGGGCTGATTGCAGCCCTGGTCAATTGTGTGAAGACTGAGTCCAATTGATTAAACAGCGGAATCGGATGTGTTCCTTCTTTTTGGAATGGGAGTCTGCACCCAAACTGGCCTTAAAACCCTCCACATAACACTGACAAAGCCATGCCATGTGCTGTATGCTGTCAGGGTTTTTCATGACAGATTATGTCAAGTAATATCACAGTTATTATCATTACCAGTAATTGTCATGACAGGTGTCATAATGTTGAATGCCATGAATAGTTTTTTTCACATGCTAAGCTTTGCTCCATGTACAACACTGTGTCTAGAAAAGCTGAGATGCTCTGCAAAATGTAAATAAAATCAGAATGCAATGATATGCAGATCAGTGAAACCCTATGTTTGATTGAAAATAGTATAAAAACAACATATCAAATGTTGAGACTGCAAAATTTTATTTTACTTCAGAAAACCTTTGTGAACACTGTGTTCACAATGGTTGACAACTGATCCTTTGCTTTTACATTAATCAACAATTGCTTCTCATGCATTCTGATGATTATGGGCTGACTTGGATAATCTTCCTAAATCACACAATCCATCTCTGGCCTGAGACCCTCACCACGCCCAACATCAAGCAGTGCCAGCAGTAGAGCTTCTGCTCCGTGGTCGATCCTGTCATTCAGGGGTATCGTGGTGTAACTGTTACTCCAGCAGTATCAGCAGTATCAGCTCCAGCAGGAGATTATATATTATATATAAGTTGTCCTTTCATTTAAAGTTGGCATGGATAATAAATTCACAGTGACGTTCTTCTCGCTGGCATTAAAGTAACTTTCAGCCTCCACCATGATCCAACAAGCTAGCTAGCTTTGTCTCTAGAGCCTGCATGTCTCCACATTAGGCAGATCTTGGCATAAAGTTAGCGATAACAAAGCCCACCCCTTTAGAGGGAAGATATGATTGGTCAATTTTACTGTCATTTGAAATTGGTCTTTGAAGTACTATTGCTTGGTCCTCTGCAAATTTATAGCTGGACCACCAATCACCAGCATTCTTTCCAGCAATAGCAGATACAGCAAAATTCTGATAGAGGGAGAAAACGAGGCTTCGTTAATTTAATCCTTCTGATGGTTCCCCTCTGCCCTGTGATAATCAGAGATGTCCAGAAAGGCTACATCTCTACATCTCACAGAATAGTTTAACTCAAAACTCTGAAATATCGTTTTGATCGTTTCAAGCCTGGTAGACCACCTGGGAATTCTGTATACACAGTTCCATTCAGTTCATTCATTGTCTTTGCAGTATTTCATTTGATCATGTTCAGGAATGATTAATATTTTCAAAAGTTTTGTTAGGTATTCTGTTTCATTTTCATTTATTCTTATGGCCAAAATCACTGTATTTTGCTGCTTAACGTGCAGCATGCAGAAAAATCGGCTCTGACCTTTCAACATAAGCGTCAAAATGAAAAGCGAAACGTTTCACATTGCTCACGCTATGCAGAGCGTGTTTTAAAATAATAAAAAAAATGTAAATTAATAATGACACTGTGGCATTCGTGAAGACACAGACGCAGGAGATAATGCACTTTAAAGGCGAATGCTCTTTTATTACAAAACAGCAAGGGAGAACCGCTGCCCAGTGCTAACCAAGCTGCTGTGATAGCAGACAGGTCACTTCTAGCCATACAATTCTCCTTTATGTTAGACACTAGACCCACACAAACTACCCACAACCCAAAACTGAACAAACAAATTATATTTACACACACAGCTAGAAACAGCACCTAAAATTATGAATATTAAGGTCTCCCCAACAGCCAGTGAAGCACCTCCCGAGAGCCTCTATGTATGACACTTCCTGCCCAGCTTGGCCCAGATCTATTATTCTAAAGGTGGGGCTACTCAGCCCCGTGGGAATAAATCTGTTACAACGGTACAAACTGAGTCAGTCGGGGGCTCGGACACAAAGAATGCAGACGTAGTCAGAGATTCTCTTGGCTTCGGGTAACGCTTGAGCTAGCTTTTAGCTAAATGTCCCATTTATGTATGGTAAAGCTGTGGTCAGTACAGCTGTTAATAAAGCACAATGCATTGTGCATAAGCTGAGTGTCCTTCTTTCCTAGAGGTAAATGCTGCAGTATATTCAGCCGTGATCCCTGATGATCCTGTTTAATCTTCCCCCCAAATAACACATCTGTCATCAGAAGAGGATGTGAGTCTTTAACAGAAGTTGGCACCCAGGGCTGTAATGATGTAAACGGTAGTAATAAAATAATGTATCTCACCAGTGACCTGTAGCTGAATCTCTGTGTAGAGGGAGTAATAAATGACTGACTCTCCTCCAGTCCACACTGCACAGAAATAAACTCCTCCATCATCTTCACTCACATCACTGATTCTCACACTGACAACTTTAGAGTTTCTGTCATCAGAGAGGGAGAATCTGTCTCTCTGAGTCTCTGTGGTGTCGATCATTATAGGAATATAATGACCATCAAGTTTGTAGAAGTACTTGCTGTGTCTTTCAAACTGCTCTGGATATGAACAGCTGATGGTGACAGTCTCTCCCAGATAACCAGACACAGTCTTTGACCCCAAACAACATGGATCTGTTAATCATACAAAGTTAATAAATATATTAATATATCTACTAATGTTGTGTATGTCAATAGAAATTTATTGAATCAAATTACTGAATTAAAATTAATGTTTTCCCCTTAAATATATTTCAGGGCTTCTCTGTTATTTGAGCATCTGCTCAGTTTGGAATAATGACAGATTTTTTTAATGCTAAAATGGATTAATTTTATAGAAACAAACAGATTCTAAAGGTTCTCACCTCTGATCACTTGGAGGTTAAACTGATGACTCCACCTCCCACCCTCTCCACAGCTATATGTCCCAGCATCCTCTGAGCTCAGCTGTCTGATGGTCAATATGAGGGCTGTGTGACAGTTATCATGTAGATCAAATCTGTCTTTATGAATCCATGTGTTACACTGTTCATACTCAGTAACTATAATATAGTCACACTCAGTTTGTGTTTTCATTTTGCAAAAGAAAAATCTTTCCCTTCCATAATTATTGCGTGTGCAGGTGATTAAAACTCTTCCTCCCAGGAAGCCAATCACATCAATACCAGCCGCTCCACCTGTCAATGACATTCAACATTTCACTGACCTCTCTGATCTTATTAAGAACAACTACACACAGCTCCTCATCCATCATGTAAAACCTGAATCTAACTCTGATCAATATGACCTGTAAATATCTCTGTTCTGTAGTTTGACTTTCTGTTGTTTCTACTTTATTTTGAAGCAGTGAATCTGACCTGAGATCAGGTGGAGGGTGAAGATGAGGAGAATCTTCATTCTGGTCTAAACTTCAGTCTTAGTGATGTTCATATAAACTCCAGTCCACCGTTCTCCAAGGTCAGTCCTGTACTGTTCAGAGGGAAACGGCTTCTTTCAATCGTACACAAAACACTATTGTGTCTCTGGCTGGTGTTGGTCATTTCCTGTTTCTTTAAAATGAGTCATATATATTCAGCTTCACAGCTCCTCCCACCAACATCACTGACCAAACACCAAGTGTAAGGGATAAGGAGGGGCTGAATGTTGGTGTATAGTATATAGTGATGTATAGTCTTACTTTGTCTGTGAGGAGAACATACCTAATGTCCCCTTCACTGCTCTCTGGTCTAAATTAACACAGTCCAGCCTCACTGATCTCACAAGTGTGACCAGACTATGAGATCTTCCCACAACAAAAATCTGTCACAACTGAATAATGAAAACATTTGACTATGGTGTGGTCAGTCCACTGCATGTCTACTGTATATATACGCAATGAATTCAGTATAACGATTAGACACTGTACATAAAAACTACAATAATCATAGAGTAGTTATTATATTTTACTTTTCTTACTCTTCTATCCTCTTCTGTACACTTCATGTCTCTAATGAGCAGGTTTCTGATTGTAAGTAAGTAATGTCTTTTAGAGTTTGCAGAGGTTTTACTACTTTGGGTTTCAACATGTATTTTTTAAAATATTACTGGTCAGTGAAAAAATCACTTAGGAAGACTGAAAAAAGGTGCAGCATCCTTGGCCTAATGGCACACAGAGGAAGCAAAGCCAGCAATGCATTTAATAACCAAATATTCATTAGAACTCGACTAATATTCATAGCTATTGTTGCATTTTATGTTATTTAAGAAGACAAGCAGCTTCCTGTATGACTTGTATGCTTTACCAAAGGCTGTATCGGCCACAGCTAGCTGTACAAATGAACAAGGCATCAGGCTAACAGCTATCTCTAGCTTAGCTCAGGTCTGTAATTCTTCACATCCGAGCCCTGACTGACCAGTACTTCCTGCTGTACAGGCATAAACACAGAACAGGTAGCCCACCTTCATGATAAGTTTTTTTTATAGAATAAAGTCAGTGAATAACTGTTAAAGAACAAATGACGTGCTCCTTTATGCACTGCAGCAGTTGCAGAAGTCTGATATGGATGTTTGCCCCACCAGAGTCACTGTTTGTTCACTGCTGGTGTTGTTCAGCTTTGGCTTTGTCCATTGACTTCACCCTCAATGGACAAAGCTAAATAGTCTCCTAGTTGGCAATAGTGCTTGCAGTTCTGCCCTGGCCAGACGTCTCAGACAGCCACACGTCCAGCAGCTGGAATGGCGCACCATAGTGGCCAACTTCTGGGTTAGCCAGTACTGCTATAGCACCACTGAGATCTTCTGACCCCTGACTGATTGCAGTGGATGTAGTCGAGCATCACATGCAGGATGCCTGCCCATTAGTTTGTATACTGACTGAGAGCTGAGCGATATTGAGTTGTGCACAACATAAAAGGAAACTCTGTGTCTCCACACCTGCTCCAAGTGTCCTCACTCCTCCCAGCCTCCCAAAGATCTTACACTTCTGCTTAATTAAATGCTGTATCTGCCACAGCCACACTGTACAAATAAGCAAGGCTTCAGGCCAACAGCTGACCAGTACTTCCTGTTGTACTGGCATAAACACAGAGCAAAGCGGCTAGCCCGTCTTCACATAAAGATTCCTTACAGAATTAACTCAGAGAGTAACTGTTAAAGAAAAATAACCCAAATAAACACGCACACATTTTTAAACATGTTATACAGATGCTGTTCAATCTGAATAGAGGTACACGTCCTTGTATGTGTATTTATTATCCATTTTATCAGCTCCACTTACCATAGAGGAGCATGTTGTAGTTCTACAGTTACAGACTGTAGTCCATCTGTTTCTCTGCATACTTTGTTACCCTGTTCTTCAGTGGTCAGGACCCCCCATGGACCCTCACAGAGCAGGTACTATTTGGGTGGTGGATCATTCTCAGCACTGCAGTAACACTGATGTGGTGATGGTGTTTTAGTGTGTGTTGTGATTGTTTGAGTGGATCAGACTCAGCAGTGCTGCTGGAGTTTCTAAACACTGTGTCCACTCACTGTCCACTCTATTAGACACTCCTACCTTGTTGGTCCACCTTGTAGATGTAAAGTCAGAGACGATAGACTCTTTACTGTATTACACACTCCTCAGTCAAAAGCGACCAGTTACGACATACACATCAGCTTTTAAGTTTAATAGATAAACAACGTGTTTGTCTAAAACAACAAAGTAAGAAGAAAATAATACCAGTTTAGCTAAGATTAGTTAGCCAGCCTGCTAACAGTCGCTTCCTCATGGTGGAGTTTGAGTTGGGATGTTGACAGGTTTTGGGAAGCTGATTTGGCAGCTAATAATAATGAAATAATAATAGTGAAGGCAGAGCTTGAACGTCCAGATACTGGACAGTACTACAGTGGAAATTTGTTTTGAGTTTGTCCTTAATAGTTGTGCTCTATTTATGAAAACATTGCTGACCTTTTCTGCCATGTCTGAGTGCAAAATTTAAAAGAACATGAAAGCGAGGAGTGTTGACTGTCATCTATTCACCAAGAAGGGTGACCTTCAAGCAGAGTTGTGGTTGTCTGCCAAGATGTAAACTGAAAGAAACGGTTTCAGTTCTTTCAAATTCTGTTTCAGTGCTTTTCTTTAAGATTTATTTATTCATTACTTAGCCCTGCGATGGACTGGTGACCTGTCCGGGGTGTGTCCTGCCTTCCGCCCGGTGGCCGCTGGGATGGGCTGCAGCACCCTCCAACCACCCAGTAGGATAAGCGGTTTAGAAAATGTATGTATTCATTACTTATTTACTTATTCTTTTTTTAAGTGTTTGTGTCCTGGAAGTTTCACTGAAACAGCACTTTGATATAAATGTCCATAAAGAACCTTTTTCTAAAAACAAACTATTATTCAGAACATTTTAAAGGGAACAAAACGTTCAAGTTCAGTTTTATTTATTAAAATCAAAGTAAGAAATGAAAAGACAACAAAATGAGATACAAACAGCTCATAAAAACTTAACTATATAAAATACACAGACATATATGAAAGCTAATTATCCACCACAAAGTCAGAACTTATTATTAAAAAATTACGGCATCTGACTGACATTAAATTTCAAACAGATACTTACTGTACATAACATTCAGAGAATACATGACACAGTAAATAAGAGCACATCATGACATCATATTAGGATGGAAATGTAATTTATGTTCTAGGTAAAAAAAATCTATAATAAAATAAATCAAATAAAAACAACAATAATCTATAACTTATTAAATATAATACATACACTGTGTTTACAGATCTACAGTTGAGTTTAACAGGTTTCTTCTGATTTCCACACGTGGATCTGAGTAGAAAGTCAGAGTTGGAAGACTAAGACCAAATGATTTAACAAGTGGAATCAGGTGAACTCCTGTTTATTTAGAATGACAACATACAGCCACACCAGCCTGTTGTGGATAAGGCTGGATACCCTGGTCAACTCTTTGAAAATGACTGCTTATTTGGTAATAGAGTCTAGTTCTAGTAGATTAATTCTGGTTTATTGGTATTAGGATTTAGACTCTGGTAGACTGAATCTGATTGGTTGATGTTGGGGTTTAGACTCTGGTAGGCTGAATCTGATTGGCAGGTGTTAGGGTTTAAACCATGTTAGAGTGAATCTGACTGGTTGGTATTGGGTTGAGACTCAGACTGAATCTGATTGGTTGGTTTTGGGGTTTAGACTCTGTTAGGCTGAATCTGATTGGCAGGTGGCAGGGTTTAGGGTCTGGTAGAGTGAATCTGATTGATTGGTGTTTGGATTTAGACTCTGGTAGGCCAAATCTGATTGGTTGATGTTTGGGTAAGACTCTGGTAGACTGAATCTAATTGGTTGGTGTTGGGGTCCAGGCTCTGGTAGATTGGACTCATGCTGATGTTTTGTTTTCCAGGTAGATCATTTTCATATTCAGCATCAGCCTGAAATCAGAGTAACACACACACAGTGGAAAATAACTCAAGCCTTAGGCCTCACATCACATTCATTCTTTCATGCATAATACTTCCCAACATGGCCATGACAGCAGGGGCTCCCAATTCTGGCCCTAAACATTTACTGCCATGGTGATTTATGTTTAATCACACCTGGCTCTAATATTTAGATGCTCCTGAACACCATCATTAACTGGATCAGGTATGTTAGGTTAAGATTGTAACTAAACCTTCCAGGACAGTATATAACCAGGAACAGGGTTAGACACCCCTGCTCTACACCTAGAATGCTAAAGATAAACAAAATCAAATAGAGTTTGACTGCTTGCTTTACACATAATTCTTCAACTGGGCCCTATGAAGGCAGCAGTGTATGCAGTTGTTCTGTTCTACACATCAATACTGTGGTGTCAGCCATAACAAGACACTGGGGTTAGTAGCAGAGTAAGGCCACCAAGCTTAAAGTAATGTAAACGGTGCATCAACAGAATTGATGGTGGATGGCAAAGACAGTTCATGTCCATGGGAGCCATACTCTGCACAGAATTCCTGTGGGGGCAGCTGCTGACTGTGGAGGAGCTGAACATGCTGCATCAATGATGCAGTGGATGATGAGAAAGCATAAGGCATGGAGGGCCGGCAGCAAGTTCATCATAGGCACAGACGCCCTGTTCTGCCACATGTGCACCACTGGAAACACTGGCACTGGCAGCTAGTGTAAGGCATTGACACAAGCAGTTATGGCAGAGGTTCTACTGTCTGCACAGATGTGGAGCTGTACGTTCCCCGTGCACAGCAGAGAAGGTGCTATTGGTGCAGTTGCATGTCTCTGTTCCAGCATTGGTGTGCTCTGGAGAGGATGCCCAAGAACCTGGTGTTTGGCTGCTCGCCCGAGTCAGCCAATCTCCATGTCATGCAACACCTCATTAGGAATCATCCAGACAGTGCCAGTGCTTGCCAAAAGTGAGGATATGACTTGCGCTGCCAGGGACAAAGGGAGCCTTTGCCAGGCCAGGAGGTGCAGCTGTGCCAAAGACACATCCCCAAATAGGACTAGGGCACCCACCGCAGAAGAGTGGGCACCCCACAACACTTGTCCTCGCTGGGTTGGTGGACAGGCCAGGAGTCCAGGTGCAGAAAGGCTCTTTGAGAACTTTGTTCGGGTTGTGTGGGTTGCTGGGACGGCTGATCCTTGAGGGGAGGCTGTGTGGCATTTGCCATGGGCTCCATGTTGCCATGGGGCTTAGAGGATGTTGTTGTTGATGTTGATGTGTAGTGAATTGTGCCTAAAGAGGGTGGGTTTTGTTGTGTGTGTTTGTCTATCCTCCTTGGGTGTCATGTCCTCCGCTGTTACCCCCTTTTGGTGTTACATGTTGGGGTAGTGATGAACTGAGTGTGGCACGCGCCCGCCCCCGGGGCCCGACGATGATGGCCATGAGAGCTGGCAGAAAGGCAGGGCCTGAACATCGAGCGGCGATGAACACCGGTGAGGACAGCGGGGTGAGAGCCGAAAGGGTGGAGGAGGCAGAGCGCAAAGCCCGAGGCCCGCCAACTGACCCGAGTGACGTGAGTGACAGCAGGAGACTACAACAGTGACAGAGAGGCATGAGGGCAAGGAGCAAGTCCCAACCTCTGCCACCCGGGCCCCGCCCCCTGTTGCGCAGCAAGGCTGCTTCACTACACCTCACGTTCGACCCGGGCGGCTGAGCTGCCAGCTGGGGGTGGTGACGAGGAAGTGGAGCAGCGAGCTCTCGTTCCCTCTCGGCTCGGGTGCTTGAGCCCCTTCAAAAAGAGCTGAGAGGGAACAGAGCGAGAGAGAGGGACGAGCAGCAGCAGGAGAAGTTATTAGAAGAGCTGAAAAGCTTGAGTGAGAGACTGAAAAGTCTAGCTAGCTGACTGAAGCCACAGCGTACCTTTTGGTTAGGTTTTGTGTTGCATTGTGTTTATTTGTGTGTTAATAAATATGGCTGCTGCAACCCTGAACCCTGCCTCCAGCCTCCTCCTTGAACCCGGTGTAGCACATGTCAAGCTACACTGAGCATTCAATGTAAAGACTCTAAATTGAAGTGCCTGTTAAATAACTTTGTTTTACTGTATGCACAATGTTGTTTCTTATTTTTTAACATTTTAAAATAGTTCGTATTTGATAATAATGAGAAGTAGATTTATTTTAAGAGCCGTTTTACTCACTGTGTTATGTGTTCTTGTCTGAGTGTTTACAGAGACAGACCCTGTGGAAAAAGAGAAAATGTTAATCAAGGAGTTTGTTTCCATTAGATGTGAATTCAGTATTCAGTTGAGGAAATATTACATAACTAGGGCTTAATTTATACTCCTTTTGAAGTATTAAATCTTGCCAAAGCTACTTTTCGATTAAGCCTGTAAAGTGGAAATAAGTGCACCGACAGATTTGCCCAAGACTAGACTTAATCCATGTCCTCAATTCCAGCCCTAAGAGTGATATTCTGAACAATGAGTCAGAGCTCCAAACACTATATTAGCCAAATACTGAAAGTCACATCTACAGTTCTAGATCATTAACAATGTACAACAGAGTTTATCTTCAGTGTTGGCAACAGTCACACATAATTATGAATTGTATTAATGTGTGTGTGTGTGTGCGCGCGCGTGTGTGTGTGTGTGTGTGTGTGTGTACAGTACCATGTGTTTTCTTGCATCTCAGTAAGCAGAAGATCAGTGTTGATCCTCCAATTAGCAGAACAGTCACACAGACGCACAGAGTGATCATAACAGAGAAAGCTGCAGATGAAGGAAACAGATTAAACATGGAGATCATATGTAGGAACATATTCAGAGCACTTTCAGAAGTAATACAGACCAGAATAAATATAATATATAATATTATAATAATCAGCACTCAGCGACTCGCTCTGTAACTGTACGTGGTCTGACCCTTAGTGGCTGTGCTGCTGTGGTTCCTAAACACTTCCACTTTTCAATAATACCACTCACGGTTCATTGTAGAATATCTAGGAGGGAAAAAATATGATGAACTGACTTGTTGCAGTGGTGGCTTCCTATTACAGCACCACACTCAAATTCAGTGAGCTCTTTAGACCTGTTCTTTCACAAATGTTTGTAAAGGCAGACTGCATGGCTACGTGCCTGATTTTATACACAACACCGGCAAAGACAACCTCAGAAGAGAAAGCACCATGTTAACTTACAAGGTAGAGTGACATTACAGGATTTTATTACCAGAGGTCACAAACTTTCAAGGCCTTTTTTGCGCAAGATTGGCAAAGACCTACCAACCCTTTTGGTGTGAGATTAATTTATTTCTAGTTATTTATTTTACTAGCCTTAAACTGTCTGCCTTAGAATATCCTGCATTCTTTTATCTCTCACCAATGAGTAAAAGCCAGTCTGAGATTCACTGTTATCCGGTCTCTTGCTTGGTCTCTCTCTCTTTTTCTCTTCCTCGCTTCCTCTGACAATGTCTTCTTCAGGCTCTTCGCAGCCTCTGCCATGATGTCCAATCTGGTAATATCAGGCTTCTTCTCATAGGTTTAGGCTTCCCTACCTATTGAAAATATATACTGCTTTCTATTTCTTTAATACTGTTTCACTATAGCAGCATTTCAGACTGTTTTGGGCAGTTTTGCTACCATGAATATTTTGAGCTTTGTGTTATGATTGTAAGCGTGATCTACAATCATACCACATAGCATTTTCATACCATTTAGAACTGAATTTAGAACTGAAATCCCCAACCCCCCCACCCCCCTTAGCTGATGCCAGTACTTGTGTGTGTGTGTGTGTGTGTGTGGTGCTACCATGTGCTGCATCTGTTTGAGTGTGTGCAAATGCTTCTGTGCTACAGTTGTGCATTAATGTCCCCAAAACGACAGATGTTTTCCAGGGGGGTTTGTTCCATGCAAAGAGCTAAACGTCCACAGATATGAATGAAATATACAGATACTCACATTAAAGCAATTAATGGAAATGTCTTACCAAACTGATCTGTGTTTGTTGTGCTTCCTAACTTCGCTGTGGTGGAGTCTGTAGTGTCCAATGGTTTTTGTATGTTGAAAAATATGCAGTAAATAACAGTAAAAAGAAAAACATAATCCATGTTAATGTCCATTATAAGCTTAAGCAGCAAAGAATGTCAAAATTTTTGTGTTTTCATATATTTGTGAAGACATTAGTGCATGGTATTAAAAAGGCAGCACACAATGGATTCTAATAAAATCCTGCGGCAGCAACATGTGTGAAGTTAATGAAATACTATATATCGTTTTTCGTATGACTTATTTTGAAAGGCAGCCCTGTGACAATAGCAAACTGTGACTCTTAAACCTCGGCCCTCTGAACCCCCACTCCCTACTGTGTCCTCTCCTAAAGTACTGCAAAAGTTAGGAAACAAAAATTAACATGATTGTTCAGACCTAGAAAACCAACGAACCAATAGCACAAAGAGGGTTATCACCTAAACAAAACAGCTAAATTCTTAGGCAAAATGGAACTCCTCCTTACTAATAATCACATCATTGTACAAATTCTATGTGCTCTTCAGAAAATGCATGACAGTCACGACCTCCTACCACACAGAACCAACAGCATTTCATACAAGTCTTCACATCACAACAGCACACACAGCCAAGTAGCCAGGAGAGTCAGACACATCAGCGTCAGAAAAATTACCACTAATTCTGCTTAATGACCGTTTTCCCAAATAAACCTTCACATTACACAAACAGTGTCAGCGGCGGGCAGAATAAAATCAGCTGGCACCACGGAGTCATAACATAATGAAGTCCATCCTCCTGTCCATTTGGATTAAGTGGTTGGATGGTGGGGTCACACAACTGATTCTTTGCTTTTAAATGAATCAACAATTGCTTCTCAACCATTCTGATGATGATGGGCTGAGTTGGGTAAACTTTCTAAATCATAAAATCCATCTTTGGCCCAAGACCTGCTCTCTGCACCACAAAGCAAGCAGTCCCAGCAGTAGAGCTTCTGCTCCTTGGTCGATCCTGTCATTCAGGGGTATCATGGTGTAACTGCTGGAGTTGAAATGCCTCTCAAAGGCCTCTTTTGCACCAAACTAAGCTATAGTGTAAGTTGTCCTTTGCCGATTAACTCCAACTTTTCATTTAAAGTTAGCATGGATAATAAATTTACAGTGACTTCCTCCTCACTGGCATTAAAGTAACTTTCAGCCTCCACAATAATCCAACAAGCTAGCTAGCTTTTTAGCTAGCAAAGAGCTAAACATCCACAGATATGAATAAAATATACAGATACTCTTACATTAAAGCAATTAATGGAAATGTCTTATCAAACTGATCTGTGTTTGTTGTGCTTCCTGGCTTCACTGTGGTGGAGTCTGTAGTGTCCAGTGGTGTTTATATATTGACAAATATGCAAACAGAAAAGAAAAAAGCATAATCCACATTAATGTCCACTATCAGCTTAAGTAGCAAAGAATGTCAGAATTTTTGTGTTTTCATATATTAGTGAAGACATTAGGGTATGGTATTAAAAAAGGCAGCACACAATGGATTCTAATAAAGTCCTCTACAAATGCGGCCATTGCAGCTTGGTGAACACAACAACTGAGAACATTAGAAGACATGTTTGTGCTAAGTATTTTATTCTAATTTTTTTTTTATATAATACACTAGAAGAACACCAAGCATGGCCTTCTAAACTGCCATAGTAGTAACACTTGAGTAACACAACACAGTGTTCATCGCACCACCATTTCCATTTAATAAATGATTTGCTATCTTTTATCAGGGCTGATTGCAGTCCTGGTCAATTGTGTGAAGACTGAGTCCAGTTGATTAAACAGCGTAATCAGGTGTGCTCCTTCTTTTTGGAATGGGAGTCTGCATCCACACTGGCCCTTTGGGGATAACATTGGTGAACAGTGACCTTAAAACCCTCCACATAACACTGACAAAGCCATGCCATGTGCTGTATGCTGTCAGGATTTTTCATGACAGATTATGTCAAGTAATATCACAGTCATTACCATTACCAGTAATTGTCATGACAGGTGTCATAATGTTGAATGCCATTAATAGTTTTTTTTCACATGCTAAGCTTTGCTCCGTGTACAACCCTGTGTCTAGAAAAGCTGAGATGCTCTGCAAAATGTGAATAAAATCAGAATGCAATGATATGCAAATCATTGAAACCCTATGTTTGATTGAAAATAGTATAAAAACAACATATCAAATGTTGAGACTACAAAATTTCATGAAATATATTTTGTGACAGATATTATGACACTTGAGACAACTGACAACTCTCATAAAACTTAATGAATTACAGAATGATCGTAAACATCTTAAAATCCCTGTTGGTGCAGTGCCCTACAGATATGTTATGTCACACGTCATTATAATTGCTTTATGATGCTGTCAGAGATGTTGTAAGAACATACATATATACAAGATATACACATATCACGATGGAATTCATTAATTCTCTCTCCCTGTGACAGACTGATGAGAGCAGTCTTTGGTAATGTTATAGAGAGATTGCTGAAAGTTTTTCCTGTTCATTCTGGCTGTCCAAAGATTTCTCCTCAGCTGGATCAGCTCTTCAGCCTGATGATGCCAGAGAGCCAGGATGCTATAAAAGCTTACACCATTCAGGTTTTTGTTGCTGTTGTTACAACAACCATGAACCACAAAGCACACCATGGATGTAATTTGCCTGTCAGGGTGCTTTATTAACTATCAGTGTACAAACAATGGCTCCCAGAGTGCATCAACAATATGGTGGCAGCAACATGTGTAAAGTTAATCAAATACTATATATTGTTGTTCATATGACTTTCATTTAAAGTCATGTGACAGTAGGAAACCATGACTCTTAAAACTCTGCCCTCTGACCCCATCACCCCCACCTCCCGCCTTCGCACGTCTGAAGAAAAAACAGCCTACTTTACTGTGTCCTACAGTACTGCAAAAGTTAAGAAACAAAAATTAACATGATAGTTCAACCCTAGAAATGCAACAAACCAATAGCACAAAGAGGGCAAAATGGAAACCGTCCTTACAAATAATCACATCATTGTACAAGTTTTGTGTGCTTTTCAGAAAATGCATGACAGTCATGACCTCCTACCACACAGAACCAACAGCATTTCGTACAAGCCTTCACATCACAACAGCACACACAGCCAAGCAGCCAGGAGAGTCAGACACATCAGCGTAAAAAAGACCACTAATTCTGCTTAATGACCGTTTTCTCAAATGAACCTTCACATTACACAAACAGTGTCAGCGGTGACCGGAATAAAATCAGCTGGCACGACGGAGTCAAAACATAATGAAGTCCATCCTCCTGTTCTTTTGGCTGGAGTAGGTGGATGGAGGGGTCACACAACTGATCCTATGCTTTTAAATTAATCAACAATTTCTTCTCATGCATTGAGACGATCATGGGCTGACTTGAATAATCTTCCTAAATCACACAATCCATCTCTGGCCTGAGTCTCACACTCAGCAAGCAGTCCCAGCAGTAGAGCTTCTGCTCCTTGGTTGATCCTGTCATTCAGGGGTATCGTGGTGTAACTGCTGGAGTTGAAATGCCTATCAGAAGCCTGTTTTGCACCAAACTAAGTTATAGTGTAAGTTGTCCTTTTCATTTAAAGTTGGCATGGATAATAAATTCACAGCGACGTCCTCCTCACTGGCATTAAAGTAACTTTTGGCCTCCACCATGATCCAACAAGCTAGCTAGCTATTTTTGCTAGCTTTGTCTCTACAGCCCGCATGTCTCCACATTGAGCAGAACTTAGCATAAAGTTAGCGATAACAAAACCCACCCCTTTAGAGGGAAGATATGATTGGTTAATTTTACTGTCATTTGAAATTGGTCTTTGAAGTACTATTGCTTGGTCCTCTGCAAATTTATAGCTGGACCACCAATCACCAGCATTCTTTCCAGCAATAGCAGATACGGCAAAATTTTGATAGAGGGAGAAAAAGGGGCTTCGTTAATTTAATCCTTCTGATGGTTCCCCTCTGCCCTGTGATAATCAGAGATGTCCAGAAAGGCTACATCTATACATCTCACAGAATAGTTTAACTCAAAACTCTGAAATATCGTTTTGATCATTTCAAGCCTGGTAGACCACCTAGGGATTCTGTATACACAGTCCCATTCATTTAATTCATTGTCTTTGCAGTATTTCATTTGATAATGTTCAGAAATGATTCACATTTTCAAAAGTTTTGTTAGGTATTCTGTTTCATTTTCATTTAATCTTATGGCCAAATTTTGCTGCATAATGTGCAGCATGCAGAAAAATCGGCTCTGACCTTTCAACATAAGCGTCAAAATGAAAAGCGAAACGTTTCACATTGCTCACGCTATGCAGAGCGTAAAAAAAAAAGAAAATTAATAATGACACTGTGGCGTTCGTGAAGACACAGACGCAGGAAATAATTCACTTTAAAGGTGAATGCTATTTATTGAACAACAGCAAGGGAAAACTGCTGCCCAGTGCTGACAAAGTGTCTGGGATAGCAGACAGGTCACTTCTAGCCATACAATTCTCCTTTATGTTAGACACTAGACCCACACAGACTACCCACAACCCAAAACTGAACAAACAAATGACATTTACACACACACAGCTAGCAACAGCACCTAAAACAGTGAATATTAAAGTCTCCCCAACAGCAAGGGAAGCACCTCCTGACAATCTGCTCATAATGTTATGAGACAACAACAGAGCAAAGCTATCACATCTACTTCATCACAAAAGTGAATGACAATGGAAATGAAATATATTATTAATAGTTTTCAGATTATAGAGTTTTCAGAAAATGTGTTCATGTTTATTTTAGGTTTAGGTATTCTAAAGGTGGGGCTACTCAGACCCGTGGGAACATATCTCTTTACGACGGAGCGAACTGAGTTAGTCGGGGGTTCGGACACAAAGAATGCGGACGTAGTCAGAGATTCTCTTGGCTTCGGCTAACGCTTGAGCTAGCTTTTAGCTAAATGTCCCATTTATTTATGGTAAAGCTGTGGTCAGTACAGCTGTTAATAAAGCACAACGCATTGTGCATAAGCTGAGTGTCCTTCTTTCCTAGCGGTAAATGCTGCAGTATATTCACCCATGATCCCTGCTGATCCTGTTTAATCTTCCCCCAAATAAAACGTCGGTCATCAGAAGAGGACGTGAGTCTTTAACACAAGTTGGCTCCCAGGGCTGTAATGGTGTAAACAGTAGTAATAAAATAATGTATCTCACCAGTGACCTGTAGCTGAGTCTCTGTGTAGAGGGAGTGATAACTGACTGAGTCTCCTTCATTCCACACTCCACAGAAATAAACTCCTCCATCATCTTCACTCATATCACTGATTCTCACACTGAGAACTTTAGAGCTTCTGTCTTCAGAGATGGAGAATCTGCCTCTCTGAGTCTGTGTGGTTGTGATCACTTCAGTAAAAGATTGACCATCCTGTTTGTTTAAGAACTTGTTGTTTGTTTTAAACTGCTCTGGATATGAACAGTTGATGGTGACAGTCTCTCCCAGATAACCAGTCACAGTCTTTGGCCCCAAACAACATGGATCTGTTAATCATACAAAGTGAATTAATATATTAGTATATCTACTAATGTTGTGTATGTCAATGGAAATTTATTGAATCAAATTACTGAAATAAAATGAATGTTTTCCCCTTAAATATATTTCAGGACTTCTCTGGTATTTGAGCATCTGCTCTGTTTGGAATAATGACAGATTTTTTTTATACTAAAATGTATTAATTTTATAGAAACAAACTAAATCTATCGTCTAAATGTTCTCACCTCTGATCACTTGGAGGTTAAACTGATGATTCCACCTCCTACCATCTCCACACTGATATGTTCCAGCATCCTCTGAGCTCAGCTGTCTGATGGTCACTATGAGGGCTGTCTGACAGTCATCAAATATATCAAATCTGTCTTTATGAATCCATGTGTTACACTGTTCAGACTCAGTAACTGATATAGTTCCACACTCAGTTTGTGTTTTCATTTTGCAAAAAAAACTCCTTTCCCATCTATAGTTACTGTGTTTGCAGGTGATTCTAACTCTTCCTCCTGGAAAGCCGATCACATCAATACCAGCTGCTCCACCTGTCAATGACATTCAACATTTCACTGACCTCTCTGATCTTATTAAGAGCAACCACATACAGCTCCTCATCCATCATGTAAAATCTGAATCTAACTCTGATCAATATGACCTGTAAATATCTCTGTTCTGTAGTTTAACTTTCTGTTGTTTCTACTTTATTTTGAAGCAGTGAATCTGACCTGAGATCAGGTGGAGGGTGAAGATGAGGAGGATTTTCATTCTGGTCTAAACTTCAGTCTCAGTGATATTCATATGAACTCCAGTCCACCGTTCTCCAAGGTCAGTCTTGTACTGTTCAGAGGGAAACGGCTCCTTTCAATTGTACACCAAACACTATTGTGTCTCTGGTGGGTGTTGGTCGTTTCCTGTTTCTTTAAGATGAGTCATATATATTCAGCTTCACAGCTCCTCCCACCAACATCACTGACCAAACACCAAGTATAAGAGATAAGGAGGGGCTGAATGTTGATGTATAGTATATAGTGATGTATAGTCTTACTTTGTCTGTGAGGAGAACATACCTAATGTCCCCTTCACTGCTCTCTGGTCTAAATAAGTAAAGTCCAGCCTCATTGATCTCACCAATGTAACCAGACTATGAGATCTTCCCACAACAAAAATCTGTCACACTTGAATAATGAAAACATTTGACTAAGGTGTGTTCAGTCCACTGCATGTCTACTGTTTATATATGCAATGAATTCAGTATAGCGATTAGACACTGTATACAAAAACTACAGTAGTCATACAGTAGTTATTATTATATTTTACTTTTCTTACCCTTCTGTTCTCTTCTGTAAACTTCATGTCTCTAATAAACAGGTTTCTGATTGTAAGTAAGTAAAGTATTTTACAGGTTTTACTATTTTGGGTTTCAATATGCATTTTTAAATTATTACTGGTCAGTGAAAAAATCACCAAGGAAGACTGAATTAATGAAAATGATTAATGGTGCAACATCCTTGGCCTAATGGCACACAGAGGAAGCAAAGCCAGGAATGCGTGTAATAACCAAATATTCATTAGAACCTAACTCGTATTCATAAATGTTGTTGCATTTGGCACTACTGAAAGAGATAAACAGCTTCCTGCATGACTTGTATGCTTTACCAAAGGCTGTATCGACCACAGCTAGCTGTACAAATAAACAAGGCATCAGGCTAACGGCTATCTCTAGCTTAGCTCAGGTCTGTAATTCTTTACATCTGAGCCATGACTGACCAGAACTTCCTGCTGTATAGGCATAAACACAGAACAGGTAGCCCACCTTCAAGATAAGGTTTTTTATAGAATAAACTCAGTGAATAACTGTTAAAGAACAAATGACCGCAAATAAATGTGCAAAAATTTCTTGAATATGTTACCCCCCTCCCTTACAAAAGTCCCTGCCCCCAAGGACCACAGAGTCTTTGAACTGTCTTAACCTTAACACTAACAGTGGCAGAAGTGGTTCTCCTCACGGCCACCATTCACCTTCACCTTCACTGATGCTGGATGGGGTGCTGCTCTGCCCTGGTGATCCTACAGCCATCTGTGATGCTGCATGTTCTGCTATAACGTGGGTAACCAGTGGCTTCATCATCACCACATGGATGCTTCTCAGACTCACTGCTGCTCTCGAGGTCCATTTGGCAGCTGTTTTTCAAAAAGTCTAGGCCTAGAATGCTCATCTTGGACTTCAGCTGTTCAATATCTTCTTGCCCTCGACTGTCAGCATCAGCCTTCCCCTCCCCAATATCGGCGCTTACTTATCGGTTACTGTGCAGAGATGAGCTGTCATGCCCTCCAGCTTAAACAAAGCAGGCACCACTTGGGGTGGCCGGTAGTCTAGTGGTAGGAGAGGTGAGCCTTCTGCCAGAAGGTTGTGGGTTCAAATCTCACTACTGACCAGGTATTCCTGGTTGCGTAACCTCCCATTGCTCAAGGTGGCACTGTTCTGTTCTGCTTAAAGATTGGGTGTAGTACAGCAGGAGAATGATACAATTCCCTTGTAGGAGTACAAAACAATAAGACTGATGACCCTGTGTGCTCCTTTAGGCACTGCAGCAGTTTCAGAAGTCTGATATGGATGTTTGCCCAACCAAAGTCACTGTTTGTTCACTGCTGGTGCTGTTCTTTTTGACTTCACCCTCAAAGGACAAAGCTAAATAGTCTCCTAGTTGGCAATAGTGCAGTTCTGCCCTGGCCAGACGTCTCAGACAGCCACACGTCCAGCAGCTGGAAATGCTGCACCATAGTGGCCACCGTCTGGGTTAGCCAGTACTGCTATAGCACCACTGAGCTCTTCTGACCCCTGACTGATTGCGGAGGAGGGGATGTAGTCGAGCATCACATGCAGGATGGAGAGCCAGTCATGCTGATCCAGTGGGCTGAGTAGCTGATAAGATTCACCTGTGCCTTATTTGTGCCAGCCTACTTATAACATAATAAATTCTAATCTCTTTTCTCTGTACATGGCAGAGCCTGGAGAGAGAAGGAGACTTGTGGAGACAAAAAAAAGAAAAGAAAAGAAAAGAAAAGAAAAGACTGAAAAGTCCCTGCGAGGCTGTCCTTTAATTTGTATACTGGCTGAAAGCCAAGCGATATTGAGTTGTGCACAACATAAAAGGAAACTCTGTGTCTCCACACCTGCTCCCAGTATCCTCACTCCTCCCAGCCTCCCAAAGACCTTACACTTCTGCTTAATTAAATGCTGTATCTCCCACAGCCACACTGTACAAATAAGCAAGGCTTCAGGCTAACAGCTAACAGCATACTTCCTGTTGTACTTGCATAAACACAGAACAAAGCCGCTAGCCCGTCTTCACAAAAAGATTCCTTACAGAAATAACTCAGAGAGTAACTGTTAAAGAACAAATAACCCAAAATAAACATGCACACATTTTTTAACGTTATAATATGTTTATTACAGATTCTGTTCAATCTGAATAGAGGTACAAGTCCTTGTATGTGTATTTATTATCCATTTTATCAGCTCCACTTACCATAGATGAGCATGTTGTAGTTCTACAGTTACAGACTGTAGTCCATCTGTTTCTCTGCATACTTTGTTACCCTGTTCTTCAGTTGTCAGGACCCCCATGGACCCCCACAGAGCAGGTACTATTTGGGTGGTGGATCATTCTCAGCACTGCAGTGACACTGACGTGGTGGTGGTGTGTTAGTGTGTGTTGTGCTGGTATGAGTGGATCAGACACAGCAGTGCTGCTAGAGTTTTTAAACACTGTGTCCACTCACTGTCCACTCTATTAGACACTCCTACCTTGTTGGTCCACCTTGTAGATGTAAAGTCAGAGAAGATAGACTCTTTACTGTATTACACACTCCTCAGTCAAAAAAGACCAGTTACGACACACACATCAGCTTTTAAGTTTAATAGATAAACACCATGTTTGTCTAAAACAACAAAGTAAGAAGAAAATAGTACCAGTTTAGCTAAGAATAGTTAGCCAGTCTGCTAACAGTCGCTTCCTCATGGTGGAGGTTGAGTTGGGATGTTGACAGGTTTTGGGAAGCTGATTTGGCAGCTAATAATAATGAAAAACTAATAGTGAAGGCAGAACTTGAGTGTGCAGATACTGGACAGTACTCCAGTGGGAATTTGTTTTGAGTTTGTCCTTCATAGTTGTGCTCTATTTATGAAAATAATGCCAACGTATTCTACCATGTCTGAGTGCAAAATTTAAAAGAACATAAAAGCGAGGAGTGTTGACTGTCATCTAGGTACCAAGAGATATCAAACTTTTTACAGGCAATACGAAACAAAGCTTCAAATAAAAACACATACAATCAGCATTTCAGTGCTGAGGAATATGAAGGTGACCTTCAAGCAGAGTTGTGGTTGTCTGCCAAGATGTAAACTGAAAGAAACTGTTTCAGTTCTTTCAAATTCTGTTTCACTGCTTTTCTTTAAGATTTATTTATTCATTACTTAGCCCTGCGATGGACTGGCGACCTGTCCAGTGGGTGTCCTGCCTTCCACCTGGTGGCCGCTGGGATGGGCTCCAGCTCCCTCCCATGACCCAGTAGGATAATTGGTTTAGAAAATGTATGTTTTCATTACTTATTTACTTATTTTGTTTTTAATGGTTTGCGTCATAGAAGTTTCACTTAAACAGCACTTTGATATAAATGTCCATAAAGAACCTTTTTCTAAAAACAAACTATTATTCAGAACATTTTAAAGGGAACAAAAGGTTCAGGTTCAGTTTTATTTATTAAACTGAAAGTAAGAAATGAAAAGACAACAAAATTAGATACAAACAGCTCATAAAACCTTAACCATATAAAATACACAGAGATATACGAAAGCTAATTATTCACCACAAAATTAGAACTTATTATTAAAAATTACAGCGTCTGACTGACATTCATTTCAAACAGATACTTATAATGCTTAACATTCAGAGAATACAAGGCACAGTAAATAAGAGCACATCATGACATCATATGAGGATAGAAATGTAATTTATGTTCTAGCTAGAAAATCTCTGTAATAAAATAAATCAGCAAATATTCTGTAAACAATAATCTATAACTTATTAAATATAATACATACACTGTGTTTACAGAACTACAGTTGAGTTTAACAGGTTTCTTCTGATTTCCACACATGGATCTCAGTAGAAAGCCAGAGTTGGAAGACTAAGACCAAAAGATTTAACAAGTGGAATCAGGTGAACTCCTGTTTATTTGGAATGACAACATACAGCCACACCAGCCTGTTGTGGATAAGGCTGGATACCCTGGTCTACTCTTTGAAAATGACTGAGTATTTGGTAATAGAGTCTAATTCTAGTAGATTAATTCTGGTTTATTGGAATTGGGATTTAGACTCTGGTAGACTGAATCTGATTGGTTGGTGTTGGGGGTTTAAACTATGTTAGACTGAATCTGATTGGTTGGTTTTGGGGTTTAGACTCTATTAGGGTGAATCTGATTGGCTGGTGTCAGGTTTAAGTGTCTGGTAGACTGAATCTGATTGATTGTTGTTTGGATTTAGTCTCTGGTAGACTGAATCTGATTGGTTGGTGTTGGGGTCCAGGCTCTGGTAGATTGGACTCATGCTGATGTTGTTTTGTAGATCATTTTCATGATCAGCATCAGCCTGAAATCAGAGTAACACACACATAGTAGGAAATAACTCAAACCTTAGGCCTCACATCACATTCATTCTTTCACGCATAAGACTTCCCAACATGGCCATGATTTGTTTTATCACACCTGGCTCTAATATTCAGAAGCTCCTGAATACCATCATTAACTGGATCAGGTATGTTAGGTTAAGATTGTAACTAAACCTTCCAGGACAGTATATAACCAGGAACAGGGTTAGACACCCCTGCATTACACCTAGAATGCTAAAGATAAACAAAATCAAACAGAGTTTGACTGCTTGCTTTACACATAGCTCTTCAACTGGGCCCTATGAAGGCAGCAGTGTACACAGTCAGTTGTTCTGTTCTACACATCAATATTGTGGTGTCAGCCATAACAAGACACTGGGGTCAGTAGTACAATAAGGCCAACAAGCTTAAAGAAATACAGAATCAACAGAATTGATGGTGGATGGCAAAGACAGTTCATGTCCATGGGGGGGCATACTCTGCACAGAATTCCTGTGGGGGCAGCCACTGACTGTGGAGGAGCTGAACTTGCTGCATCAATGATGCAGTGGATGATGAGAAAGCGTAAGGCATGGAGGGCCGGCAGTAAGTTCATCATAGACACAGACGCCCTTTTCTGCCACATGTGCACCACTGAAAACGCTGGTACTGGCAGCTAGCATGAAGTACTGACACAAGCAGTTGTGGCAGAGGTTCTACTGTCTGCGTTCCCCGTGCACAGCAGAGAAGGGTCGGTTGGTGCAGTTGCACGTCTCTCTTCCAGGATTGGTGTGCTCTGACGCGCCAATGGAGTGGATGCTCAAGAAGCTGGTGTTTGGTTGCTCGCCCGAGTCAGAGGAGAACAGTGCACCCCGAGTCGGGTATGCCATGGAGCTCTGCAACCATCTCCATGTCATGCACCACCTCATTAGGAATCATCCAGACAATGCCAGTGCTTGCCAAAAGTGAGAATATGACTTGCGCTGCCAGGGACAAAGGGAGCCTTTGCCAGGCCAGGAGGTGCAGCTGTGCCAAAGACACATCCCCAAAAGAGGATTGGGGCACCCACTGCAGAAGAGTGGGCACCCCACAGCACTTGTCCTCGCTGGGATGGTGGACAGGCCAGGAGTCCTGGTGTGGAAAGGCTGCGGCACAAGCAAGACGCACCTGCTCACCTCAGAGAACTTTGTTCGGGTTGTGTGGGTTGCTGGGACAGCTGGATCCTTGATGAGCAGCAGCAGGAGAAGTTATTAGAAGAGCTGAAAAGCTTGAGTGAGAGACTGAAAAGTCTAGCTAGCTGACTGAAGCCACTGAAAAGTGGCCAGCGTACCTTTTGGTTAGGTTTTGTGTTGCTTTGTGTTTATTTGTGTGTTAATAAATATGGCTGCCTCAACCCTGAACCCTGCCTCCAGCCTCCTCCTTGAGCCCGGGGTAGCACATGCCGTGCTACACTGACCATTCTATGTGAAGACTCTAAGCTAATGCTGAAAGTCACATCTACAGTTCCAGATCGTTATCAACGTACAACAGAGTTTAGCTACAGTGTTGGCAACAGTCACACATAATTATTAATTGTATTAATGTGTGTGTGTGTGTGTGTATGTGTGTGTGTGTGTGTGTGTGTGTGTGTGTGTGTGTACAGTATCATGTGTTTTCTTGCATCTCAGTAAGCAGAAGATCAGTGTTGATCCTCCAATTAGCAGAACAGTCACACAGACGCATACAGTGATGATAACAGAAGAACCTGCAGATGAAGGAAACAGATTAAACATGGAGATCATATGTAGGAACATATTCAGAGCACTTTCAGAAGTAATACAGACCAGAATAAATATAACATATAACATTAAATTAATCAGCACTCAGCGACTCGCTCTGTAACTTTACATAGTCTGACCCTTAGTGGCTGAGCTGCTGTGGTTCCTAAACGCTTCCACTTTTCAATAATACCACTTACAGTTGATTGTAGGGGAGACTTACAATCATACCACATAGCATTTTCATACCATTTAGAACCAAATTTAGAACCAAACCCCCACCCCCCCCCCACCTTAGCTGATGCTAGTGTCTGTGTGTGGTGCTTCCATGTGCATCTGTTTGAGTGTGTGCAAATACTTCTGTGCTACAGGTGTGCATTAATGTCCCCAAAAAGACTAATGTTTTCCAGGGGGGTTTGTTCCTTGCAAAGAGCCAAACGTCCACAGACATGAATGAAATATACGATACTCACATTAAAGCAATTAATGGAAATGTCTTACCAGACTGATCTGTGTTTGTTGTGCTTCCTGACTTCGCTGTGGTGGAGTCTGTAGTGTCCAGCTGTGTTTATATATTTACAAGTATATAAACAGAGAATAAAATATAATCCACATTAATGTCCATTATAAGCTTAAATGGCAAAGAATGTCAGAATTTTCGTGTTTTCATACATTAGTGAAGACATTAGGCCATGGTTTTAAAAAGGCAGCACACAATGGATTCTAATAAAGTCCTGTACAAATGCGGCCGCTGCAGCTTGGTGTACACAACAACTGAGGACATTAGAAGACATGTTTGTACTAAGTATTTTATTATAAAGTTTTTTTTCTAATATAATACACTAGAAGGATGCGAAGCATGGCCTTTGCAGCTGCCATAGGTGACTTGAGTAACAGAACACAGTGTTTAATGCACCACTATTTCCGTTTAAATAAATGTTTTGCTATCTTTTATCAGGGCTGATTGCAGCCCTGGTCAATTGTGTGAAGACTGAGTCCAATTGATTAAACAGCATAATCAGGTGTGCTCCTTCTTTTTGAAATGGGAGTCTGCATCCACACTGGCCCTTTGTGGATAAAATTGGTGAACAGTGACCTTAAAACCCTCCACATAACACTGACATAGCCATGCCATGTGCTGTATGCTGTCAGGGTTTTTCATGACAGATTATGTCAAGTAATATCACAGTCATTACCATTACCAGTAATTGTCATGACAGGTGTCATAATGTTGAATGCCATGAATAGTTTTTTTCACATGCTAAGCTTTGCTCCGTGTACAACTCTGTCCAGAAAAGCTGAGATGCTCTGCAAAATGTAAATAAAATCAGAATGCAATGATATGCAAATCATTGAAACCCTATGTTTGATTGAAAATAGTACAAAAACAACATATCAAATGTTGAGACTGTGAAATTTTATTGGGCTCAGGAACATTTCAGAAAACCATTGTGAACACAGTTCGGTGCTGCATCCACAAATGCATGTTAAAACCATGCAATAAGAAACCATACATATACAGGATCCAGAAATGCCTCCGCCTTCTCTGGGTCTGAGGTCATTTAAAATGGACTGGGGCAAAATGGAAATTTGTGGTCTGACAAATTAGAAGTGAAGTTCTGTTTGGAAATCATGGACGCTGTGTCCTCCAGGCTAAAGAAGAGAGGAACCATCCAGCTCATTACCCATGCACAGTTCAAAAGCCAGCATCCGTGATGGTGTGGGGGTGCATTAGTGCACATGGCATGGGTGACTTGCACATCTGTTTTGGAGCAACATGTCCTGCCGTTCAGATGACGTCTTTTCCAGCAAGAGAATGTCAAACCACTTTTGCTCATGTTACAACAGCATGGCTCTGTAGTAAGAGTCTGAGTACTAAACTGCTCTGCCTGCAGTCCAGACCTGTCACCCACTGATATCATTTGCTATTTAAAATACTATACCTAGCAACAATGGGAAAACATTTCATTTTCAAAACTACAGGAGTTCATCTCCTCAGTTCTCAGAGTGTTGTTCAAAGAAGAGGTGATGTAGCACAGTGGTAAACATGCCCCCGTCCCAACTTTTTTGAAACAAATTTCTCAGTTTCAATCTGACATGTTGTGTTTCTACTATTTTCATTTAAACATAGGGTTTAAATGATTTGCACATCATTGCATTTTGTTTTTATTTATATTTTGCACAGTGTCCAAACTTTTTTGGAAATGGGGTTGTACTCTAGTAGTATATATTTTGTGAAAGATATTATGACACTTGAGACAACTGACAACTCTCATAAAACTTAATGAATTACAGAATGATCTTAAACATCTTAAAATCCCTGTTGGTGCAGTGGCCTACAGATATGTTATGTCACACGTCATTATAATTGCTTTACAATGCTGTCAGAGATGTTGTAAGAACATATACACATATCATGATGGAATTCATTCATTCTAACTGTCTCCCTGTGACAGACTGATGAGAGCAGTCTTTGGTAATATTATAGGGAGAATGCTGAAAGTTTTCCCTGTTTATTCTGGCTATTCAAAGATTTCTCTTCAGCTGGCTCAGCTCTTCAGCCTGATGATGCCAGAGAGCCAGGATGCTATAAAAGCTTACATCATTCAGGTTTTTGTTGCTGTTGTTACAACAACCATGAACCACACAGCACACTATGGATATAATTTGCCTCTCGGGGTGCTTTATTGACTATCAGCACAAACAATGGCTCCCAGAATGCGTCAACAATATGGTGGCAGCAACATGTGTGAAGTGATAATGAAATGCTATATATTGTTGTTCATATGACTTTCATTTAAAAGCAGTCATGTGACAGTAGGGAATTGTGACTCTTAAACCTCTGCCCTCCGACCCCATCACCCCCCGCCTTCGCACGTCTGAAGAAAAAACAGCCTACTTTACTGTGTCCTCTCCTACAGTACTGCAAAAGTTAAGAAACAAAAATTAACATGATAGTTCAGCCCTAAAAATGCAACGAACCAATAGCCCAAAGAGGCCAAAATGGAAACCGTCCTTACAAATAATCACATCATTGTACAAGTTCTGTGTGCTTTTCAGAAAATGCATGACAGTCACGACCTCCTACCACACAGAACCAACAGCATTTCGTACAAGCCTTCACATCACAACAGCACACACAGCCAAGCAGCCAGGAGAGTCAGACACATCAGCGTAAAAAAGACCACTAATTCTGCTTAATGACCGTTTTCTCAAATAAACCTTCACATTACACAAACAGTGTCAGCGGCAGCTGGAATAAAATCAGCTGGCGGAGTCAAAACATAATGAAGTCCATCCTCCTGTTCTTTTGGCTGAAGTCGTTGGATGGAGGGGTCACACAACTGATCCTTTGCTTTTAAATTAATCAACAATTTCTTCTCAAGCATTCTGATGACGATGGGCTGACTTGGATAATCTTCCTAAATCACACAATCCATCTCTGGCCCGAGACCCACACTCAGCCAAACAGCAAGCAGTCCCAGCAGTAGAGCTTTGAGAGAGCTCCCTGGTCGATCCTATCATTCAGGGGTATTTTGGTGTAATTACTGGAGTTGAAATGCCTATCAGAAGCCTCTTTTGCACCAAACTAAGCTATAGTGTAAGTTGTCCTTTTCATTTAAAGTTGGCATGGATAATAAATTCACAGCGACGTCCTCCTCACTGGCATTAAAGTAACTTTCGGCCTCCACCATGATCCAACAAGCTAGCTAGCTATTTTTGCTAGCTTTGTCTTTACAGCCTGCATGTCTCCACATTGGGCAGAACTTTGCATAAAGTTAGCAATAACAAAGCCCACCCCTTTAGAGGGAAGATATGATTGGTCAATTTTACTGTCATTTGAAATTGGTCTTTGAAGTACTATTGCTTGGTCCTCTGCAAATTTATAGCTGGACCACCAATCACCAGCATTCTTTCCAGCAATAGCAGATACGGCAAAATTCTGATAAAGGGAGACAAAGGGGCTTCGTTAATTTAATCCTTCTGATGGTTCCCCTCTGCCCTGTGATAATCAGAGATGTCCAGAAAGGCTACATCTCTACATCTCACAGAATAGTTTAACTCAAAACTCTGAAATATCGTTTTGATCGTTTCAAGCCTGGTAGACCACCTAGGGATTCTGTATACACAGTCCCATTCATTTAATTCATTGTCTTTGCAGTATTTCATTTGATAATGTTCAGAAATGATTCACATTTTCAAAAGTTTTGTTAGGTATTCTGTTTCATTTTCATTTATTCTTATGGCCAAACTCACTGTATTTTGCTGCATAATGTGCAGCATGCAGAAAAATCGGCTCTGACCTTTCAACATAAGCGTCAAAATGAAAAGCAAAATGTTTCACATGCTCACGCTATGCAGAGCGTGTTTTAAAGTAAAAAAAAATGAAAATTAATAATGACACTGTGGCGTTCGTGAAGACACAGACACAGGAAATAATTCACTTTAAAGGTGAATGCTATTTATTGAACAACAGCAAGGGAGAACTGCTGCCCAGTGCTGACAAAGTGTCTGTGATAGCAGACAGGTCACTTCTAGCCATACAATTCTCCTTTATGTTAGACACTAGACCCACACAAACTACCCACAACCCAAAACTGAACAAACAAATGACATTTACACACACAGCTAGCAACAACAACTAAAAGCACCTCCTGAGAGCCTCTCTGTATGACGTTTCCCACCCAGCTTGGCCGGAGGCAGATACCAGAATATGATCAAGTGACATTATAAGCGAATCATGTGCCAAGAAAAATCTGCTCATAATGTTATGAGACAACAACAGAGCAAAGCTATCACATCTACTTCATCACAAAAGTGAATGACAATGGAAATGAAATATATTATTAAAAATTTTCAGATTACAGAGTTTTCAGAAAATGTGTTCATGTTTATTTTAGGTTATGTGTTTATTCTAAGATCTATTATTCTAAAGGTGGGGCTACTCACCCCCGTGGGAACATATCTCTTTACAACGGTGCGAACTGAGTCAGCCGAGGGCTCGGACACAAAGAATGCGGACGTAGTCAGAGATTCTCTTGGTTTCGGGTAACGCTTGAGCTAGCTTTTAGCTATATGTCCCATTTATGTACGGTAAAGCTGTGGTCAGTACAGCTGTTAATAAAGCACAATGCATTGTGCATAAGCTGAGTGTCCTTCTTTCCTAGCAGTAAATGCTGCAGTATATTCACCCATGATCCCTGCTGATCCTATTTAATCTTCCCCCAAATAAAACGTCGGTCATCAGAAGAGGATGTGAGTCTTTAACACAAGTTGGAACCCAGGGCTGTAATGATGTAAACAGTAGTAATAAAATAATGTATCTCACCAGTGACCTGTAGCTGAGTCTCTGTGTAGTAGGAGTAATAACTGACTGACTGTCCTCCAACACTCACTGCACAGAAATAAACTCCTCCATCATCTTCACTCACATCACTGATTCTCACACTGACAACTTTAGAGCTTCTGTCTTCAGAGATGGAGAATCTGCCTCTCTGAGTCTCTGTGGTGTCGATCATTATAGGAATATAATGACCATCAAGTTTGTAGAGGTACTTGGTGTGATTCTCAAACTGCTCTGGATATGAACAGCTGATGGTGACAGTCTCTCCCAGATAACCAGCCACAGTCTTTGACCCCAAACAACATGAATCTGTTAATCATACAAAGTTAATAAATATATTAATATATCTACAAATGTTGTGTATGTCAATAGAAATTTACTGAATCAAATTACTGAATTAAAATGATTGTTTTCCCCTTAAATATATTTCAGGGCTTCTCTAGTATTTGAGTATCTGCTCAGTTTGGAATAATGACTGATTTTTTTTTTTATGCTAAAATGTATTAATTTTATAGAAACAAAAAGATTCTAAAGGTTCTCACCTCTGATCATTTGGAGGTTAAACTTGTGATTCCACCTCCTACCATCTCCACACTGATATGTCCCAGCATCCTCTGAGCTCAGCTGTCTGATGGTCACTATGAGGGCTGTCTGACAGTTATCATGTAGATCAAATCTGTCTTTATGAATCCATGTGTTACACTGTTCAGACTCAGTAACTGATATAGTTCCACACTCAGCTTCTGTTTTCATTTTGCAAAAAAAATTCCTTTCCCATCCATAATTATTGTGTGTGCAGGTGATTGAAACTCTTCCTCCCAGGAAGCCGATCACATCAATACCAGCCGCTCCACCTGTCAATGACATTCAACATTTCACTGACCTTATTAAGAACAACTACCTACAGCTCCTCATCCATCATGTAAAATCTGAATCTAACTCTGATCAATATGACCTGTAAATATCTCTGTTCTGTAGTTTAACTTTCTGTTGTTTCTACTTTATTTTGAAGCAGTGAATCTGACCTGAGATCAGGTGGAGGGTGATGATGAGGAGGATCTTCATTCTGGTCTAAACTTCAGTCTCAGTGATGTTCATATAAACGCCAGTCCACCGTTCTCCAAGGTCAGTCCTGTACTGTTTAGAGGGAAACGGCTTCTTTCAATCGTACACAAAACACTATTGTGTCTCTGGCTGGTGTTGGTCATTTCCTGTTTCTTTAAAATGAGTCATATATATTCAGCTTCACAGCTCCTCCCACCAACATCACTGACCAAACACCAAGTGTAAGGGATAAGGAGGGGCTGAATGTTGGTGTATAGTATATAGTGATGTATAGTCTTACTTTGTCTGTAAGGAGAACGTACCTAATGTCCCCTTCACTGCTCTCTGGTCTAAATAAGTAAAGTCCAGCCTCACTGATCTCACCAGTGTAACCAGACTATGAGATCTTCCCACAACAAAATCTGTCACACTTGAATGATGAAAACATTTGACTAAGGTGTGTTCGGTCGACTGCATGTCTACTGTATACATACGCAATGAATTCAGTGAAGCGATTAGACACTGTATATAAAAACTACAATAATCATAGAGTAGTTATTATATTTTACTTTTTTTACCCTTCTGTCCACTTCTGTACTCCTCATGTCTCTAATGAACAGGTTTATGATTGTATGTATGTAAGTAAGTAAGTAAGTAAAGTATTTTAGAGGTTTTACTACTTTGGGTTTCAACTTTTTTTTAAATATTACTGGCCAGTGAAAAACTCGCTTAGGAAGACTGAATTAATGGTGCAGCATCCTTGGCCTAATGGCACACAGAGGAAGCAAAGCCAGGAATGAGTGTAATAACCAAATATTCATTAGAACCCGACTAGTATTCATAACTATTGTTGCATTTTGCGCTATTTAAAGGAGACAAACAGCTTCCTGTATGACTTGTATGCTTTACCAAAGGCTGTAACAGCCACAGCCATGCTGTACAAATAAGCAAGGCATCAGGCTAACTGCCTTCCCCCAAGGACCACAGAGTCTTTGAACTATCTTAACCTTAACACTAACAGTGGCAGCAGTGGTGCTCCTCACGGCCACCATTCACCTTCACCTTCACTGATGTGGATGGGGTGCTGCTCTGCCCTAGAGATCCTACAACCATCTGTGATGCTGCATGTTCTACTATAACCTGAGTAACCAGTGGCTTCATCATCACCACATGGATGCTTCTCAGACTCACTGCTGCTCTCGAGGTCCATTTGACAGCTGTTTTTCAAAAAGTCTAGGCCTAGAATGCTCATCTTGGACTTCAGCTGTTCAATATCTTCTTGCCCTTGACTGTCAGCATCAGCCTTCCCCTCCCCAATATCGGTGCTTACTTATCGGTTACTGTGCAGAGATGAGCTGTCATGCCCTCCAGGTTAAACAAAGCAGGCACCACTTGGGGTGTCCAGTAGCCAAGTTGTAGGAGAGCTGAACCATCAGCCGGAAGGTTGTGGGTTCAAATTTCACTACTGACCAGGTATTCCTGGTTGTGTAACCGCCCATTGCTCCAGGTGGCACTGCTCTGCTGTGCTGCTCCAAGATTGTGTGTAGTACAGCTGCAGAATGACACATTTCCCTTGTAGGAGTACATGACATGACAATAACATGACAATAAAACTGATGACCCTGTGTACTCCTTTATGCACTGCAGAAGTCTGATATGGATGTTTGCCCCACCAAAGTCATTGTTTGTTCACTGCTGGTGCTGTTCTTTTTGAGTTCACCCTCAATGGACAAAGCTAAATAGTCTCCTAGTTGGCAATAGTGCTTGCAGTTCTGCCCTGGCCAGACGTCTCAGACAGCCACACGTTGAGCAGCTGGAAAAGGCGCACCATAGCGGCCACCTTCTGGGTTAGCCAGTACCGCTATAGCACAACTGAGCTCTTCTGACCCCTGACTGATTGCGGAGGAGGGGATGTAGTCGAGCATCACATGCAGGATGCCTGCCCATTAGTTTGTATACTGGCTGAGAGCTGAGCGATATTGAGTTGTGCACAACATAAAAGGAAACTCTCTGTCTCCACACCTGCTCCCAGTGTCCTCACTCCTCCCAGCCTCCCAAAGATCTTACACTTCTGCTTAATTAAATGCTGTATCTGCCACAGCCACACTGTACAAATAAGCAAGGCTTCAGGCCAACATCTGACCAGTACTTCCTGTTGTACTGGCATAAACACAGAGCAAAGTGGCTAGCCCGTCTTCACATAAAGATTCCTTACAAAATTAACTCAGAGAGTAACTGATAAAAAACAAGTAACCCAAAATAAACATGCACACAATTTTTAACATGTTATAATATGTTTATTACAGATTCTGTTCAATCTGGATAGAGGTACATGTCCTTGTATGTGTATTTATTATCCATTTTATCAGCTCCACTTACCATAGAGGAGCACGTTGTAGTTCTACAGTTACAGACTGTAGCACATCTGTTTCTCTGCATACTTTGTTACCCTGTTCTTCAGTGGTCAGGACCCCCATGGACCCCCACAGAGCAGGTACTATTTGGGTGGTGGATCATTCTCAGCACTGCAGTAACACTGATGTGGTGGTGGTGTGTTAGTGTGTGTTGTGATTGTATGAGTGGATCAGACACAGCAGTGCTGTTGGAGTGTCCACTCTCTGTCCACTCTATTAGACACTCCTACCTTGTTGGTCCACCTTGTAGATGTAAAGTCAGAGACGATAGACTCTTTACTGTATTACACACTCCTCAGTCAAAAACGACCAGTTACAACATACACATCAGCTTTTAAGTTTAATAGATAAACACCGTGTTTGTCTAAAACAACAAAGTAAGAAGAAAATAGTACCAGTTTAGCTAAGATTAGTTAGCCAGCCGCTAACAGTTGCTTTCTCATGGTGGAGGTTAAGTTGGGATGTTGATGGGTTTTGGGAAGCTGATTTGGCAGTTGATAATAATGAAATAATAATAGTGAAGGCAGAACTTGAGTGTGCAGATACTGGACAGTACTCCAGTGGAAATTTGTTTTGAGTTTGTCCTTAATAGTTGTGCTCTATTAATGAAAACAATGCTGTCCTTTTCTGCCATGTCTGAGTGCAAAATTTAAAAGAACATGAAAGCGAGGAGTGTTGACTGTCATCTATTTACCAAGATATCAAACTTTTTACAGGCAATACGAAACAGAGCTTCAAATAAAAACACATGCAATCAACATTTCAGTGCAGAGGACTATGAAGGTGACCTGCAAGCAGAGTTGTGGTTGTCTGCCAAGATGTAAACTGAAAGAAACGGTTTCAGTTCTTTCAAATTCTGTTTCAGCGCTTTTCTTTATAATTTATTTATTCATTACTTGCGATGGACTGGCGACCTGTCCGGGGTGTGTCCTGCCTTCCGCCCGGTGGCCGCTGGGATGGGCTGCAGCACCCTCCAACCACACAGTAGGATAAGCGGTTTAGAACATGTATGTATTCATTACTTATTTACTTATTCTTTTTTTAAGTGTTTGTGTCATGGAAGTTTCACTGAAACAGCAATTTGATATAAATGTCCATAAAGAACCTTTTTCTTCAAACAAACTATTATTCAGAACATTTTAAAGGGAACAAAAGGTTCAGGTTCAGTTTTATTTATTAAACTGAAAGTAAGAAATGAAAAGACAACAAAATGAGATACAAACAGCTCATAAAACCTTAACCATATAAAATACACAGAGATATACGAAAGCTAATTATCCACCACAAAGTCAGAACTTATTATTAAAAAATTACAGCATCCAACTGACATTCATTTCAAACAGATACTTATTGTACATAACATTCAGAGAATACATGACACAGTAAATAAGAGCACATCATGACATCATATTAGGATGGAAATGTAATTTATGTTCTAGCTAGAAAATCTCTATAATAAAATAAATCAAATAAAAACAACAATAATCTATAACTTATTAAATATAATACATACACTGTGTTTACAGAACTACAGTTGAGTTTAACAGGTTTCTTCTGATTTCCACACGTGGATCTGAGTAGAAAGCCAGAGTTGGAAGACTAAGACCAAAGGATTTAACAAGTGGAATCAGGTGAACTCCTGTTTATTTATAATGACAACATACAGCCACACCAGCCTGTTGTGGATAAGGCTGGATACCCTGGTCTACTCTTGGAAAATGAATATTTGGTAATAGAGTCTAGTTCTAGTAGATTAATTCTGGTTTATTGGTGTTGGGGTTTAGAGATTGGTAGACTGAATCTGATTGGCAGGTGGCAGGGTTTAGGGTCTGGTAGAGTGAATCTGATTGATTGGTGTTTGGATTTAGACTCTGGTAGACCGAATCTGATTGGTTGATGTTTGGGGTAAGACTCTGGTAGACTGAATCTGATTGGTTGGTGTTGGGGTCCAGGCTCTGGTAGATTGGACTCATGCTGATGTTTTGTTTTCCAGGCAGATCATTTTCATAATCAGCATCAGCCTGAAATCAGAGTAACACACACACAGTGGAAAATAACTCAAGCCTTAGGCCTCACATCACATTCATTCTTTCACGCATAATACTTCCCAACATGGCCATGACAGCAGGGGCTCCCCACTCTGGCCCTAAACATTTACTGCCATGGTGATTTTTGTTTAATCAGACCTGGCTCTAATACTCAGATGCTCCTGAATACCATCATTAACTGGATCAGGTATGTTGGGTTAAGATCGTAACTAAACCTTCCAGGACAGTATATCACCGGGGACAGAGTTAGACACCCCTGCTCAACACCTAGAACGCTAAAGATAAACAAAATCAAGTTTGACTGCTTGCTTTACACATAATAATTCTCCAACTGGGCTCTATGAAGGCAGCAGTGTACGCAGTCAGTTGTTCTATTCTACACATCAATATTGTGGTGTCAGCCATAACAAGACACTGGGGTTAGTAGCAGAGTAAGGCCACCAAGCTTAAAGTAATGTAAACGGTGCATCAACAGAATTGATGGTGGATGGCAAAGACAGTTCATGTCCATGGGGGCCATACTCTGCACAGAATTCCTGTGGGGGCAGCCGCTGACTGTGGAGGAGCTGAACATGCCGCATCAATGATGTAGTGGATGATGAGAAAGCATAAGGCATGGAGGGACGGCAGCAAGTTCATCATAGGCACAGACGCCCTGTTCTGCCACATGTGCACCACTGAAAACGCTGGCACTAGCAGCTAGTGTGAGGCACTGACACAAGCAGTTGTGGCACAGGTTCTACTGTCTGCACAGATGCGGAGCTGTACGTTCCCCATGCACAGCAGAGAAGGGACAGTTGGTGCAGTTTCACGTCTCTCTTCCAGCATTGGTGTGCTCTGGCACGCCAATGGAGAGGATGCCAAAAACCTGGTGTTTGGCTGCTTGCCCGAGTCAGAGGAGAACAGTGCACCCAGAGTCGGGTGTGCCATGGAGCTCTTCAACCGTCTCCATGTCATGCACCACCTTGTTAGGAATCACCCAACAATGCCAGTGCTTGCCAAAAGTGAGGATATGACTCGCGCTGCCAGGGACAAAGGGAGCCTTTGCCAGGCCAGGAGGTGCAGCTGTGCCAAAGACACCTCCCCGAAAGAGGACTGGGGCACCCACTGCAGAAGAGCGGGCACCCCACAGCACTTGTCCTCACTGGGATGGTGGACAGGCCAGGAGTCCAGGTGCGGAAAGGATGCGGCATGAGTGTGGCATGCGCCCGCCCCCCAGGCCCCGGCGATGATGGCCACGAGAGCTGGCAGAAAGGCGGGGCCCGAACATCGAGTGGCGGCGAACACCGGCGAGGATGGTGGGGAAAGAGCCGAAAGGGTGGAGGGGGCGAAGCGCAAAGCTCGAGCCCCGCCAAGTGACCCGAGTGACGCGAGTGACGGCGGGAGGAGGAGGAAGCCGACGATGGTAACGGCAACGAGAGGCACGAGGGCAAGGAGCAAGTCCCAACGTCCGCCTCCCGGGCCCCGCCCCATATTGCTCAGAAAGGCCGCTTCACTACACCTCGCGTTCGACCCGGGCGGCCGAGCTGTCAGCGGGGGACGGTGACGAGGAGGCGGAGCGGCGAGCTCTCATTACCTCTCAACTCTTTTTAAAAGGCACTCACGCTGCCAGCCAGATCAGTATCAGCTGGCTCTCATTAAGGGCAGCGTGAGTGCCTTTTAAAAAGAGCTGAGAGGGAACAGACCGAGAGAGAGGGACGAGCAGCAGCAGGAGAAGTTATTAGAAGAGCTGGAAAGCTTGAGTGAGAGACTGAAAAGTCTAGCTAGCTGACTGAAGCCACAGCGTACCTTTTGGTTAGGTTTTGTGTTGCTTTGTGTTTATTTGTGTGTTAATAAATATGGCTGCTGCAACCCTGAACCCTGCCTCCAGTGTCCTCCTTAAACCCGGGGTAGCACATGTCAAGCTACGCTGAGCATTCAATGTAAAGACTCTAAGTTGAAGTGCCTGTTAAATAAATGTTTTGTACTGTATGCACAATGTTGTTTCTTATTTTTTAACATTTTAAAACAGTTCGTATTTGATAACAATGAGAAGTAGATTTATTTTAAGAGCCATTTTACTCACTGTGTTATGTGTTCTTGTCTGAGTGTTTACAGAGACAGACCCTGTGGAAAATGAGAAAATGTTAATCAAGGAGTTTGTTTCCATTAGATGCGAATTCAGTATTCAGTTGAGGAAATATTACATAACTAGGATTTAATTTATACTCCTTTTGAAGTATTAAATCCTGACAAAGCTACTTTTTGATAAAGCCTCTACTGTGGAAATAAGTGCAGCGACAGATTTGCCCAAGACTGGACTTAATCCATGTCCACAATTCCATCCCTAAGAGTGAAATTCTGAACAATGAGTCAGAGCTCCAAACACTATATTAGCCAAATACTGAAAGTCACATCTACAGTTCCAGATCATTAACAATGTACAACAGAGTTTATCTTCAGTGTTGGCAACAGTCACACATAATTATGAATTGTATTAATGTGTGTGTGTGTGTGTGTGTGTGTGTGTGTGTGTGTGTGTGCATTAATGTGTGTGTGTGTGTGTGTGTGTGTGTGTGTGTGTGTGTGTGTGTGTGTACAGTACCATGTGTTTTCTTGCATCTCAGTAAGCAGAAGATCAGTGTTGATCCTCCAATTAGCAGAACAGTCACACAGACGCATACAGTGATGATAACAGAAGAACCTGCAGATGAAGGAAACAGATTAAACATGGAGATCATATGTAGGAACATATTCAGAGCACTTTCAGAAGTAATACAGACCAGAATAAATATAATATATAATATTATAATAATCAGCACTCAGCGACTCGCTCTGTAACTGTACGTGGTCTGACCCTTAGTGGCTGAGCTGCTGTGGTTCCTAAACGCTTCCACTTTTCAATAATACCACTCGTGGTTCATTGTAGAACATCTAGGAGGGAAGAAATATCATGAACTGACTTGTTGCAACAGTGGCTTCCTATCAGAGCACCACACTCAAATTCAGTGAGCTCTTTAGACCTATTCTTTCACAAATGTTTGTGAAGGCAGACTGCATGGCTACGTGCCTGATTTCATATACAACCCGGCAAAGACAACATCAGAAGGGAAAGCATCATGTTAACTTACAAGGTAGAGTAACATTACAGGATTTTATTACCAGAGGTCACAAACTTTCAAGGCTTTTTGGCATGAAATTGGCAAAGACCTACCAAACCTTTTGGTGTGAGATGAATTTATTTCTCGCTATTTATTTTACTAGCCTTAAACTCTCTGCCTGAGAATATCCTGCATTCTTTTATCTCTCACCAATGAGTAAAAGCCAGTCTGAGATTCACTGTTATCCGGTCTCTTGCTTGGTCTCTCTCTCTTTTTCTCTTCCTCCCTTCCTCTGACAATGTCTTCTTCAGCCTCTTCGCAGCCTCTGCAATGATGTCCAATCTGGGAATATCAGACTTCTTCTTATAGGTTTAGGCCTCCCTACCTATTTAAAATGTCTGTTTTCTAGTTCTTTAATACCATTTCACTATAGCAGCATTTCAGACTGTTTTGGGCAGTTTTGCTACCATGACTATTTTGAGCTTTGTGGTATGATTGTAGGGGTGACCTACAATCATACCACATAGCATTTTCATACCATTTAGAGACCAATTAGAACTGATGTCCATTATAAGCTAAGCAACAAGAATGTCAGAATTTTCGTGTTTTCATATATTTGTGAAGACATTAGTGCATGGTATTAAAAAGGCAGCACACAATGGATTCTAATAAATCCTGCGGCAGCAACATGTGTGAAGTAATGAACTACTATATATGTTTTTCGTATGACTTTTATTTGAAAGGAAGCCCTGTGACAATAGCAAACTGTGACTCTTAAACCTCGGCCCTCTGAACCCCCACCCCCTACTGTGTCCTCTCCTAAAGTACTGCAAAAGTTAGGAAACAAAAATTAACATGATTGTTTCAGACCTAGAAACCAACGAACCAATAGCACAAAGGGGGTTATCACCTAAACAAAACAGCTCCACAGATATGAATGAAATATACAGATACTCACATTAAAGCAATTAATGGAAATGTCTTACCAAACTGATCTGTGTTTGTTGTGCTTCCTGACTTCGCTGTGGTGGAGTCTGTAGTGTCCAGAGGTGTTTGTATGTTGACAAATATGCAAACAGGAAAAAAAAAAACATAATCCACATTAATGTCCATTATAAGCTTAAGTAGCAAAGAATGTCAGAAATTTTGTGTTTTCATACATTTGTGAAGACATTAGAGCATCATATTAAAAGGCAGCACATAATGGATTCTAATAAAGTCCTCTACAAATGTGGCTGCTGCAGCTTGGTGTATGCAACAACTGAAGACATTAGAAGACATGTTTGTACTAAGTATTTTATTCTAAATTTTTTTTAATATAATACACTAGAAGGACACCAACCATGGCCTTCTCAGCTGCCATAATTGTAACACTTGAGAGACACAACAGTGTTCAACACACCACCATTTCCATTTAAATAAATGATTTGCTATCTTTTATCAGGGCTGATTGCAGCCCTGGTCAAATGTGTGAAGACTGAGTCCAATTGATTAAACAGCGTAATCAGGTGTGCTCCTTCTTTTTGGAATGGGAGTCTGCATCCACACTGGCCCTTTGTGGATAAAATTGGTGAACAGTGAATTTAAAACCCTCCACATAACACTGACATAGCCATGCCATGTGCTGTATGCTGTCAGGGTTTTTCATGACAGATTATGTCAAGTAATATCACAGTCATTACCATTACCAGTAATTGTCATGACAGGTGTCATAATGTTGAATGTCATGAATAGTTTTTTTCACATGCTAAGCTTTTCTCCATGTACAACTCTGTGTCCAGAAAAGCTGAGATGCTCTGCAAAATGGAAATAAAATCAGAATGCAATGATATGCAAATCATTGAAATCCTATGTTTGATTGAAAATTTTATTGGGCTCAGGAACACTTCAGAAAACCATTGTGGGTCTGAGGTCATTTAATATGGACCGAGGCAAAATGGAAATTTGTGGTCTGACAAATTAGAAGTTGAAATTCTCTTTGGAAATCATGGACGCTGTGTCCTTCAGGCTAAAGAAGAGAGGAACCATCCAGCTCGTTACCCATGCACAGTTCAAAAGCCAGCATCCGTGATGGTGTGGGGGTGCATTAATGCACATGGCATGGGTGACTTGCACATCTGTTTTGGAGCAACATGTCCTCAGATGACGTTTTTTTCAGCAAGAGAATGTCAAACCACTTTTGCACAGGTTACAACAGCATGGCTCTGTAGTAAAAGAGTCTGAGTACTAAACTGCTCTGCCTGCAGTCCAGACCTGTCACCCACTGATATCATTTGCTATTTAAAATCCTATACCTAGCAAAAATGGGAAAACATTTCACTTTCAAAACTACAGCAGTTCATCTCCTCAGTTCCCAGAGTGTTGTTCAAAGAAGAGGTGATGTAGCACAGTGGTAAACATGCCCCCGTCCCAACTTTTTTGAAACAAATTTCCCAGTTTCAATCTGACATGTTGTGTTTGTACTATTTTCATTTAAACATAGAGTTTAAATGATTTGAACATCACTGCATTCTGTTCTTATTTACATTTTGCAGTCCGAACCTTTTTGGAAATGGGGTTGTACTCTAGTAGTATATATTTTGTGACAGATATTATGACACTTGAGACAACTGACAACTGCCTTACAACATAATGAATTACAGAATGTGACATCTTAAAATCCCTGTTGGTGCAGTGGCCTACAGATATGTTATGTCACACATCATTATAATAACTTTACGATGCTGTCAGAGATGTTGTAAGAACATCTACACATATCATGATGGAATTCATTCATTCTAACCGTCTCCCTGTGACAGACAGATGAGAGCAGTCTTTGGTAATGTTATGGGGAGAATGCTGAAAGGTTTTCCTGTTTATTCTGGCTATCCAAAGATTTCTCCTCAGCTGGCTCAGCTCTTCAGCCTAATGATGCCAGAGAGCCAGGATGCTATAAAAGTTTACACCATTCAGGTTTTTGTTGTTGTTGCAACAACCATGAACCACACAGCACACCATGGATATAATTTGCCTGTCGGGGTGCTTTATTGACTATCAGTGTACAAACAATGGCTCCCAGAATGCGTCAACAATATGGTGGCAATACTATGTATTGTTTTTCGTATTACTTTTATTTTGAAATGCAACCCAGTGACAGTAGCGAACTGTGACTCTTAATCCTTTGCCCTCTGACCCCCATCCTCTCCTGAGGTACTACAAAAGTTAAGAAACAAAAATTAACATGATAGTTCAGCCCTAGAAATGCAACAAACCAATAGCCCAAAGAGGGCAAAATGGAAACCGTCCTTACAAATTATCACATCATTGTACAAGTTCTCTGTGCTCTTCAGAAAATGAATGACAGTCACGACCTCCTACCACACAGAACCAACAGCATTTTATACAAGCCTTCACATTACAACAGCACACACAGCCAAGCAGCCATGAGAGTCAGACACATCAGCGTAAAAAAAAACAAAAAAACACTAATTCTGCTTAATGGCCGCTTTCTCAAATGAACCTTCACATTACACAAACAGTGTCGGTGATTGGCAGAATAAAATCAGCTGGCACGGTGGAGTCATAACATTATGAAATCCATCCTCCTGTCCCTTTGGCTGAAGTGGTTTGATAGCGGGATCACACAACTGATCCTTTGCTTTTACATGAATCAACAATTGCTTCTCAACTATTCTGATGGTGATGGGCTGACTTCATAAAATCCATGTCTTGCCCGCGACCCGCTCTCTGCACCACAAATCAAGCAGTCCCAGCAGTAGAGCTTCTGCTCTGTAGTCGATCCTGTCATTCAGGGGTATTGTGGTGTAACTGCTGGAGTTGAAATGGCTCTCAAAAGTCTCTTTTGCACCAAACTAAGCTACAGTGTAAGTCGTCCTTTGCCGATTAACTCCAACTTTTCATTTAAAGTTGGCATGGATAATAAATTCACAGCGACGTCCTCCTCGCTGGCATTAAAGTTACTCTCGGCCTCCACCATGATCCAACAAGCTAGCTAGCTTTTTAGCAAGCAAAGAGCTAAATGTCCACAGATATGAATAAAATATACAGATACTCTTACATTAAATCAATTAATGGAAATGTCTTACCAAACTGATCTGTGTTTGTTGTGCTTCCTGGCTTCGCTGTGGTGGAGTCTGAAGTGTCCAGCGGTGTTTGTATGTTGACAAATATTCAAACAGTAAAAAAAAAAAAAATAATAATAATAATTCACATTAATGTCCATTATAAGCTTAAGTAGCAAAGAATGTCAGAATTTTAGTGTTTTGATATATTTGTGAAGACATTAGTGCATGATATTAAAAGGCAGCACACGATGGATTCTAATAAAGTCCTCTACAAATGCAGCCGTTGCAGCTTGGTGTATGCAACAACTGAAGACATTAGAAGACCTGTTTGTACTAAGTATTTTATTGTAAATTTTATTTGAATAGAATACACAAGCATGGCCTTCTCAGCTGCCATGGTTGTAACACTTGAGTAACACAACACAGTGTTCATCGCACCACCATTTCCATTTAAATAAATATTGTACTTTTATCAGGGCTGAACGCAGCCCTGGTCAATTGTGTGAAGACTGAGTCCAGTTGATTAAACAGCGTAATCAGGTGTGCTTCTTCTTTTTGGAATGGGAGTCTGCATCCACACTGGCCCTTTTGGGATAAAATTGGTGAATAGTGACCTTAAAACCCTCCACATAACACTGACATAGCCATGCCATGTGCTGTATGCTGTCAGGGTTTTTCATGACAGATTATGTCAAGTAATATCACAGTCATTACCATGACCAGTAATTGTTATGACAGGTGTCATAATGTTGAATGCCATGAATAGTTTTTTCACATGCTAAGCTTTGCTCTGTCTACAACTTTGTGTCCAGAAAAGCTGAGATGCTCTGCAAAACGGAACTAAAATCAGAATGCAATGATATGCAAATCATTGAAACCCTATGTTTGATTGAAAATAGTACAAAAACAACATAACAAATGTTGAGACTGCAAAATTTTATTGGGGTCAGGAACACTTCAGAAAACCATTGTGAACACAGTTCGGCGCTGCATCCACAAATGCAAGTTAAAACTCTACCATTCAAAGTAGAAAACATACATATACAGGATACAGAAATGCTACCGCCTTCTCTGGGTCTGAGGTCATTTAATATGGACTTTTAATATGGAGGCATTTAATATGGAGGCAACATGGAAATTTGTGGTCTAATTTGTCTGTGGGACAAATTAGAAGTTAAAATTTTGTTTGGAAATCATGTTTTTTGTTTTAAACTGCTCTGGATATGAACAGCTGATGGTGACAGTCTCTCCCAGATAACCAGACACAGTCTTTGACCCCAAACAACATGGATCTGTTAATCATACAAAGTTAATTAATATATTAATATATCTACTAATGTTGTGTATGTCAATAGAAATTTACTGAATCAAATTACTGAATTAAAATTATTGTTTTCCCCTTAAATATATTTCAGGACTTCTCTGGTATTTGAGCATCTACTCAGTTTGGAATAATGACAGATTTTTTAAATGCTAAAATGTATTAATTTTATAGAAACAAACTGAGTCTAAAGGTTCTCACCTCTGATCATTTGGAGGTTAAACTCATGATTCCACCTCCTACCATCTCCACACTGATATGTTCCAGCATCCTCTGAGCTCAGCTGTCTGATGGTCACTATGAGGGCTGTCTGACAGTCATCATATATATCAAATCTGTCTTTATGAATCCATGTGTTACACTGTTCAGACTCAGTAACTGATATAGTTCCACACTCAGTTTGTGTTTTCATTTTGCAAAAAAACTCATTTCCCATCTATAGTTACTGTGTTTGCAGGTGATTGTAACTCTCCCTCCTGTAAAGCCGATCACATCAATACCAGCTGCTCCACCTGTCAATGACATTCAACATTTCACTGACCTCTCTGATCTTATTAAGAGCAACTACATACAGCTCCTCATCCATCATGTAAAATCTGAATCTAACTCTGATCAATATGACCTGTAAATACTTGTATTCTGTAGTTTAACAGTCGGTTGTTTCTGTTTTATTTTGAAGTAGTAAATCTGACCTGAGATCAGGTGGAGGGTGAAGATGAGGAGAATCTTCATTCTGGTCTAAACTTCAGTCTCAGTGATGTTCATATAAACTCCAGTCCACCGTTCTCCAAGGTCAGTCCTGTACTGTTCAGAGGGAAATGGCTTCTTTCAGTCCTACACAAAGCAGGTAATGTATATTGTGTCTCTGGCTGGTGTTGATCGTTTCCTGTTTCTTTAAAATGAGTCACATATATATGTAGCTTCACAGCTCCTCCCACCAACATCACTGACCAAACACCAAGTGTAAGGGATAAGGAGGGGCTGAATGTTGGTGTATAGTATATAGTGATGTATAGTCTCACTTTGTCTGTGAGGAGAACATACCTAATGTCCCCTTCACTGCTCTCTGGTCTAAATAAGTACAGACCAGCCTCACTGATCTCACCAGTGTAACCAGACTATGAGATCTTCCCACAACAAAAATCTGTCACACTTGAATAATGAAAACATTTGACTATGGTGTGGTCTGTCTACTGTATACATACACAATGAATTCAGTATAGCGATTAGACACTGTACATAAAAACTACAGTAGTTGTTATATTTTCCTTTTCTTACCCTTTTGTCCCCTGTGTGTAAGTGATTACACCTTTACACCTCATGTCTCTAATGAACAGGTTTATGATTGTAAACTAAGTAAAGTAAGTAAAGTATTTTAGAGTTTTTTAGAGTTTTACTACTTTGGGTTTCAATTCGCCAGTGAAAAAATCACTTACGAAGACTGAATTAATGAAAATGATTAATGGTGCAGCATCCTTGGCCTAATGGAACACAGAGGAAGCAAAGCCAAGAATGAATGTAATAACCAAATATAGTATATATAAAATATATATTAGAACCCAACTAGTATTCATAAATGTTCTTGCATTTTGAGCTAATAAACAAGACAAACAGCTTCTTGTTTGACTTGTATGCTTTACCAAAGGCTGATTCGGCCACAGGCATGCTGTACAAATAAGCAAGGCATCAGGCTAACTGCTATCTGTAGCTTAGCTCAGGTCTGCACTTCTTCACCTCCGAGCCCTGACTGACCATTACTTCCTGCTGTACAGGCATAAACACAGAACATGTAGCCCACCTTCAAAATAAGGTTTCTTTTATAGAATAAACTCAGTGAATAACTGTTAAAGAACAAATGACCCCAAATATATATGCGAAGATCTCTTTAATATGTTATCGGTATATTGGCGCTTACTTATCGGTTACTATGCAGAGATGAGCTGTCATGCCCTCCAGCTTAAACAAAGCAGGCACCACTTGGGGTGGCCAGTAGCCTAGTTGTAGGAGAGCTGAGCCATCAGCCGGAAGGTTGTGGGTTTAAATCTCACTACTGACCAGATATACCTGGGTGTGTAACCTCCCATTGCCCCAGGTGGCACTGCTCTGCTGTGCTGCTCCCAGATTGGGTGTAGTACAGCAGCAGAATGATACATTTCTCTTGTAGGAGTACATGACATAACAATAAGACTGATGACCCTGTGTGCTCCTTTAGGCACTGCAGCAGTTTCAGAAGTCTGATATGGATGTTTGCCCACCACAGTCACAGTTTGTTCACTGCTGGTGCTGATCTTTTTGAGTTCACCCTCAAAGGACAAAGCTAAATAGTCTCCTAGTTGGCAATAGAGCTTGCAGTTCTGCCCTGGCCAGACGTCTCAGACATTCATCAGCTGTAAATGGTGCACCATAGTGGCCAGCTCCTGTGTTAGCCAGCACCACTGTACTGAGCTCTTCTGACCCCCTGACTGATTGTGGAGGAGGGGATGTAGTCAAGCATCACATGCAGGATGGAGAGCCAGTCATGCTGAACCAGTGGGCTGAGTAGCTGATAAGATTCACCTGTGCCTTATTTGTGCCAGCCTACTTATAACCTCTAATAATATAACCTCTAATAATAATATAACCTACTTATAACCTCTAATAATAACTTATAACTTCTAATCTCTTTTCTCAGTATGTGGCAGAGCCTGGAGAGACTTGTGGAGACAAAAGAAAAGAAAAGAAAAGACTGAAAAGTCCCTGCGAGGCTGTCCTTTAATTTGTATACTGGCTGAAAGCCGAGTGATATTGAGTGGTGCACAATGTAAAAGGAAACTCTCCACACCTGTGTGTCTCCACACCTGCTCCCAGTGTTCTCACTCCTCCCAGCCTCCCAATGACCTTACACTTCTGCTTAATTAAATGCTGTATCTCCCACAGCCACACTGTACAAATAAGCAAGGCTTCAGGCTAACAGCTGACCAGTACTTCCTATTGTACTGGCATAAACACAGAACAAAGCGGCTAGCCCGTCTTCACAAAAAGATTCCTTACAGAATTAAATCAGAGAGTAACTGATAAAAAACAAGTAATCCAAAATAAACATGCACACAATTTTTAACATGTTATAATATGTTTATTACAGATGCTGTTCAATTTGGATAGAGGTACACGTCCTTGTATGTGTATTTATTATCCATTTTATCAGCTCCACTTACCATAGAGAAACATGTTGTAGTTCTACAGTTACAGACTCTAGTACATCTGTTTCTCTGCATACTTTGTTACCCTGTTCTTCAGTGGTCAGGACCCCCATGGACCCCCACAGAGTAGGTACTATTTGGGTGGTGGATCATTCTCAGCACTGCAGTAACACTGATGTGGTGGTGGTGTGTTAGTGTGTGTTGCGCTGGTACGAGTGGATCAGACACAGCAGTGCTGCTGGAGTTTTTAAACACTGTGTCCACTCACTGTTTACTCTGTTAGACACACCTAACTTGTTGGTCCACCAAAGGTAAAGGTATTGAAACAATAGACTCTGGACTGGTGACCTGTCCAGGGGGTGTCCTACCTTCTGCCTGGTGGCTGCTGGGATGGGCTCCAGCACCCTCCAATGACCCAGTAGGATAAGCGGTTTAGAAAATGTATGTATTCATTACTTAGTTACTTATTCTGTTTGTGTCATGGCAATTTGATACAAATGTCCAAAAAGAATTTTTTTCTAAAAACAAACTATTAATCAGAACATTTTTTATTTATTAAAACCAAAGTAAGAAATGAAAAGAGAACAAAATGAGATACAAACAGCTCATAAAAACTTAACCATATAAAATACACAGAGATATATGAACGTCAATTATTCAACACAAAGTCAGAACTTATTACAAAAAAATTACAGCATCTGACTGACGTTCATTTCAAACAGATACGTATAATACTTAACATTCAGAGAATACATGGCACAGTAAATAAGAGCACATCATGACATCATATGAGGACAGAAAGTGATTTAAGTCTTAGCTAGAAAATATTTATAACAAAATAAATCAAATTCATAAGTTCACCAAATATTCTGTAAACAATAATCTATAACTTATTAAATGTAATATTTACACTGTGTTTACAGAACTACAGTTGAGTTTAACAGGTTTCATCTGATTTCCACATGTGGATCTGAAAGCCAGAGTTGGAAGGTGTGTAATGTTTTCATCATGATCAACACAGAATAGAACTGCAGTCTATTGCTGCAGTGCTTTGGGATTGAACAGTTTAGAAAGTGGAATCTGGGATGAGCTCAGTAAATGCTGGGGTGTCAGCTCTGGTAGGGTCAGTCTGACTCCTCTGTGTGAGAGTCTAGACCAGCAAAGAGTGTCCAGAATCCAATGAAACAGAACCATACACAATACATTTTTTGAAAACAAAGACCAAATGATTTAACAAGTGGAATCAAGTAACCTCCTGTTTATTTGGAATGACAATGTACAGCCACACCAGCCTGTTGTGGATAAGGCTGGATACCCTGGTCTACTCTTTGAAAATGAGTATATGGTAATAGAGTCTAGTTCTAGTAGATTAAATCTGGTTTATTGGTATTGGGATTTAGACTCTGGTAGACTGAATCTGATTGGTAGGTGTGGGGCTTTAAACTATGTTAGACTGAATCTGATTGGTTGGTGTTGGGCTTTAAACTATGGTAGACTGAATCTGATTGGTAGGTGTGGGGTTTTAAACTATGTTAGACTGAATCTGATTGGTTGGTGTTGGGCTTTAGACTCTGGTAGGCTGAATCTGATTGGGTGAGTTTTGGGGTAAGACTCTGGTAGACTGAATCTGATTTGTTGGTTTTGGGGTATAGACTCTGTTAGGCTGATTCTGATTGGCTAGTATCAGGGTTTAGGGTCTTATTGGCTGAATCTGATTGGGTGATGTTTGGGGTAAGACTCTGGTAGGCTGAATCTGATTGGCTGGTGTCAGGGTTTAGGGTCTGGTAGACTGAATCTGATTGGTTTATGTTGGGGTTTAGATTCTGGTAGGCTGAATCTGATTGGTTGGTTTTGGGGTTTAGGGTCTGGGAGAGTGAATCTGATTGGTTGATGTTGGGCTTTAGACTCTGGTAGGCCGAATCTGATTGGGTGATATTTGGGGTAAGACTCTGGTAGACTGAATCTGATTTGTTGGTTTTTGGGACTAGACTCTGGTAGGCTGAATCTGATTGGTCGGTTTTGGGGTTTAGGGTCTGGTAGGCTGAATCTGATTGGTTGGTGTTGGGGTTTAGACTCTGGTTGGCCGAATCTGATTGGGTGATGTTTGGGGTAAGACTCTGGTAAACTGAATTTGATTTGTTGGTTTTGGGGTATTGACTGTGGTAGGCTGAATCTGATTGGCTATTGTCAGGGTTTAGGGTCTGGTAGACTGAATCTGATTGGTTTGTGTTGGGGTTTAGATTCTGGTAGGCTGAATCTGATTGGTCGGTTTTGGGGTTTAGGGTCTGGGAGAGTGAATCTGATTGGTTGGTGTTGGGCTTTAGACTCTGGTAGGCCGAATCTGATTGGGTGATGTTTGGGGTAAGACTCTGGTAGACTGAATCTGATTTGTTGGTTTTGGGGACTAGACTCTGGTAGGCTGAATCTGATTGGCTAGTATCAGGGTTTAGGGTCTGGTAGAGTGAATCTGATTGGTTGGTGTTGGGGTTTAGATTCTGGTAGGCTGAATCTGATTGGTCGGTTTTGGGGTTTAGGGTCTGGGAGAGTGAATCTGATTGGTTGGTGTTGGGCTTTAGACTCTGGTAGGCCGAATCTGATTGGGTGATGTTTGGGGTAAGACTCTGGGAGACTGAATCTGATTTGTTGGTTTTGGGGTATTGACTCTGGTAGGCTGAATCTGATTGGCTATTGTCAGGGTTTAGGGTCTGGTAGGCTGAATCTGAATGGTTGGTGTTGGGGTTTAGACTCTGGTAGGCTGAATCTGATTGGTTGGTGTTGGGGTTTAGATTCTGGTAGGCTGAATCTGATTGGTCGGTTTTGGGGTTTAGGGTCTGGTAGGCTGAATCTGAATGGTTGGTGTTGGGGTTTAGACTCTGGTTGGCCGAATCTGATTGTGTGATGTTTGGGGTAAGACTCTGGTAGACTGAATTTGATTTGTTGGTTTTGGGGTATTGACTCTGGTAGGCTGAATCTGATTGGCTATTGTCAGGGTTTAGGGTCTGGTAGGCTGAATCTGATTGGTTGGTGTAGGGGTTTAGACTCTGGTTGGCCAAATCTGATTGGGTGATGTTTGGGGTAAGACTCTGGTAGACTGAATCTGATTTGTTGGTTTTGGGGTATTGACTCTGGTAGGCTGAATCTGATTGGCTATTGTCAGGGTTTAGGGTCTGGTAGGCTGAATCTGATTGGTTTGTTTTGGGGTTTAGATTCTGGTAGGCTAAATCTGATTGGTCGGTTTTGGGGTTTAGGGTCTGGTAGAGTGAATCTGATTGGTTGGTGTTGGGCTTTAGACTCTGGTAGGCCGAATCTGATTGGTTGATGTTTGGGGTAAGACTCTGGTAGACTGAATCTGATTTGTTGGTTTTGGGGACTAGACTCTGGTAGGCTGAATCTGATTGGCTAGTATCAGGGTTTAGGGTCTGGTAGGCTGAATCTGATTGGTTGGTGTTGGGGTTTAGACTCTGGTAGGCTGAATCTGATTGGTTGGTGTTGGAGTTTAGACTCTGGTTGGCCGAATCTGATTGGGTGATGTTTGGGGTAAGACTCTGGTAGACTGAATCTGATTTGTTGGTTTTGGGGTATTGACTCTGGTAGGCTGAATCTGATTGGCTATTGTCAGGGTTTAGGGTCTGGTAGGCTGAATCTGATTGGTTTGTTTTGGGGTTTAGATTCTGGTAGGCTGAATCTGATTGGTTGGTGTTGGGGTTTAGACTCTGGTAGGCCGAATCTGATTGGGTGATGTTTGAGGTAAGACTCTGGTAGACTGAATCTGATTTGTTGGTTTTTGGGACTAGACTCTGGTAGGCTGAATCTGATTGGTTGGTGTTGGGGTTTAGTCTCTGGTAGGCTGAATCTGAATGGTTGGTGTTGGGGTTTAGACTCTGGTAGGCTGAATCTGATTGGTTGGTGTTGGGGTTTAGATTCTGGTAGGCTGAATCTGATTGGTTGGTGTTGGGGTTGAGACTCTGGTAGGCTGAATCTGATTTGTTGGTTTTTGGGACTAGACTCTGGTAGGCTGAATCTGATTGGTTGGTGTTGGGGTTTAGGGTCTGGTAGGCTGAATCTGAATGGTTGGTGTTGGGGTTTAGACTCTGGTAGGCTGAATCTGATTGGTTGGTGTTGGGGTTTAGATTCTGGTAGGCTGAATCTGATTGGTCGGTTTTGGGGTTTAGGGTCTGGTAGGCTGAATCTGAATGGTTGGTGTTGGGGTTTAGACTCTGGTTGGCCGAATCTGATTGGGTGATGTTTGGGGTAAGACTCTGGTAGACTGAATTTAAATTGTTGGTTTTGGGGTATTGACTCTGGTAGGCTGAATCTGATTGGCTATTGTCAGGGTTTAGGGTCTGGTAGGCTGAATCTGATTGGTTGGTGTTGGGGTTTAGACTCTGGTAGGCTGAATCTGATTGGTTGGTGTAGGGGTTTAGACTCTGGTTGGCCGAATCTGATTGGGTGATGTTTGGGGTAAGACTCTGGTAGACTGAATCTGATTTGTTGGTTTTGGGGTATTGACTCTGGTAGGCTGAATCTGATTGGCTATTGTCAGGGTTTAGGGTCTGGTAGGCTGAATCTGATAGGTTTGTTTTGGGGTTTAGATTCTGGTAGGCTAAATCTGATTGGTCGGTTTTGGGGTTTAGGGTCTGGTAGAGTGAATCTGATTGGTTGGTGTTGGGCTTTAGACTCTGGTAGGCCGAATCTGATTGGTTCATGTTTGGGGTAAGACTCTGGTAGACTGAATCTGATTTGTTGGTTTTGGGGACTAGACTCTGGTAGGCTGAATCTGATTGGCTAGTATCAGGGTTTAGGGTCTGGTAGGCTGAATCTGATTGGTTGGTGTTGGGGTTTAGATTCTGGTAGGCTGAATCTGATTTGTTGGTTTTGGGGTATTGACTCTGGTAGGCTGAATCTGATTGGCTATTGTCAGGGTTTAGGGTCTGGTAGGCTGAATCTGATTGGTTTGTTTTGGGGTTTAGATTCTGGTAGGCTGAATCTGATTGGTTGGTGTTGGGGTTTAGACTCTGGTAGGCCGAATCTGATTGAGTGATGTTTGAGGTAAGACTCTGGTAGACTGAATCTGATTTGTTGGTTTTTGGGACTAGACTCTGGTAGGCTGAATCTGATTGGTTGGTGTTGGGGTTTAGACTCTGGTAGGCTGAATCTGATTGGTTGGTGTTGGGGTTTAGATTCTGGTAGGCTGAATCTGATTGGTTGGTGTTGGGGTTTGAGACTCTGGTAGGCTGAATCTGATTGGTTGGTTTTGGGGTTTTAGGGTCTGGTAGAGTGAATCTGATTGGTTGGTGTTGGGGTTTAGACTCTGGTAGGCCGAATCTGATTGGGTGATGTTTGAGGTAAGACTCTGGTAGACTGAATCTGACTTGTTGGTTTTGGGGTATTGACTCTGGTAGGCTGAATCTAATTGGCTAGTGTCAGGGTTTAGGGTCTGGTAGAGTGAATCTGATTGGTCGGTTTTGGGGTTTAGGGTCTGGTAGAGTGAATCTGATTGGTTGGTGTTGGGGTTTAGACTCTGGTAGACGGAATCTGATTGGTTGGTGTTGGGGTCCAGGATCCGGTAGTTTGGACCCATGCTGATGTTTTGTAGATCATTTTCATAATCAGAATCAGCCTGAAATCAGAGCAACACACAGACAGTGGAAAATAACTCAAGCCTTAGGCCTCACATCACATTCATTCTTTCATGCATAATACTTCCCAACATGGCCAATGCCACCAGGGGCTCCCAACTCTGGCCCTAAACATTAACTGCCGTGGTGATTTTTGTTTAATCACACCTGGCTCTAATATTCAGATGCTCCTGAATACCGTCATTAAAATAAATAAAATCAAATAAAGTATGACTGTGTGCTTTACACATACAATTTTTCAGCTGTGTCCAATTAAGGCAGCAATGTACGCAGTCAGTTGTTCTATTCTACACATCAATACTGTGGTGTCCACCATGGGCTCCACACTGCTGTGGCGAGCTTAGTGGGTGTGACCATGCAGAGTATTTCTTGCCATGTTCCACACTCCTTGTGTAAAAAGAGACTTTGTAAAGTCTTTGTAAGGACTTGTTGAAGTGCCTGTTGAATTACATGACACTGACACTGGTGTTAGTAGTAGAATAAGGCCACCTTAAAGAAATTGAAAGGTTCATCAACAGAATTGATGGTGGGTGGCAAAGAAGACATAGCCCAGATAAAATGGGTACTGAGTGTTATGTCTGCCTCCTCCCATATGGGTCCAGCCAGCTGAGAGCAAGGTGGCTGGCTGGGAAAGATTGTGAAGGAAACCAGTCGTTGGCCTGTGAGAGAAAAACGCTTCATATCTGCTCACTAGTCTGCAACAGAAAGGATACCTGGGAGCCATACTCTGCACAGTACTTCCTGTGGCGCCAGCTGTTGACTTTGACAGCAAGTTGATCATAGACAGTTCTGCCACCTGTGCACTGCTGAAAAACGATGGTACTGGCAGCTAGTGTGAGGCACTTTGGTGTGGGCAAGACACTGAAGCACTGAAGTATTGCATGTTGTGGCAGTTATGAACTGAGCATTCTATGTAAAGACTCTAAGTTGAAATGTCTGTTAAATAAAATTTTTTTACTGCATGCACAAAGTTGTCTGTTTTTTATTCTTTGTCGACGCTACAATATTTTAGTATTTTAATGAGGAGATGATCTCACTTTTTTCTTTGCACAATTTATTTTTGTTGGTGATTGCTTGTTTAATATAGAGAATGAAACCAACATCCTATACATGTAGGTCACTTGGGCCACAGCTATAAATTAAATGATTTATGCAGTTGTAAACACTTATAGACACTGTAGCCCTCATAGGATGGTATTGGATGTCCTTGACCAGCACTTTTTAAATTTTAAAACAGTTCATATTTAAGAAAAATGAAAAGCAGATTTATTTTATGAGCCTTTATACTCACTGTGTTATGTGTTCTTGTCTGAGTGTTGATAGAGACAGACCCTGTGGAAAAAGAGAAAATGTTAAAGAGCTTGTTTCCATAAGATGTTGTGAATTCAATATTCAGTTGAGGAAATATTACATGACTATGATTTAATTTACACTCCTTGAAGTATAACATTTCTGCCATTTCTGCTACTTAAAGCCTAGGCCTGTGCTGTGGAAATAAATCCACAGACAATGCAGATTTGCCCAAGATTAAACTTAATCCATGTCCAAAATTCCAGCCCTAAGAGTGATATTCTGAACAATGAGTCATAACTCCAAACTGTACTAGCATCCATAAACTGGCCAAATACTGAAAGTCACATCTAGAGTTCCAGATCATTATCAACGTAGAACAGACTTCAGCTACAGTGTTGGAACAAGTCACACATCATTTTGAATTGACATTTAATGTGTGTGTGTGTGTGTGTGTACAGTACCATGTGTTTTCTTGTATCTCAGTAAGCAGAAGCTCAGTGTTGATACTCCAATTAGCAGAACAGTCACACAGATGCACAGAGTGATGATAATAGAAGAACCTGCAGATGAAGGAAATAGATTAAACATGGAGATCATATGTAGGAACATATTCAGAGCACTTTCAGAAGTAATACAGACCAGAAAAAAAAAATATTAAAAAAAATACATTTTATAAAAACAAACTTCTGAAAATCTACAGTACACACACAGACACAGTTATGCCTGTTGGAACACCTTGTGTGCTGCTTGTGTGCACTAGAGCCCCAATTCTCTGGATTAGCTACCACAGACTGAAGGCTGGTCAGTATGGCGAAATACACATGCTCCTCCAGCAGCAGCTCATTCAGCAGGTGCCCCAGCATTAACCTTTCCTGCGGCACCACCTCAAACGCCAGTAACCGTTGCACTCAGCTCCACAGCCAACTTGCCCATCCACTCTTCAGCAAGCAGCTGACTGGCCAGCCATGCTATCAGCAACAGTTTTTGAGTTCAGACCTTGCCTTCAACATGGTAGTGGTAGTATGTGGGAAGACCGATTGAGGAGAACTCTGAGAACTTCGGGTGGAGTTCTGGGCAGCTTCTGCCTGTAGCTAGAAGGCCAGACCCCCAAAAACTCCAGGATGAACTCAGGAACTGTCCAGAAATCTGTTTTTCAAGAGCTGATTCTGACATGACAACACTATAGCAGCCTGAGTGGAGAACTTGGTATGACTGTATGCCAGTGGACAATGGAGGAGTGCAAACTGTACTAGAGTCAAGTCAAATTTATTTATATAGCGCCTTTTACAACAGATGTTGTCACAAAGCAGCTTTACAAAGAATCCGGGTCCACGCCCCCAGTGAGCAAGTCTTGGCGACAGTGGCAAGAAAAAACTCCCTCAACAGGAGGAAGAAACCTTGAGAGGAACCAGACTCAATAGGGGAACCCATCCTCCTCTGGTCAACACCGGACAACAGCACAGACACAAAACAGTATAGGTGGATACAGTTTTACACCACTGTGCAGTGCGCCGGCCGCATCAGTCACAGCAGACCCTCTTAGGACAGGCAGCCACTCAGCTCAGGGAAAGAGAGGGGTAGGGGGAAAGAGGGGGGGGAGGGGGATAAAAGGGACATAGTTAGGAAAACAAATTAACCAAAAGCTCGACTAAACAGGTAAGTTTTTAGCCTATACTTAAAGATGGAGGCTGTGTCTGAGTCCCAAATATAGGCTATGCAATAGGCTATTCCAAAGCTGGGGGGGCATTGTATGAAAAGGCTCCTCCCCCTGACGTAACTTTATTTATTCTAGGTACTAAAAATGAGCAGCACCTTGTGATCTAAGTGGGCGTGTTGGTTGATAATAGGAAATAAGGTCACTGAGGTACTGAGGAGCAAGGCCATTCAAAGCTTTATACGTCAGTAGAAGAATTTTGTACTCTATGCGGAATTTAACTGGCAACCAATGTAAGGTAGACAAAATTGGGCTAATATGGTCAAATTTCCTGGTTTTGCTGAGAACGCTGGCTGCAGCGTTCTGGACTAACTGAAGCTTGTTGAGGTTTTGGCTGGAACAACCAGAAAGCAGAGCGTTGCAGTAATCTAACCTGGACGTGATGAAGGCGTGAACTAACGTTTCTGCATCCTGTAGCGACAGTGCATTTCTTAATTTAGCGATGTTACACAGATGGAGGAAAGCTATTCTGGTAATATTGGTAATTTGCTCATCGAAGGCCAGATCGGGATCGATCGTGACACCAAGGCTTTTTACAGATGTGCCTGGTGCAATTGAGAAACTATTGAGATTAAGAGTAAACGTAGGCAGATTATCCCTAGCAGCTTTTGGACCAAGAAGAAGAACTTCTGTTTTGTCCAAATTTAGTAAGAGGAAGTTACTTGACATCCAGTCTTTAATGTCTTTTACACAGTCCTCTATCTTATTACGTTCAATTTTGTCCTCTAGTTTAGCTGAAATATATAATTGTGTATCATCGGCATAGCAGTGGAAACTGATGCCATGTTTTCCAATGATGGTACCTGGTGGTAGCACTAGGTACCATCATTGGAAAACATAGAGCTGATCTCAGATGGCGTGAAGGTGAGTCAGAAATGAGTTGCAGGTGCTCAGGAGAAAGAGAGGAATACAAGAGAGGTGGAAAGAGACAAAAGCAAGAGAGAGGAATAACAGGTGTGTAGGATATGCATTGATGCTGTCATGGCATCATGTAGGGTGAGCGTGGCATCCTCAGGTGGTTTGCACGGCCATGTGAGCTGAGGCTCGAGAAAAGGCTCAAGAGCGTGAGGACTGGAGCGGAGGAGCATGAGCTGTTGAGGTGTCAAGTGCTGCAGCTGCGTTGATAGTGCTGGAAGTCTGAGCATGGCAGGGAAATTAAGATCCAAGGTCATAGATCCTATGTGTCACAGAGCTGAGTCAGAAATGAATTGCAGAGATGATTGTACTGTAGCTGATCTCAGATGGAACTGATCCGATACGGAGCACAGTTAAGACAGAAATAAGTTGCAGAGCTGAGTTGTGTTGGAGCCAATCCAAGTGGAGCAAGGAACTGCAGAGCAGAGGAGTTGAACATGAGACGGAGCTGAGTTGAGACAGAGCTGTGTAGAATCAGAAGAAGTTGCAGAGCTGAGGAGTTGAACTTGAGATGGAGCTGAGTTGAGACGGAGCCATGTAGAATCTGAAGGAGTTGCAGAGCTGGACTGCGGGAGCTGATCTGAGATGGAGCTGGATGAAAGGGAAGGATGCAAAATATAAAAGGAGGAGAGTGGATGCGGGATGAAAGTGTGAGAGAGAGATAGAGAGGGAAAAGAGAGGGGATGGGATGATGAGGGAAGGGGGAGGGATGATAAGGAAAGGAATGGGATGATACAGTGAGGAACGCTGAGAAATGCTAAAGGATGAAAAGAGAGAGAGAGAGATGCGCGTAGCAGGGAAATTGAGATCCTAGGTCCTAGATCCTATCAAGGCCTCAATAGCCGGAGCAGCAGGTACGATGAAAACGGATTTCAGAATGATGTGGACTGGACTGCTGGACATCTGCAGAAGGAGCAGGCAGATGGCTGAAGGAAATTCAGGAGAGACAGTCGAAGTCTGTGGCAAGGTGGCTTGTAGCTGCCGTGGCATCTCACAGCTGATTACGAACCTTTCGACACTGACTGCAAACCCTCCATCTTCAGGAACGGAAGGCGGAGAGAGGAGTTTCAGGTATGTCGCCCCCACCCAAACTTCAGTTATAACAAAACTACATTGACTAACAAAGTGTTCACTATCCTGAGCGACAGGTCACATATATCACAGTAACATCATCCACTCAGACGTTAGCAGTGCTGCAGTGTGAACCAGAGCTACAAACACATAACAGAAATGCTAATGGCCAAGCACTGATCACCGCAGCTACGAATGAGTAACTTATTTAAACTGCGCTGGTGGAAGTGACACTAACTTGAATACACAATCTACAAGAATCTTCATCACCAAAAGTAAAGTTAAACCCAGACAATTAAGGTAACTCCAGCTAGAATGTGCACACAGATACACACTTTACATGAAATGTGACTTCTGTTGGGTTGTCTGTGTTGGTTTTGATTATGGTGTTCAGTGTGCCGATATATTTACCAAACTGGAAACCCCCCCTAAACCAATATTTAATAAAACAATATGTAATATATGTACTATACTAAATAATAAAATGGCCATAGTATGTCATGAGATATTAAGGAAACATGTAAAGTAATACTGGCTTATCTGACAACAGTGCTACAGCCAGTTGGTTCTCCTTTGACATTTCCATTTCAGAGCAGAAAGTCTTTTCATCTTTTTAGGTTCACTGTCCTCAACCTGGCACCTTGTGCCAGCTTTGAGTCTGGGGAGGAGGAGGGGGTGGGGCAGACAACTCTCTCCAATATTTTGAATTTTGACTGCAGTACTCATTTTAAACACTTGATGTCAGTATTTCATATTCTTCCTGCGCACACACACACACACACACACACTTACCAGAATGAGATGGGGCAGGTGTTGAGGTCTTCGTTGCGGTCCTCTCTTATCACACAGTGTTCAGCAATGTTCATATATTAATAAGACAAATACAAGCACAGAAAAACATGTTAATACATTCTGTCAGCGGTCAGTAATCTTATCACATCTGTGTACAGCTCTGTACATCTCTCTGTTTCTGCTTTCTGTAACAGTGAATAATGTAATCCAACATGGAATGGAAAAATCAATTGATGTCTTCCACATTACAAAGGCAGTGAGGACAATACAATAGGATCTAACAAGTGCATCCCCAGTAAAAACATACACAGAAGAATAAAACTAGTGATTTAGGTTTGAAGCAGATAAACTGACATCTGAACAGTGAAAAGGGCTCAATAAAATTAAGCATGGCATCCAGCTGAGTAGATGCAAGGCATGGTAAGGGGCAGGAATTTTGTCCCCATGCTTGGGAGAAAGAGAGGAATACAAGAGAGGTGGAAAGAAAGAAAGGCAAGAGAGAGGAAAAATTGGGTTGTGTAGAATATGCGTTGGTGCTGTCATGGCATCACGTAGGGTGAGCGTGGCGACATCAGGTGGTTTGCAAGACCACGTGAGCTGAGGGTCGAGAAATGGTGGCGGGAGCATGAGCTGTTGAGGTGTCAAGTGCCGCAGCTGCATTGGAAGTTCTGGAACCAGGTAGGGAGACTGAGCGTGGCAGGGAAATTGACATCCAAGGTCCTAGATCCTATGTGTAGCAGAGCTGAGTCAGAAATGAATTGCAGAGCTGATTGTACTGTAGCTGATCTGAGATGGAGCTGATCCGATACAGAGCAGAGTGGAGCCAGGAGTTGCAGAGCAGTGGAGTTGAACTTGAGATGGAGCTGAGCTGAGACGGAGCCATGTAGAATCAGAAGGAGTTGAAGAGCTGGGCTGCGGGAGCTGATCTGAGACGGACCTGGGTTGAGATGGATTTTGGACTGGATGGTGAAGAGAGGCCTGGAGGCCTGAGGTAGAGAGATGAAAAGGAAGGATGCAAGATGAAAAGGGTGGAGGGTGGATGCGGGTTGAAAGTGTGAGAAGAAGAGAAAGAGGGAAAAAGAAAGGGGCTGGGATGATGTGGGATGGGGGAGGGATGATAAGGGAAGGGGTGGGATGATACAGGGAGGAATGCTGAGGAATGCTAAAGGATGAAAAGAGAGAGAGAGAGAGATGCACATAGCAGGGAAATTGAGATCCTAGATCCTAGATATGATTGAGGACTCAATAGCTGGAGCAGCAGGTACGATGAAAACGGACTTCAGAAGGATGTGGACTGGACTGCATCTGCAGAAGGAGCAGGCAGATGGCCAAAGGAAATGCAGGAGAGATGGTCGAGGTCTGTGGCAGAGTGGCTTCTAGCCGCAATGGCATCTCACAGCTGATTACGAACCTTTCATCTTTGATTGCGAACCCTCCATCTTCGGGAACAGAAGGTGAAGTTGTGAATTTAAAGGTTGTTAGATTGGACAACAGTGCTACAGCCAGTTGGTTCAATAGCCGGAGCAGCAGGTACGATGAAAACGGATTTCAGAATGATGTGGACTGGACTGCTGGACATCTGCAGAAGGAGCAGGCAGATGGCTGAAGGAAATTCAGGAGAGACAGTCGAAGTCTGTGGCAAGGTGGCTTGTAGCTGCCGTGGCATCTCACAGCTGATTACGAACCTTTCGACACTGATTGCAAACCCTCCATCTTCAGGAACGGAAGGCGGAGAGAGGAGTTTCAGGTATGTCGCCCCCACCCAAACTTCAGTTATAACAAAACTACATTGACTAACAAAGTGTTCACTATCCTGAGCGACAGGTCACATATATCACAGTAACATCATCCACTCAGACGTTAGCAGTGCTGCAGTGTGAACCAGAGCTACAAACACATAACAGAAATGCTAAGGGCTAAGCACTGATCACAGCAGCTACGAATGAGTAACTTATTTAAACTGCGCTGGTGGAAGTGACACTAACTTGAATACACAATCTACAAGAATCTTCATCACCGAAAGTAAAGTTAAACCCAGACAATTAAGGTAACTCCAGCTAGAATGTGCACACAGATACACACTTTACATGAAATGTGACTTCTGTTGGGTTGTCTGTGTTGGTTTTGATTATGGTGTTCAGTGTGCCGATATATTTACCAAACTGGAAACCCCCCCTAAACCAATATTTAATAAAACAATATGTAATATATGTACGATACTAAATAATAAAATGGCCATAGTATGTCATGAGATATTAAGGAAACATGTAAAGTAATACTGGCTTATCTGACAACAGTGCTACAGCCAGTTGGTTCTCCTTTGACATTTCCATTTCAGAGCAGAAAGTCTTTTCATCTTTTTAGGTTCACTGTCCTCAACCTGGCACCTTGTGCCAGCTTTGAGTCTGGGGAGGAGGAGGGGGTGGGGCAGACAACTCTCTCCAATATTTTGAATTTTGACTGCAGTACTCATTTTAAACACTTGATGTCAGCATTACATATTCTTCCTGCGCACACACACACACACACACACACACACACACACACACACACTTACCAGAATAAGATGTGGCAGATGTTGAGGTCTCCACTGCGGTCCTCTCTTATCACACAGTGTTCAGCAATGTTCATATATTAGTAAGACAAATACAAGCACAGAAAAACATGTTAATACATTCTGTCAGCAGTCAGTAATCTTATCACATCTGTGTACAGCTCTGTACATCTCTCTGTTTCTGCTTTCTGTAACAGTGAATAATGTAATCCAACATGGAATGGAAAAATCAATTGATGTCTTCCACATTACAAAGGCAGTGAGGACAATACAATAGGATCTAACAAGTGCATCCCCAGTAAAAACATACACAGAAGAATAAAACTAGTGATTTAGGTATGAAGCAGATAAACTGACATCTGAACAGTGAAAAGGGCTTAATAAAATTAAGAATGGCATCCAGCTGAGTAGATGCAAGGCATGGTAAGGGGCAGGAATTTTGTCCCCATGCTTGGGAGAAAGAGAGGAATACAAGAGAGGTGGAAAGAAAGAAAGGCAAGAGAGAGGAAAAATTGGGTTGTGTAGAATATGCGTTGGTGCTGTCATGGCATCACGTAGGGTGAGCGTGGCGACATCAGGTGGTTTGCAAGACCACGTGAGCTGAGGGTCGAGAAATGGTGGCGGGAGCATGAGCTGTTGAGGTGTCAAGTGCCGCAGCTGCATTGGAAGTTCTGGAACCAGGTAGGGAGACTGAGCGTGGCAGGGAAATTGAGATCCAAGGTCCTAGATCCTATGTGTAGCAGAGCTGAGTCAGAAATGAATTGCAGAGCTGATTGTACTGTGGCTGATCTGAGATGGAGCTGATCCAATACGGAGCAGAGTGGAGCCAGGAGTTGCAGAGCGGAGGAGTTAAACTTGAGATGGAGCTGAGCTGAGACGGAGCCATGTAGAATCAGAAGGAGTTGAAGAGCTGGGCTGCGGGAGCTGATCTGAGACGGCCCTGGGTTGAGATGGATTTTGGACTGGATGGTGAAGAGAGGCCTGGAGGCCTGAGGTAGAGAGATGAAAAGGAAGGATGCAAGATGAAAAGGGTGGAGGGTGGATGCGGGATGAAAGTGTGAGAAGAAGAGAAAGAGGGAAAAAGAAAGGGGCTGGGATGATGTGGGATGGGGGAGGGATGATAAGGGAAGGGGTGGGATGATACAGGGAGAAATGCTGAGGAATGCTAAAGGATGAAAAGAGAGAGAGAGAGATGCACGTAGCAGGGAAATTGAGATCCTAGATCCTAGATCTGATTGAGGACTCAATAGCCGGAGCAGCAGGTACGATGAAAACGGACTTCAGAAGGATGTGGACTGGACTGCATCTGCAGAAGGAGCAGGCAGATGGCCAAAGGAAATTCAGGAGAGATGGTCGAGGTCTGTGGCAGAGTGGCTTGTAGCCGCAATGGCATCTCACAGCTGATTACGAACCTTTCATCTCTGATTGCGAACCCTCCATCTTCGGGAACAGAAGGTGAAGTTGTGAATTTAAAGGTTGTTAGATTGCAAGAAGGAGGGGTTTCAGGCATGTTACTCCCCCCAAATTTAATTTATAAGAAAACTACATTGCGTAACAAAATGTTCACTATCCTGAGCAACAGGTCACATATATCACAGTAACATCATCCGCTTAGACGTTAGCAGTGCTGCAGTGTGAACCAGAGCTACAAACACATAACAGAAATGCTAAGGGTTAAGCACTGATGACAGCAGCTACGAATGAGTAACTTACTAAAACTGCGATCTAAACTGCACCGGTGAAAGTGACACTAACTTGAATACACAACCTACAAGAATCTTCATCACCAAAAGTAAACTTAAACCCAGACAATTAAGGTAACAACAGCTAGAATGTGGACACAGACACACACTTTGCATGATATGTGACTGGTGTTGGGTTGTCTGTGTTGGTTTTGATTATGGTGTTCAACATGCCGATATATTTACATAACGGGAAACCCCCTAAACCGATATTTAACAAAACAATATGTAATATATGTACTATACTAAATAATAAAATTGCCATGGTATGTCATAAGAGATTAAGGAAACATGCTAAGTAATACTGGCTTATCTGACAACAGTGCTACAGCCAGTTTGTTCTCCTTTGACATTTCCATTTCAGAGCAGAAAGTCTTTTTATCTTTTTAGGTTCACTGTCCTCAACCTGGCACTCCGTGTCAGCTTCGAGTCTGGGGAGGATACCAGGAGGATATGTGGCCAGTGTTGAGGTCTCTGCTGTGGTCCTCTCTTATCACACAGTGTTCAGTAGTGTTCATATATGAATAACACAAATACAAACACACACACACGAAAAAAACAAAAAACACTATCAGCTGTCATTAATAACACCACATCTGTGTACAGCTCTGCATCTCTGTTTCTGCTTTCTGTTACACTCCCATCATCCCACCTCCAATTTTTCTGTGTTCTGTTATCTTTTTCTTACTACATGACTTCTTTGAGTTCAGGACTGAAGATGGAGAAGAAAACAGTGTTGAGAGAGTTAAACTCTGGTTTCCTCTAAAGGATGATGATCTTAGCTGAACTGAGGAAATCCTGAAATAGGTTGTCTAGATGCTCAGCCAATCACAGATCTCCATACAGATACTGAATTACTCTTTTAAATGAAGATCATTTCAAAAAGTTTATAATCGCATACAATTATTTGTCATATTAAAACTTCATATGAAAAACACTGAAAATGAAAATGATAAGTAACTGTGAGTACATAAACATGTTATATTTAGAGTAACTACATGTTTAATGCAGTTATGTCATAACTAAAGTTTGGGGGAGGAACATGCCTGAAACCCCTCCATCTTCCAATCTAACACCTTATACATTCACATCCTCACCTTCCGTTCCCGTGACAAAGGGTTCTCATCCCCACCGCCACCCCATTCCATCTCCTCCCTCTCTCTCAGTCCTACGTCAGTCCAACTACAGTTATGAAGGGGGTCTGGCCTTCTCGCTACAGGCAGAAGCTGCCCAGAACTCCAGCCCAAGTTCTCAGAGTTCTCCTCAATCAGTCTCCCTCATACTACCACCACCATGTTGAAGGCACGGTCTGAACTCACAAATGTAGTTTTAGTCATCAAATATATCAAATCTGTCTTTATGAATCCAGGTGTTACACTATTCAGACTCAGTAACTGATATAGTTCCACACTGTGTTTTCATTTAGCACTCCTTCCCCATCCATAATTATTGTGTGTGCAGATGATTATAACTCTTCCTCCCAGGAAGCCAATCACATCAATACCAGCCGCTCTACCGGTGAATGACATTCAACATTTCACTGACCTCTCTGATCTTATTAAGAAAAACTACACACAGCTCCTCATCCATCATGTAAAATCTGAATCTAACTCTGATCAGTATTACCTGTAAATATCTCTGTTCTGTAGTTTAACAGTCTGTTGTTTCTACTTTATTTTGAAGTAGTGAATCTGACCTGAGATCAGGTGGAGGGTGAAGATGAGGAGAATCTTCATTCTGGTCTAAACTTCAGTCTCAGTGATGTTCATATAAACTCCAGTCCACCGTTCTCCAAGGTCAGTCCTGTACTGTTCAGAGGGAAATGGCTCCTTTCAATCCTACACAAAGCAGGTAATGTATATTGTGTCTCTGGCTGGTGTTGATCGTTTCCTGATTCTTTAAAATGAGCCATATATATTTAGTTTAACAGCTCCTCCCACCAACATCACTACCCAAACACCATGTTTAACAGATAAAGACGGGCTTCACTGCTCTCTGGTCTAAATACATTTATTTCCTCACTGATCTCACCAACCAGCTTCCCACAACAAAAATCTAACATTTGACTGTGGTGTAAACCATCTACTGGATATGTATAATGAATTCAGTACAGTGAACTAATACTGTATATTAAAAACTACAGTAGTTATTTTAATTTTGCTATGATTTTAGAGTTGTTAGCTCTTTTTACTACTTTGGGTTTCAACATGTATTTTTTTATTACTATACTTGCTTCTGGCTGGTCTTCCTGTTTGCCATTAGGCCCTTTCAGACAGCACAGAATGCAGCAGCATGACGTCAACCCTCTCACATATCTGTGTACAGGGTGTACACAGATATGTGAGAGGGTTGACGTCATGCTGCTGCATTCTGTGCTGTCTGAAAGGGCTTCCTGTGGCTTTCTGCATTCATTTAAAATGCTAAAACCCTGATGACCAACTACAACTGAAGTAAACCCCCTCACCTGAAGCCAGTGGTGAAGTCCAACACCATATTTCAAGCCCTTTGAGCCTCGGGTACAGCTCTGCTCAACCCTTCACCTCTCAGAGTATAAATACTTGAGATTAGATGTCATTAATAACTCTAACTCTAACTCTGATCGATATGACCTGTAAATATCTCTGTTCTGTAGTTTAACAGTCTGTTGTTTCTACTTTATTTTGAAGCAGTGAATCTGACCTGAGATCAGGTGGAGGGTGAAGATGAGGAGAATCTTCATTCTGGTCTAAACTTCAGTCTCAGTGATGTTCATATAAACTCCAGTCCACCGTTCTCCAAGGTCAGTCCTGTACTGTTCAGAGGGAAATGGCTCCTTTCAATCCTACACAAAGCAGGTAATGTATATTGTGTCTCTGGCTGGTGTTGATCGTTTCCTGATTCTTTAAAATGAGCCATATATATTTAGTTTAACAGCTCCTCCCACCAACATCACTAACCAAACACCATGTTTAACAGATAAAGAGGGGCTTCACTGCTCTCTGGTCTAAATACATTTATTTCCTCACTGATCTCACCAACCAGCTTCCCACAACAAAAATCTAACATTTGACTGTGGTGTAAACCATCTACTGGATATGTATAATGAATTCAGTACAGTGAACTAATACTGTATATTAAAAACTACAGTAGTTATTTTAATTTTGCTATGATTTTAGAGTTGTTAGCTCTTTTTACTACTTTGGGTTTCAACATGTATTTTTTTATTACTATACTTGCTTCTGGCTGGTCTTCCTGTTTGCCATTAGGCCCTTTCAGACAGCACAGAATGCAGCAGCATGACGTCAACCCTCTCACATATCTGTGTACACCCTGTACACAGATATGTGAGAGGGTTGACGTCATGCTGCTGCATTCTGTGCTGTCTGAAAGGGCTTCCTGTGGCTTTCTGCATTCATTTAAAATGCTAAAACCCTGATGACCAACTACAACTGAAGTAAACCCCCTCACCTGAAGCCAGTGGTGAAGTCCAACACCATATTTCAAGCCCTTTGAGCCTCGGGTACAGCTCTGCTCAACCCTTCACCTCTCAGAGTATAAATACTTGAGATTAGATGTCATTAATAATTCATTCCTACAGAGAACAGAACAGAATCTATAGAGACCATCAATAACATTCCTAAACTGGTTAGAACTGTCACACTTCTTAACAATGACATGCCTTGTAGCACCCCTCGCTCTGTCTCACTGGCTGGCTCTGTTGAATCCATGGACTACATCTCCCAGGATTCTGTGGGAGATCACATGACAACCTCCACCAATCACAAGCCACTTCGTTGATCCAAGTCACCAGAGTACTGACTGTTTGCACTTGTAGCTCAATTCAGTTTCATTATAACTACTGTTTTGGTTCATTCTCTCATTTTGAAGTGTACAGAGTGTTCTGGGCTCTTCTGTGTTTCCTAGTTGCTTTGTTTTTGTTTTATCTCTTTCAGATTCGGTTGCTAGTTTTGGACTCTCTCTTTGGCTTTTTAACCTGGACCAGTTTTTTACTTAGCTTCTGCTCAGCCTCGTGTGTTGTGAGTTTGCTCTCTCAGTTTTGACCTTGGCCTGTTTTTTTGTATTACGCTTTGGCCAAACTTAATTTAAACGACTAATGTTATTCTGCTACTTTTACAAGGAACTAGTGATACCGGTGGAAATATATTTTTCCTATCCAGTGGAAAAAATGATTTAGAAACATGAATAGAAAATCATGCTGCTGCGTCTTGGGCCTGAAGGCAAACATATGAAAAGACCTGCCAGGAATGAGTCTAACAACCGAAGATACCCAGAAAGAGTTTGAGAGATTTCATCGGAGGAGAAGTGAAAAGGAGGAAGCCAGGATCACTTCGCTGAAGAAAGAAGCGAACAGGAAGAGAAGCAAGGTGCAGGAAAGGATAGGACGAGAGATACTGTCTCTCACTTAGAGAGTGAAAGAGGTGGAAGAAGAGATACAGGTAACAACTATGAAGCTGAAAGGACAGGACAGTAGACCCACAAGTCAAAATGTCATATTTGCAAAGATCATGCAGTTTGACTACAGTATATTTACATTATAATACATAATACACAAATACATTTATATGTACTTTATATTTTGCATATCATGAGAATTGTTTTTGGCATACATGCAAAAGATGTCCAAACACTTTGAGACACCTGCTCCTCCAAAGTTTCTTCTGAAATGAAGGGTATTAATAGACAGTTTGTCCCACTTTGCTGCAGTAAAAGCTTTCTTTCTGCTGGAAAGGCTTTACATTGGAACATTGCTGTGAGGATTTGATTGAGCATTAGTGAGGTCAGGTACTGATGTTGGATGGTCAGTTCTGGATCACTCCAACTCATCCCAAAGGCATTGGATGGAGCTCCATCACTCCAGAGAACACAGTTGCTCCACAGCTTAGTGCTGGGGGGCTTTATACCCCTCTAGCCCACACTGGGCGTTGGCCATAGTGTCCTTAGGCTCATGTGCTGCTGCTCCAGAGCGTCCAATTCTATTGGTCAGTGCTTCTCTAAGGGCAGAGTTGGGTACCAACGGAACAAATTCAACAGTGTTACCTCACCACGGAACCAAAAAGGGAGCTGTATTCTGTTACAGAAAAAAAAGCTGTAATCTTTACTGTAAACTTTACAGGTCAATTATAAAAATGGTGATTAGCAACATTATGCTAAAACCGCCCTTCTCACTTATCACTGCTTTTCTTTCCTGTGTTTGTCTCCATGGGCTAAATTTGCTAAATGCCGAATTTGTTGTTTTTCTTTTTCCTTTCAGGACACTTTCTTGTTTGGCCCAACACACTGCCTCCCTTCTCCCTCCACCCTGCGCTGTGTCGAGCAATTAACTCACAGGAAAAAAGACTTCATGAACATGAGTTTATTATGATGTTACCATATAACCAATAGATTTAGCTAAATGACCCTTTAATGTGGCAGATTTAACTTTTCTTCTACAATTTCTTTCACACTGTTAATGTTGAGTGATGTAACTGATTAGGCACTAAAAAAAGCTAGCAGGTACTATAAAAGTTAACAGGAGCTAAAAAGCTAGCTGGCACTACCAAATCTAGCAGGGGCTAAAAGGCTAGTGGGTACTAACAAAGCTAGCAGGTACTAACAAAGCTAGCAGGTACTAACAAATCCAGCAGGACCTAAAAAGCTAGCAGGTACTGACAAAGCTAGCAGGACCTAAAAAGCTAGCAGGTACTAACAAAGCTAGCAGGTACTAACAAAGCTAGCAGGACCTAAAAAGCTAGCAGGTACTAACAAAGCTAGCAGGACCTAAAAAGCTAGCAGGTACTAACAAAGCTAGCAGGTACTAACAAATCCAACAGGACCTAAAAAGCTAGCAGGTACTAACAAAGCTAGCAGGACCTAAAAAGCTAGCAGGTACTAACAAAGCTAGCAGATACTAACAAATTCAACAGGACCTAAAAAGCTAGCAGGTACTAACAAAGCTAGCAAGAACTAAAAAGCTAACAGGTACTAACAAAGCTAGCAGGGCCTAAAAGGCTAGCAGGTACTAACAAAGCTAGCAGGGGCTAAAAGGCTAGCAGGTACTAACAAAGCTAGCAGGGTCTACAGAGTTAGAAGGGCTGGCTAATAAGACTGTAAGGCCTACAGGGTCTGCAAAGCTAAGAATGCTAACAGGGCTACGAACACAGCACACCAGAAAACAAACAAAACAAGCTGAAACTGATGTTATCACAAGATGCTCAGGGCTGATGACCAACTCTGCTGCACTGCTTTAAATAAAAAAATAAATAAAGCAACACTTTAGAAATGTGTGAATGAGTGCATGGTGTTGCCTAAAGTAGTGAGACTATGCAGTGCAGAAAGAACAACAGTGACCCCTAGTGTTACTCACTGAAAAATGATATCTGAAATCATATTAAATCTGCCAGTACTTCTAATATTTGGTAACACTTTATAATAACAGTAGTGTTTAAGACATTAATTAACTTTTATTTCATAATTGACTAATAATGAACTAATGAGGTATTTAGTTATTTAATATATTAACCTTTCTTTGTAAGACAGATTTGAGCCATTACTTGATTGTGGTTTACACATTACTTATGTTACTTTTGCAGCCCCACATCTAAAGTGATGTCACTGGGTCCTGTTCTTGGCTCCACCCTCTCTTGTCTCTTCCCATGAAGCCCCACCTTATCATTACTGTTTCCACCTGTGTGGAGTTTGTTACCTTTCCTTGCCCAGGTGGTTACTATTCTTGTCTATGGTTTAAGTAGCTCTCATGTTTGTTTGTCTTTGTCTGACATCATGTTTTTTGGCATTATTTGTTTTTGCCTTAAAGAGTAACTAAGACATTTTTTTCATTAACAGCTGAAATGCTCTGCTCTGTACTAATAAAATATACCAGACTTGCTTGAAATGTGAACACATCTTTCCAAACTGTAAGAATATCATTTTTATTGGGGTCAGTTCCACCTCTGCAGCACCCCCTCTGCTTCAACTCTGCTATAGGCGCTGGCGACGTGTCTTCATACTGAAGTACCATGAAACGTTGCCACTCCCTGATGACACCCTACTCGAGCTGCACTCATAAATATGAAAGCATATGGAGTGAGGAGAGGACCACACTCATGCGCTGAGCTAAACACCCCAGCACCACCTCACAAGGCTGCGATATGCCAGCTGTCTGTACCGACTGTAAATAACCCAGTTAATCTGAGCCTGATCAGAAACACCTTCCCTCGTCAAAGATGGGGACGGTAGTAAAGAAAAATTGTCAACCTAGTAAGACTCTCAGCTGCAAAAGTGCCGTTTGATTCTGTCTCTCTCTTTATTTTCCAGTAGCTAACATACACTAGCTCTAAAAACACAGCAGCCCAGCCCATCCAGTTTCCCTTGCAGCCCCACCTCCTAACCCGAACACCACTGCAGTGCCCCTCCCAGCATGCCCCTCCCATTTTTGAGCATTTTACAAAGTTGAGCCAGGAGTGGAGTTAGCTGAAAATAGTGGGGTGTAGGTATTCATGCTTACAGCCTTATATCCTGATCTTCTGTCACACATCAAGGCAGAATGGATGGAAGAGTTTATTAAGATTTGTTTATAGACAAATATCCTCTATTCTAATGTAGTTTGTAATACTATATATAATATGCTATTTATGTCATATTTACCAAGTCATTTGGAGTCCCAAAGGACACATTAACAGCCAGGATATTTTTTATGTATAAATGTCTTTTAGAAATACTAATATATTCACTAACAGTGGTTTACCAACAGTGACCCACTATCCTCTTGCTATCAGGGACATCAGGTCTAGTCATTAGTGGTGAACAGTCAGCGGGGTGCAGACCTTATCAAGTCATTGGACCAATATATCGCTGCTGTTGGAACAAAACCTCATATCTCCAAAATGGTAACTTTACGTGGAGAAGAAAAACATACATTACTTTTAATGTAAGTCAGTGGAACCAGATTTTTTTTCCAAGTAATTTTGGTTTCTTTTGGTCCATTCATCACGAAATTTACACACAATGTAAAGGACAACAAGCATTTTCAGATTGTCAAAAACTGAAAAACGACAAAAATGGAGATACAAGGTTTGTTCCGACGATATGCTTGCTATTTCGGTGTTCTGAGAGCTTGACTGAAATATTCAGTTGGAATGTAACATCACTGGAATTTAAACATGCTGTTTATTGTCAATATTATTATACTTACCTTTTACCTTTGAACTAAAGTTAGTCTTGATTAATCTAAATAGGCAGGACCTTTAATTCTGAAGCTATTCAAAATACTTGTCAGCTAAATACACACAATATTAATCCAAACTTAACATAAACTAACTGAACCACTGTAGATTAAATATGTAAATTTTATTGTTTTTTTTTTTTGTTTTTTTTTGTTTTTTTTGGTTTGTAACTTGTGTCCACTCAAGAAAATCTTCCACTAAACAGCTAAGTAACCCCCTTATACTTGATTCTCTGGTCATTTACTGTTCAACCACTCCGAATGAACCAAGAACTGGTCCAGTATCAAACTCTTGTGACCTTGGTGGACAAGTCTTACACAAGCAGTGAACTGAGTTGAATTGAATTCCGTACCATCAGCCAATTGTGTGTGCAAACAGAGGAATTAGACCTCTGCATTTAACCCATCCATGCAGTGAAACACCACATACACACTAGTGAACACACACACTAGGGGGCAGTGAGCACACTTGCCCAGGGAGCAGTTGGGGGTTAGGTGCCTTGCTCAAGGGCACTTCAGTCACATACTGTCAGCTGACTGGATCGAACCAGCGACCCTTCAGTCACACGGCTGGTACCTTAACCATATTAAGAAAAGTTAAAATAGTCATCATTACTCTCTTTAGTTAATTGAGATATTACTGAACCATTTAGTGATTATAAACTACTTAAGTCTAAAATAATGTTAGTTCCTGTTTCAGTCATTAGTTATTGATTAGTTGTAACTGTGCTTAACAGTTTAGTATTGCTTATTACTCTCTTAAGCACTGATGGTAAAGTGTTACCAACAATTATATACGGCTACATCTGGATTTGTACAGTCCTGAGTGGTCACATAGAAGACAGAAGGAAAAGGCCAGAAAGCATAGAAATTAAACAAGAATTTACAGGATGTTGCCGGTCTTGCTGGGCTCAGTGATGGAAATGCTATTTGAGTTAGCCACATTATCTTGCAGTGTAATTTCTCCACCAAAGGATGAACTGAACAGACTTTGTTTTACTTAAGCATTTATTACAATGACAAACTGCAAAAGAACAGCCTAACAATAAAAATTACTAAAAACATACAGCGTTGCAGCAAAAAAGACGTGGACAAATGTTTTACATTTATTTATATGTACAAAAGAGAGAAACACAACAAAACATATACATTATAAATTCCACATTTGCAAAAACTGTAACATATCAGATCATAATGAATAATAATTACAATTCTGAAAATAAAAGGAAGCTGGATTCACCATGCCTTCTATGTATCACCATACAGTTTTAAAGAATACATGCACAGAATATTAAAAAAATATACATAATTAATTCACCCTTTAAACTCACACTTCAACCCCCATTAACCACATAACATATTACTCTTATAGTAGAAGATCAAACAGTAAAGATTAATGCCTGAATAATAAGCAAGTAGTTTAAGGGCCATATTTTGCATGGTTTAGTTGATATATGTTCTCTTATGGTAGAAACTATAATTTAATACAAATTGCTACACTTTTCCTAAATTATGTCCTATAAAATGTCAAACCCTGTTGCCAAAATCTATTTTACCCTCCTCAAGGTGGAGAAAAATCAATATACCACATAATAAACATCATCATGACCGTTCTATCAGAATGGACAAGAGAAAAGTAAGTACATTTGTTATTCTTTATTAAAACTGTTTAATTATTTTTCATAAGTACATTACAATATTTTACTATATGAACAAATATTAAGTTCATTTTTTAAAATAAAAACAAATGATGGAACCTAAAACTTTAACACAGGCAGAAGCTTTAGCATTAGCTAGAAAACAGTTGCTAAATTAACCAAGAAAGCTGTAATACCATTTATAATACCACTAATAGTTGATAGTGCTAAGTGCTAACATTATCAGTGTATTAATATTATTATTATTAAAAACACTGTTCAAAAAATGTACGAAAATATCTGAGGAAAATGTGTGTCAGACTACTTAAAATGTTCACAATGCAATGTTAGATACAACTAATGAATCAACCTATGAAAGAAAATATCATTTAATGGTAAAAAGTTTAGAGAAACTTGGTGCACAGCTCATTATATTGTTGCAATATAATACATGATCAGGTGGCATTAGCGGCTAAAGTGGGGTAGGTTGAATCTCTGCATTGTGTTAAGAGACTGTGGTAGACTGTGGTAGAAAGCAGGCTGTGGTAGGTTAAATCTGAACATGATCATCCATCTGAACATTATTATATAATAAGAATCTGACTGGTTGTGTTAAGGGTCTGGTAGACTTGCTGTGATTTGTTGATGTTGGAATTTAGGCTTCTCTTGTAGACTGAATCTGACTGGTTTGTTTTGGGGTCTAGGCTCTATTAGATTGAAACAGAATAGCTATTGTCAGGGTCCAGACTCTAGTAGACTGAATCTGGTTCCTTGGTGTTGGGGTTTATGCTCTGGTAGACTGAATCTGAATGGTTGGTGTTGAAGTTTAGACTCTGGTAGACTAAATCTGATTCCTTGGTGTTGGGGTTTAGACTCTGGTAGACTGAATCTGATTGGTTGGTGTTGGGGTTTAGACTCTGGTAGACTGAATCTGATTGGTTGGTGTTGTGGTTTAGACTTTGGTAGACTGAATCTTGGTGTTGGTGTTCAGACTCTGGTAGACTGAATCTAATTGTTTGGTGTTGGTGTTTTACACTCTGGTAGACTGAATCTGATTGGTTGGTGTCAGGGTTTAGACTCTGGTAGACTGAATCTAATTGTTTGGTGTTGGGGTTTAGACCCTGGTAGACTGAATCTGATTGGTTGGTGTTGGGGTTTAGACTCTGGTAGACTGAACCTAATTGTTTGGTGTTAGGATCTATGCTCTGGAGGACTGGACCCATGCTGATGTTGTTGGGGTTTCCAGATGAGTTATCTTCATAATCATTATCAGTCTGAAATCACAGCAACACATAGGCACTGTGTCACATTCACTATACTGATTATACTTAAAATAAAACCATTAAGTATCAAGTAAATACACATGAATAGTACTTAAACTGTGAACTGACTTTTGATTAGATATCAGAAACTTTAACACATTTATTTTCCATCATATAACATTAAATGTATTGACGTACTGAGCAATTTTAAGTGAAAGAGAAATACCATTCCTAAATAATTTTTTCAAGAAGTATACAATAATAAATCCTGAGTAGTTTAAGAATGTATTTCAACTACAGAAAATTCTCAGTTTGCCCCTGAGCTTTTTTACTCACTGTTCTACTGGTTGGAGGTCTGGTGTAGAAAGAGTCTGTAGAAAGAGAAAAATCACAAAGTTGTATACGATTAAGTATAATTATTCACAAGCTGATATAGTCTTTGATTGTCTGATTAAAATATGATTGTGTCTTCTGGTTTCGGTAATGTCAACAAAGAAATGGTTCAATTAAAACCAGAATCCAAATTTCAATCATCACCTTCATATTTTGAACAAAGAAAATCAGAATCACAATAGTCTTTATAGAGAGACATTTAAAACATGGTCTACCTGACAGTGAGGATTTTTTTCTTTTCAACCAAATGACCAGCAGCAATGCAAAACCCAGCAGTGCAGCACTGACACCCACAGCAGGGTAGAGTCCCGCTGGTAAAGATGGATCTGACAAAAGTGAAGAAGACATCTGACTGCTTTTTGTTAACTTTCAACACATCATCTGTAGAAGTATGTGGTGCAGAAGTAGGTGCAGAAGTACAGAAGTTCCAAAAAAGTAAAATGTCAATAAATAAACAGAATGCAATGATTTGCAAATCTCATAGACCCATATTTAATTCACAATAGAACATAGAACACATATCAGATGTTGAAAGTGAGACATTTTCCATTTCATGAAAAATATTAACTCATTTCATCTCAGAAAAAAAGGGACAGGGGCAACAAAATCTGTAAAAAGTAAGTGGCACTAACAAAAAACAGGTGGTGGAGCAATTTGCAACTAACTCACATGACTGGGTATAAAAAGAGCATAGTCTCTCAGAAGCAAAGATGGGCAGAGGTTCACCAATCTGCGAAAAACTGCGTTGAAAAAATTGTGGAACAATTTCAGAAAAAATGTTCCTTAATGTAAAATTGCAAAGACTTTGGAAATCCCACCATCTACAGTACATATCAACAAAAGATTCAGCGAATCTGGAGAAATCCCTGTACTCAATATTGGATGCGCATGATCTCCAGGCCCTCAAGAAGCATTGCATTAAAAACAGGCATGATTCTGTACACTGTATGAGCTCAGGAACACTTCTAGAAATCATTGTCTGTGAACACAGTTCACTGTACAATCCACAAATGCAAGTTAAAGCTGTATGATGCAAAGAAGAAGCCACATGTCAACATGATTTAGAAACACTGCCGTCTTCTCTGGGCCAAAGCTCATTTAAAATGGACTGGGGCAAAATGGAAAACTGTTCTGTGGTCAGATGAATCAAAATTTGAAATTCTTTTTGGAAACCAAGGGCACCATGTCCTGTGGACTCAAGAAGAGAGGGACCATCCAGCTTGTTATCAGCACACAGTTCCAAAGCCTGCATCTTTGCTGGTACGGGGTTGCATTATTGCCTATGAAGTGGGCAGCTTACACACCTGGAAAGGCACTATCAATGCTGAACAGTATATAGAGGCTTCAGAATAATATATACTCCAATCCAGACAGCGTCTCTTTCAGGGAAGGCCTCGGATATTTCAGCAAAACAATGCTAAACCACATACTGCGTCATCACAACAGCATGGCTTTGCAGAAAAAAAAAATCTGTGTGCTGAACTGGCCTCCTGTGGTCCAGACCAATAGAAAACATTTGGCACATCATGAAATGAAAAATCCAGCAAAGAAGACCCAGAACTGTTGAGCAGCTAGAATCCTACATCAGACAAAAATTGGAAAACATTCCTCTCCCAAAACTCCAGCAATTGATCTCCTCGCTTCCCAGACATTTACAGACTGTTGTTAAAAGAAGAGAGGAAGCTACACAATGGTAGGCATTAAGTCAAGCTTGCTAAGTGTTAGCGTTGGGCTCCATCAAGTTTGTGCCTTGTCTTCGCTCCTTTTTGTGATATATGGAGGCTGGAGGGTGGTGTCTCTGCTATTTTCAGGTGATGTTGTTCTTTTGGCTGGATCGCATGGATGCCTCCAGCGCTCATTGGAGCGGTTTGCAGCTGAGTGTGAAGTGGTTGGATCAGCACCTCCAAGTCTGAGTCCATGGTCCTAGCCTGGAAAAGGATGGCATGCCCACTCCAGGTAAGGGGAAATGACCTGCCCCAGATGGAGGAGTTTAAGTATCTCAGGGTCTTGTTCACAAGTGATGGGAAGAGGGAAACGTGAGATCGGCCAAAGCCTGGGACAGGTGGCAGCAGTAATGCAGTCACTGTACTGGACAGTAGTGGTGAAGAGGGAGCTGAGCCAGAAAGCGGCAGAAATGAGCTTTCTTTGCAGGGTTGCGGGCTAGACTCTTGACTACTTGACAGGGTGAGGTGCTCGGTAATCAGGGAGGAGCTTGGAGTAGAACTGCTATTGAGAGGAGCCAGTTGAGGTGGTCCGGGCATCTGATTAGGATGCCCAACTGGATGCCTCCCAGCGGGGGTTTCCTAGACCCCAGGGTCATACTAGGACCCACTGGAGGGATTATAATTCCAAGTTGGCCTGGGAGCAGCTTGGTGTCCCCCGGAACGAGCTGGAGGAAGTTGCAGGGGGCAAGGTCATCTGGGTTTCTCTGCTCTCCCAGCTGCTACTGCGACCGTATCTGGACTAAGTGGTTATTGATGATGAATGAATGCATTCTGTTTTTATTTACATTTTACAAAGCATCCCAACTTTTTTGGAATTGTAGAATTAATTTACTTTCTTTAAACTCTTAAATGACCAAGCCCTAATGACTAGTCCAGACTTTTATCACACACCAGAATAACTTCAGAATAACTCAAATCCACAATGAATTGTCGTAATTTAATTAAAAAAGCCACCACAAAGCGTTCTTTGAGTGATGCAATAGAGGAACCATTTGTTTCCCTAAAGCATAACTGTATGTTGCAGTTCCAATGCTACTGTTATGTCCATGTCAAATAAATAAACTAAGAGCTATGTTTGATTTTTTTAAGGTTTAAATAAGTTCTTTAAACTTTTCATTTGCACAGCTCATTTACAAAAATGGTTCAAAAGAACCATCCACTGAAAGTTTTTTAAGGGACCTAAAGTGATTCTTCTATGGCACTGCATTATATAACAAACACAAATATTTTAAGGGGTTTATATATATATATTTATATATATATCTTGGTTATTCAATTTAGATTGTATTTACTCACTATTTATGTTGAGTCTTACGCTCATGGTCAGGGAAGTGTAAGTAATGTCTCCTTCACTGGTCTCTACTCCACACCAGTACACTCCAGCATCACTGAGGGTCAGATTGCTGATGGTCACTATGAAGAGTCCTGGTTGGCTGTGGTCAGATAAAGAATATTTCCTCGCAGCTCTGATGTCTTCGCAGATGAGATTCTGGTCCTCTTTGCAGAAGTGCTTTAGATTGGCTCTGAGTGTCGGTGGGTGCTCACAGGTGATTGTGAGAGTGTCACCGATATTACCAGCCTGTGAGATGATCTTCACACAACAGGGATCTGAAGATACTTTAATTCAAATATCACATCACAAAGATTTTCATGTGGACACAGTCGTAAGAGATCATTTCTTACCTTCCTTCACCTCCACTTTCACTTCTATGTATTGTTCAGTAAACTCTGATACATCCACTCCACACCTGTAGGTCCCTTCTGACAGATTTCTGAAGAATACCTTTAGAGACCCTCTGCTGGTGTCGTCATACAGAGAAAATCCCTCATTTTGCTGCCATTCATTCTGCATCTTAGCGTATGTCCTTTCTGGACATTCCCCCTCTGATTCCTTACAGATGAATTTGGCCTTAGTTTCCTCCACTGGATGTTTGCACTCCATTATTGCACGTCCTCCTAAGAATCCCACCACTTCGACAGATCCAACTTTGTCTGTCAATTGAAAAATCCAAGTTATGAGATCACATGAACAAGCTTGGGACAACATCTTATTAGCCAGACTCAGCATATGATATATGTTCATATATTTAAAGGTGGGTTGTCATAACACTTTTTGTAATATTGGCAAAATTTTCTACATTCTGTCAACTGTCAAAACAATTTGGGCTCAGAGGAAAACTGGATGCCATAGGCTCTGTAAACAGGAGACAGAAAATAAATAAAGTGGACCCCCGAAGATTCAACCAATCAGGACAAGCAGGTCTATCAACCTGCCTGTCAATTGGGTTGTGCTTCCACAACACATAGTAGTGCACTATAGCTTAGCAAGAAAGCTACAAACCTGTGATCTGGTTAGTTCTTCTAAGAAAATAACACCAAAATGGCATTTCTGCCACTAACTATGATGGTCTACTGTGCCTTAGAAACCAGGAAAAGAAAGATGGAAGAACAGAAAACAAGACACATCAAGAGCAAAGCCAACAGCGAATAATGATGTGGCTTCCCAAAGCTGTAGAGCACTAAGGGAATTGAAGGATGTGATGAGTGACACTGAACTTGCTTTATATCTGCTAGACAGCTCATTCTTTTGCAGCTAACAAAGTATAACAACCATTCAATTTAACTTGAGGCCTAAGCTTTGGAGGAGCACTGAACACTGGGGCTATATTTGTTTGGTTGTGTTGTGGAAACAATAGCACGCTTCTGATTCAAAAACTTCACCTAATACAAAACAGAAAAAAAATTAAACACTAAGATTGGCAGAGAAAGGTACAATCTTTTATTAACAATTAAGGCTTCACAAATGTAGGTGTTAACCTGAGTTGCTCGGGACTGTGACAATAAAAAAAAATGAGAAAAATCAAACCTTTTTATAATGCTCTGGACAGGTTACCCACCACCAATACCTCATCTCACCTGATCTGTCTTACAGTCACATGTAACTCTGACGTCACTGAGTTCGATTACAACTGTAACATATTTTTTTCTATTTAGTTACACCTTTTCACTTAGCCTCGGCCTTCTGTGACAAACACCTTTGTTTTCTTCTAAAAGTGCCTTGTCATCCTTCATCTTCCATTTCAGTTCTATTCATTAAAATACCATCACATAAAATAATAGTCACCGGCTTTAAGCTATTGCATTTGATTATATACCATTATCCATAAATTAAAAGACTTTAAAGGGCTTGGCGCTTGATCACATCAATTCACATATCCCACATATTCCCTTTTCCCTTTTTCACTGATCAAGAGAGTATAAAATAAGTTAGAATCTATTGATCATCCCTTATGTTCTGGCCCTGCCAGTGCAATAGCGACCCCTAGTGTACAGCACAGGAGGTGCAGTACAAGAACTTTGGTTTAATACAGGAAATGGGAAGTAAATTCAGCGCTAGCCTGCATATAGTTCTTGGACTTGGCGATGTGAATAGTTAATCCTTCACCATCCATGTACAACAGCTTTTAAAAGAGGCAATATCTGTGAGTAATCTTGTTAAAGACAGCTATATCTTTGTTTCTGCCATGTTATGTAGACTTGGTAAATGTATGTCATGATAGATGTTTGCAATATCTTTGGATCACAAACCTTACTGTATAGCATATGTAGTGTCAGTTGCAGCTTTGCATGTTAACAAGCAGCTTTGTCTGTACTGTTTTACTGTCCACTTTAGTGCACTCTTTCTACTCAGAGATGAATTGTCATATTTCTGTCCTCTTTTATATTTAACAGTTTCACAAGAAACATCTGAGTAAAGTCTCAAGCAAAATGGCACATTGTTTTCATTGGATTTATTTGGATGACGATGATTAGCTGACTGGATAACTGAATACAGCTACACTGAGTAAGGCCAGTACACCTTAATAGTCACTGAACAGGTTATATATAATTGTGACTGAACAAGGAAGTGTTAAATTGTTTGTTTTGTACATGAAATGGATGAAAAATGAAGTTATGATCCATGCTAGGTTTCTCTAGCTGTGTTCCAAAGCCTACACTGGATTTCTCAGCTGCTATGTCATAGCAGGCTGTTCCAAAGTGAAGGATCCTTTGTATACAGCCTAGAAATGCAGCCTACGTTCTGAGTGATTTCAAGGATGCATCTGATGTATCCTTCCAGACTTCGATTACCCAAAGTTCTCAGCATACGAACGACGTTAAGACAGCACCATGAAAACGGCGGAAAACGAAGCCGTTGGAGCAGAGCTTGTTTTAAAATGGAAGTTGTTCACGTCCTTCAATTTGTCTTCATTGTCTTAAAAAGCGTAAAATGATGAATTAAAGCATTCATCGAAAGCATACGATCCATATATCATATCCATATATTGTATTTTAATCAGAAGTATTTGTATCTATGCAGTTTATTGTACTACATAAGAACATCTCCTCCATTTCCGTCAAGAAATGAAAAAATAACAAACTCAATGCAACGGGCTCCATTTTCTCTCACCAGCTCCCTCACGAGTTTTGCACTGCTCTGATGATGTCACCACACAGCCTCGTTAGGACTGTTCCATTTTTGTGACCGACAGACTGCTAAGGAGGAGTCTTCATAGAACAGTCCTACCCATAACCCACACTACCTCGGCTGCAGCCTAGGCTTTGGAACGCAGCTTCTGTTTGCAAGGCTAAAACTAGGTGTTGGTGTGTGTATTTACAAGCCAAGTCTCCCAGACAACGGCCAAGTGTTCCTATCATAGTTACAGTTTATGTCCAAGATGGGACTGAGCAGTGTTTCCCAGGCCTGGTTGCAACACAGTGATACAATTTGTAGCACTCCAGGACAAAACCTAGCACGTACACACAGAGGCCTAGCGCGTACACACAGAGGCCTAGCACGTACACACAGAGGCCTAGCACGTACACACAGAGGCCTAGCGCGTACACACAGAGGCCTAGCACATACACACAGAGGCCTAGCACGTACACACAGAGGCCTAGCATGTACACAAAGAGGCCTAGCACATACACACAGAGGCCTAGCATGTACACAAAGAGGCCTAGCACGTACACACAGAGGCCTAGCATGTACACAAAGAGGCCTAGCACATACACACAGAGGCCTGCATGCACAGAAATAGAACACAGCATAGTGTGATTAACTTTAGCATCAAATCAACCACAAATATGGTTACAGCAGAGTCTCTCTACATATGTGCTTCTCCGTGCCATAAGAAGAGGCCTGCTTAGCACATATCAGCATATGATTAATTTTGATTGAAATCATCTATTACTTTATTAGACCTGAAACTAAACCTGAACTGTCTTTCACATTATCAAAAACATTCCCTCTGTTGTTTCAAAGCAGTTTACTTCACCAAAATGGATAACCTCCCCTTTAACAAGCAACTCTAATAAATAGATAAATAGATAGATAGATAGATAGATAGATAGATAGATAGATAGATTGATTGATTGATTAATAGGTAGGTAGATGCTATGTCACAACTCTTACCCTGATCTGTCTTACAAATGTAGTTTCACCCTTTAAATCCCAGGCTTATTACATACTAAGGCTTATTATTTAGTAACTACAGGCCCTCCATTGCAAACTGGTTGAGATATTCTTAGGTTATAGCAGTGTGAAATAAAACTATGGTCCTGCCGGGGGACCCAAGGCCTACTAATGTGTTAAATTGAGGATAATATCTTTGTGAAATTTTGATCAAGAGCAAAACACAGAAAGAGAAAACTATATAAAAGTTACAGAGGTGTACGGCACTTACTAGCAACACGCAGGTGGATCTCTTTGACTGTTATGGATAAGACTTTGGTCGTCGCTACACAAAAATACATCCCAACATCATCATCTTGTATGTTCCTGATGTGCATACTGAAGGTGTTAGACTCTGCGTCATCAAAGATGCTAAATCTGTCGTCCTGTTTCTGTGAATCAGTGCTATAGACCACTTCTAGGAAACTGTCACGGCCTAGTTTGTTGAAAGACTTTGTAAATGTCTTAAATCTCTCTGGATATTCGCAGCTGATGGTGACATTCTCTTCTAGATGGCCAGCTACTATCTTCATTGTGTTCCTGCAAAAAGCACCTGTCGATCACAAACAAGATCGGTTTGTTCACATATATAAAGTCAAGGTGAAAAATGAATAACAAACTAAATTTAGAAAAAAATATCTGTAGCCTCTTAAGCTCCTTGGACCAGTGGTTCCAAAACGCACTTCATCATATTCTTCATAACTTTCATATTTCATAAGCTACATTCAAAAAGTGGGTGTCATATGAGAGCTGTAATTTGTTCCACAAATCTGGGCTATAAACTTTAAAAAGATGGGGTCTCTTCAGTGATCTGCTCTATAAAAATTATTTTTATAAAATAATACAAAGAGCGTCTAAGATTTTTGGCTTTCAGCAGTAAATTGTAAGCATATAGCAATATGTGTATGATCATAACACATTTTCTGTTAATTTGAGGGGAACTTTTATAAAAAATAAATAAAATAAAAATTTGCATTTATTTCTTGCAGTTACTGAATAATTTGCCTTAAGATTTGGTCACGTAAACTCAGATGGACAAACCAAAATATACCCTGGAGCATAAGAGGTTAAATCAACCATATTTATGCCAGAGAGTTAAGAAAATGTTTCTTAAGATTTTTTAAAACACAAAAAAAAAAATAAAAAAAATTCAAACAATAGAAGCTAATCAACACTTTAGTATCTTGGCATTTTTTGTAATGTTATAATAAAAAGGCCAGAACAGACTAAATTTTCATATAAATCTTGTTTTAAGGCCTAATTTTAGATAATACATGAAGAAGCCTCAAGAGATACAGGCTTAATGCAAGGGAGCAATGTTTACTGTAAAATAAGTAATTAACTGGCAGATATACATAGCTACAAATAAGAAAACTGTAATTCACTGATTAACATATTGTACACATTGAGTGGGAGGTTCACAGTAAAGAAACTAAAGGTCATTATGAAAAGTGCTCTCCTTATATCTGTGATAAAACCATGTGTGGTATTACCACAATGATAGGGAACACTATACATGAATTTGGTAAGTCATTTTAAAAGAACCACAACTGATAAGATGCTTTGATATTAATATGGTGTGAATACACTGAAACTGTCCAAATATGTTGTATAATTAAATATTTTATTTATTATAAAAATGCAAAAAATCCTGCAACTTGTATGTCATCAATATTGTGACATCAAATAGTTGCACTGGAATAAACCCATCATTGTTTGACTGCTGGTTAGCAGATCTCTGAAAGTACTGGAACAGCAAGGCTAATTCTTTTGTTTTTGCTATAAATTGAAGACATTTGGGTTTGAGATCAAAAGAATATGAGATGACAGATCACAAAAAGATCAGTGTTAACTTAGAATATGGCAGCTTTTGTTTGAGCCCATCCATTATTCCACAGAGCAAACATACTGAAACATATCACTGACAGGTGTTCCTTGTTATGCAGTTGTGATCTGTTAGATTGATCGCTTAAACAATGAATAGCTCTGAATGTGTGCTCTTGATTTGAGCCCTGGGTTTCTCCAGTTAAGACCGCATTTGGCGATAAAAAGCATAAACCAACATTAAGACCATGTTGGGGGCAGTCGTAGGCTGGAGGTTAGGGAACTAGCCTTGTGACCGGAAGGCCGCTGGTTTGATCCCATGAGCCGACAGTACGTGACTGAAGTGCCCTTGAGCAAGACACCTAAGCCCCAACTGCTCCCTGGGTGCTGTGGATAGGGCTGCCCACCGCTCCGGGCAAGTGTGCTGACTGCCCCCTGGTGTGTGTGCTTTGACTAATGTGTATGTGGGTGTTTCACTGCACAGATGTGTTAAATGCAGAGGTGAATTTCCCTGTTGTGGGATCAATAAAGGAAAACTTAAACCAGAGAGCTGTCTAAGGGAGAAAAGCAAGCCATTTTACAGCTAAGAGGGAAAATCGATCAGAGCCATTGCACAAGCATTGGGCACAGCCAATACAACAATTTGGAACATCCTGAAAAAGAAAAGAAGCCACTCGTGGACTAACAACCAGACACTGAACAGGTCAGCTGGGGAAAACAGCAGCAGTAGATGATGGAAACACTATGAGAGCTGTGAAGAAAACCCCCAAAAACAACAGTGAGCGACATCACTAACACTCTCCACAGGGTAGGGGTGAAGGTATTACAATCATTCATTACAATCAGACATTTGAAGAAGACTTTGAGAGCAGAAATATACACTCCTCTGAAACAAAAAGGAGGCCAAGCCCAAAATTTATAAATTAATTAAATTTTTAAATGCTATTAATAACAAATCATTAGTTAGTAAATTAGAAAGAATTAAACAAACAGATGCAGTTTGATTATTTATAAATGTTGAAGTCTTGTGTGTAAACTTGCAGACAGACTTCTACAGAAAGAAGAGTCAGTACTGAAGCATTCATGGCTTCAAACAGCTGAAAAACATTGCACAGCTAGTTTGTGTTTAATGTGAGATCAAATATTCTCTATAGGGTTTAAATCTGGACTCTGACTAGCCAGAATCATCAGTAAAAAACAGTCTATTTTGGGCTTGGCCCAAGCAAACGTGAAAGCTTGTTTATAGAAGAGGCAAAACAACAGGCTGATCTTTAGTTATGTATAATATGTAAGCTAAAATGTAAGCTAGCTAGCTGTCATCACAGCTAAGGCAACTGAAGTGTAATACCTTTTCCTCAGTAATGCTCAATCCCACTGACACTGATACCAGTGCAGCATCTGGAGGGAAAAGGAACACTGAGAATCTCATAAAAGCTCATGAACTACACCCTCCTTTAAGAGTTAAACAATGCATGGTGACCTCACTAAAACACTTCTGTGACCACTGGTCATGTGACAGGTGTTGGCTATTTCCTGTTTCTCCGAACCAAGATAAATAACTTCACAGCTCCTCCCACCACAATCAGACTTTAGCACAAAGGAATGGGGCACATGCTTGGAGGGCTAGTTTCAGTCTTACTCTTACATCTCTCATCAGGAAATGTTACTGATGTCCCCTTCAGTGGCCTTTGCTCTAAACCAGTAAGACTTAAAATTGAGACTTGAAATAAAATAAGAAAAGGCTTAAAGTAAAAGACTTCAAATAAAATAAGGAAATTTGCCACAGAATGTTCAAATTTGTGGCACTATCCAACCAATATTTAAAAAATTTTAATAACCCATATGTTTCATATCTCTAACATTAAAGTTAGACAAAATCCCAAAAATAACTTCATGCAATAATTTTGGGTAAAATCTGTAATTTGACTTGTTCTGGATTGAGCCACACCATTCTGTAGATTCTGTGTATCAATTTCTAATTGTTCTTTTTAGTCTTTGGTCCAATAGGGATCCATCTTTTTGTAAATGTAACATATTTTCTTTTAAATTTCATGTTCTGTTTGTATTTAAATTGAAAAGGAGGAGCCACAAGTGGTACCAACAATATAGGCGTGTCCCATAGATGTAGGCTACACAGTGTATAAATACTGATAGCCATAATATTAAAAGCACCTTCTTGTTTCTACACTCTGTCCATTTCATCAGCTCCACTGACCATATAGGAGCACTTTGTAGTTCTACAATTACAGACTGTAGTCCATCTGTTTCTCTGCATACTTTATTAGCCCCCTTTACCGTGTTCTTCATTTATCAAGACCCCCACAGTAGCACCACAGAGCAGGCATTATTTTGGGTGGTGGATATTCTCAGCACTGTGGTGACACTGACGTGGTGGTGGTGTGTTAGTGTGTGTTGCGCTGCAGTGCTGAGAATGATCCACCACCCAAACAATGAAAAAAGTGTAGCAAAAACGAGGTGGTTTTAATTTTATGGCTGATCAATGTAACAACACTGCTGTGTCTTGTACCAGCACCACACACACTACCAAGTTAGTGTCACTGCTGTGCTGAGAATGGATAACCACCCAAATAATATCTACACAATAGTAGTCCTGTCAAAAACTGGAAAATGATGAATGGGGTAGAGGTGGGCAACAAGTAGGGAACAGTCTGTAATTGTACACCTTATATAGTGGACCTAAAAGGAAGGTGGATCATCATAAAGTGGTTCTCACTCACAAGGTGAGTGAATCTGCTGGTAATTCTTTATAAAATTGTTCATAATGTAGCAAAAGATGCTCACATGACACTAAACAACCATGAAAAATCCAATACGAGCATAAATTGGTTAATGGAAAAATTAAGGCCTTAACCTTAAACTACAAGTTAGGTTTTGTCAGATTAATTGTAAGTGCAGTCACTGACCTGAGATCAAGCAGAGAGTGAAGAAGAGGACAGTCTTCATCCTGAATTGAACTTCAGCTTCACTGATGTTCACAGTTATGTATGTTTCATAGATTACGCTGTTTCCTCTTTCTGTGGTTAGTAGCAGAGAAGGTCAACCTCATATCTCCTCCCACTACCTTCCGTGGCCATCAGATGGTAGACAAAAAAAAAAAACAATACAAGCAAAGCAAGATGGATGTGCAAGATCTTGTCAACTAGAACATCTTTACATTTTTAGTTCACTCACTCAAAAAGAATTTCATTAACAAAGTGTGTGACATGAGCGCCTCTGTTGAGACTTTACTTCTAGTGTGTTATCACTCATGCAGCATAAGTAATATGATGGTGAAACCCATTACTCAGAATCCACTCTGTGCTAGTTAGAGAAAGATTGAGCTGAACCTGATTGGTAGACTTAGAATCTTTTTCAGATTCCACACAGAAATTAAACTCTTCATATTCCTTTTATTGTTCTATGAGTAGTGGAGAATTACACACAGAAAACCAGAGGCAGCATAAATCCTAAATGTATTTATTATTTATTGTAGTTTTTCTGAAAAATGTACTGTTTAAAAACTGACATTGGAAGGTCTAACTTGAATAACAAGGAGTGTGGCAGCCAGTGAAATATACCACCTAATTGCATTCCTTTCTGTCTCAAGATCAATATGATGGTTTTGTATGTCTCAGTGGTGTTTGGCACAAATAAACTTGTGAATGCTCGAGAATAGCAAAACACCATGTCTATTCAGCACCAATCTTTGGAATGACGCACATACAGAAAGGTGACAAATTGAAGGAAAAACCTGAACAAATGAGTTTAGAAACATAACGACTGTAGATGCTTCCAGGCAGGTGTTCTGCAAGATACAATGAAGCAATTAACATCCCCCCCATGCTCTGCAACACGTACAAAAAAGCTGAAGAGGCCCAGTTGACCTTGATTTTGGATCAAGATGGCAAACAGAAAAGACCTGTGACTTTGGTAGAGGGATCATTATGGGGGCACAGATAGAGCTTCAGTCACAAAGACAGCTCAGCTGGCTAGTGTTGCAGTAAGAACACAATCATATTCAAAAGCTCTGTCAAATAGCATGTTTTGCTGATTTTCTGAGTGAAAATAAGTTAACACATTGTTTACAGAGACTTAAATATGGCATTTTCCTGCAACTTTAGTGCACAATTTTATTTATTTGCTGGGTTAAACATATTGGTAAAAGCATCTGTAAAGGAGCAAACAATGTTAGTTGTGTAAGGACAGAACCCATAGTCCAAAGCCTGTGGAGGTACCCCAGTTACTGCTAACAAGCTCTATGTCAAAAGGGGTAACTTACAGACTGCTTTGAGCCTTGTTTATTTTTTAAAAATTATATTTCAGTTTTTGTTTGTTGTTTCCTTGGCACTTATAAATATTGCACATGTTTTGGTGATTCCTTGGAATTTATTGAAGACGTGGCCATCGGATTAGAACTCCTTTTGTCCTGGCTTCCCTGGTGCCTCTCTTGAGACACTAGGACCACACGCGGTCCTTACCACAAATGGTGGCAGTGGTACTTACATCCAGTCCAGTAGGGTGCCTTTCAGATGAAAGATCTACAATCAATCAGAAACCACAATGCCTCCAAGTAAACAAGTTCCAAGTACAACAGGAAGACAAATACAGGAACAGCATGATGAGAACTCAACAGCCACAACAACAACACCAGCAACAGATGTGATTGAGAATACAGCCCACGTCACCAACCCCCAACAAAACTTCATGGCAATCTGTAAAAACTAAAGGCAATCTGTAATAAGATGTTATGGGTGCAGCCAGGAAGTAAGTAAAGTGAGTGAATGTCCAGTGAGGGAGTTGAGAACACACGTCTGTGCCATATACCCAGGTCAGCCAATATAACCTCATAACAGAGCTTAAATACTGACACAGTAATACCAGTCAAAGTTGAAAACAAAGTCTACAAGGTACTGGTTGATTTGAGGCTCCTGTCAGACGCTTGTCATAGCGGATTGTATTGACAAAGCAAGTTTGCAGAGAACAGGAAGTACAGATAATACACGGAGATGAACAAGAATACCCTAGAATAGACCTAAAGGTTGAGATTGAGGGGCATCCTTATCTGTTAGCTGTAGGAGTAATGCCAGAAACTCCATACCCTGTTATTTTAAGCAGAGACTTGCCAGTGTTAGTGGATTCGCTCCAAAGGCAGGGAGTCAGGAGTGTCATGGCTCCAATTAGGCAACTAGCCAAGGGATAGGAACAGAATAACAACCTACTAGATACACTTTCCTTTGCTAAAGCCCCAAAAGTGAGGAAATCCAAAAGGATAAAGAGACAGGAAAAAGTTAAAGGCAGTGTAATCAAAGAACAGCTTCAAAAACCAGACAGCACTTTCCCAGATGCAATTCCTAGCAATTTAAAGGAAATACAAAAGCCGGACAAAACACTTCTGAAAAAGCTCATAAGGAAGCTAAAATAAGCAAAGCCAAAGACAAAGAATACATCTTTATAAAAGATGGTAGACTGTACAGATGTTCCAATAACTGAGATAATAAATAATAAAATGAGAGAAAAATGGATTCACTGATGAAACTGGTTAAGGTGTGGCAAGTTATCTGGGTTTTTCTTCAACTCCTGGGCGCTCAAGGGTGCTTGTATCCATTCCTGAATACAGAGTATTCATCCAACATCCCATGAAACACAAAGCTTTGCTTTTTTTCAGAGATTTATTTTGATGAACTTTCTTCCAACACTCAGTCTGTAGCTTCAGTATTCAGTTAACCGGTTGATAATCTAAGGAAAATACAATACAAATTTTTGCAGTTAAACAGTGAGTTAAAGGCTCCCTCCTCACAATGCAGTTTCCCCCTTTTCTTTTCCTTACTCAGTCCTTCAGGGGCACTTTTTCTTGCCACGAGCTACCACACTGCTTCATATTGCTTTGAAACTACTATTGCCTGAATGGCAAGGACCATACGAGGCAGTGAAGATGGGACCAATGACTTATGAGCTGTACTTGATAGAAGGAAGAAAACACAAGTCTCCCACAGTAACCTACTGAGACCATGGTTCGAGAGACAGGGTACAGTGAGCAACCAACTCTGGGCATGCACAGTTGAAGATGAGGAAGAACGGGTGGAACAATACTATTCAGTGTCACAGGATGAAGCTGTCATGCCCAACCTGCAACACATCTCAAGCACACAGCAACAAGAGCTGTTGGAACAAATACCAAGAGGATTTTGTGTAGCAGCCATTAGCAATGCAGGCAAGGCAGTTCAGGACCAATTAAACAGCCACACCACACACAGGAATATGGAGTTCTGGGTAGTTTATACTGAATACATGAGACATGGGACAGAATTAGTGTACATTCACAGACTCTCTCTGTTTTTTTTCTCTCCTGCCCATTTAGCATTTACAAAAAGGCTGAAAACTGTAAACAGCTTGAATGTAAACAGTCATAATAAATCAAAATGACAATGTAAGTAACTATCAATGTAAATAACATGCCACATTAAGTGTAAACTCATGCACCCACTGTAGCTATAAATAACTGAGTAGAGGCTTATGCACAAAACAGAATTTAAACTGGCTGGAAAACTGAAAGACTGCAACAGAAAAGAGGCTTTAGTAGGGAAAAACTATAATCTTTTAGAGAGCAATCCATTGTATTTCGCCAAATAATAAAAATAATTTTAAACATTTATAAATTAAACAGTAAAACATACCTGAACACATGAGACACATGGCAGAATTAGTGCACATTTGCAGACAGACTCTCTCTCTCCTGCCTGCATGAGGCATGACAAAACTAATGAGGGACAAATGCTCGCATTAAAAGCACCATTTAAATTTAAGAGTTTGGAAAGAACATTGCACATACAAGCAAACAGTACTAAGACTTCACAATGTAATGCTTATATTCTTAAAATGACTTAAAATGCTTCCTTTTATTCATAGAAAGAAAGCTGCGTGGGAGAGAGTAAAATCGGCTGCTTACCCGTTCAGCATTCACAATACTTTTGGCGATTGACTGGGGAAAACACACGTTACACAGGCATTGCATTGCACTGTTTAATTCCCCACCTACATCTAGCAAGGGGGAACCTAAACAACCTGAATTAGTTTGAAACTCAAATATTTCACAGTAATATAAAGCAAAGAGGGTCACCCATTTACAGACATAATATCACCATGCAACACCATGCAACATATGTTAACCAACTACTAGGGAAAGAGGCAAAAGGAGTTGATCAGGTTTGTTACTGCCTTCTTGCTAAAGGGGTGCCTTATACACCACTCACTGGTATAACCTGAATGACTATTTCTCCTTTCATACCAAAGGGAGTATCATGCTTCTATTTATAAGCCCTCTATGACAAAGATTTTGCAAAATTTCTGGCTGAACTGTGTGTTGCCTTTGTGTCATGTTTTGAATCAGCCTATCTACAGGTCTTACTAGCCTGCCAGCCTGTGTCTTAACCTGAATCACTATTCTAGTAGCAGATGGAGTTGCATTATCTATGGACACTATGCTGGTCCTTTCTGATTCCTCCTTAATGCTGCATGCTACAACATCAGCAGAACCTACACCTTGGGTGTCATCCTTACAATTCTGAGAGTTACCAGAAGTGGGTTCCAAGTCCATGCTTTTGGGTTGCTGTTCCTTCTCTTAATACTCAGGAGTTATCAAGCTCTCTGGGGTTCTGCTAATGCCAGCAAATGTTGCCACCCAACTGGCATATTTCTTTGTCAGGATCACTTCCTGATACTACAGATTGTCTGCAAGCCCCCTTTGCTTGTTCATGGCTAGACTCTTAGTCTCTGAAAAACGGTTCTACTTCAACCTCTGTGTGAAGAGGCAGAAAGTTGACTTGTAACATTAAGCTTCAGTGGACCACCTTCTCTTGGCCAGTGCTGGTGTTTCTCACATGATAGGTGTGGAGGATCTTTTGAAACCACTACATAAGGTGTAGATTCCCACTTGTCTGCCAGTTTCTGCTGTCCTCGCACACCTTTGTTGGCAAGTAATATGTGGTCACCTTCCTCAATGTCACAGCCTTTTGCCCTCTTATTATACAGCTCTGTTTGGCACTGTTGGCTTATGTTGGCATTAGCCTGAGCAAGGGCTAACGCTTCCCTGAGGTCAGCCCTCATACTCCTGACATAGCTGTGGTAGTCAGTGACGTCATTGTCTCTTTCAACATTGTGAAACATCACATCCACTGGCAGGTGAGGGATTCTACCAAACATTAAGTAGAATGGCACATAGCCAGTGGATTTGTGAGCTGTGCAATTATACACAAAGGTCAAGGTCTGTAGCATTTGTGGCCACTTCTGTTTAGCTCCTGGGAGTAAGGACCTCATCATACCACCCAGTGTGCAAATAAGTTGCTCTGCATGGCCGTTACCCATAGGATGAAATATCATTGTCCTTGATTTTTTTATTCAAGCAATCTGTAGTGACTCTTGGATCAAGTGACTTTCAAAATTTATGCCCTGATCCACATGGATCTGCTCCAGGAAACTGTAAAAGCAGAAGACCTTGTCCCACAGCTGAGCAGCTACTTCTCTGGCAGACTGGTCATGGTATGCCAATGCATTGGCTGTCTCCGTAAAATGGTCTACACTTTTACCATGATCATCTTAGGCAGACCAAAAGTCTATACAGACTAGTTCTAAGGGCTGTGTTGTTTTCACACTTGTGGAGCTCACCCCTCTGGCTTGGGGGTCTCACTTGCTACACAGCGTTTGCACTGCTTAACATACTCCCATATGTCTTGTACCATGTGTAGCCCAAAAAATCTCTGCCTTGCCAGTTAGAGTGTTCTGCTTTGGCCCTTGTGACCAGCATCATCTTGAACACCCTGCAAAACCTGCTTGAGGAAAGAGACTGGGACAACATACAGGTACAGTATCTCACAAAAGTGAGTACACCTCTCACATTTCTGTAAATATTTTATTATATCTTTTCATGGGACAATACTATAGAAATGAAACTTGGATATAACGTAAAGTAGTCAGTATACAGCTGGCACCTCATGGCAAAGAACTCTCTAAAGATGTGAGAAATAGAATTGTTGCTCTCCACAAAGATGGCCTAGGCTATAAGAAGATTGCTAACACCCTGAAACTGAGCTATAGCATGGTGGCCAAGGTCATGCAGCGGTTTTCCAGGACAGTAGTTATTTTCAGAGGACAGTAAATCTATACGGCTATACAAGCTGTACACTGACTACGTTAAGTTATATCCATATCATTTCTATAGTGTTGTCCCATGAAAAGATATATATAATAAAATATTTGCAGAAATGTGAGGGTGTGCTCACTTTTGTGAGATACTGTATGTTTTTCAAGAGCTGATTCTGATGTGACAAAACTATAGCAGCCTGACTGGAGAACTTGGTATGACTGTAGTCATAGAGCTGAGTTGCGTAGGAGCTGATGGAGCTGAGTGGAGTCAGAAATGAACTGCAGAGCTGACTGTACTGGAGAAGATACAATATGGAGCAGAGTTGAGACAGAAATGAGCTGCAGAGCTGAGGCACATTGGAACTGATCTGAGATGGAGCAAAAATGAGTCAGACATGAGTTGCAGAGCTGATTGTATTGGAGCTGATCTGAGACGGAGTGAAGGCGAGTCAGAAATGAGTTGGAGAGCTGATCCAAGATTGAGCTGATCCAATACGGAGCAGAACTGAGTCAGAAATGAGTTGCAGAGCTGATTGTATTGGAGCTGATCTGAGACGGAGCAAAGGCGAGTCAGAAATGAGTTACAGAGCTGATGCAAATTGAGCTGATCCAATATGGAGCAGAGCTGAGTCTGAAATTAATTGCAGAGCTGATTATACTGGAGCTGATCCGAGACAGAGCAAAGGCGAGTCAGAAATGAGTTGCAGAGCTGATCCAAGATTGAGCTGATCCGACACGGAGCAGAGTTGAGACAGAAACAAGTTGCAGAGCTGAGTTGTGTTGGAGCCAGGACATGCAGAGCTGAGGATTTGAACTTGAGATAGAGTTGAGCTGAGTTGGAGCTGGGTTGAGATGGAGTTCTCTGGTTTCCTCTAAAAGATGAGGAACAGAGGAAATCCAGGTTTTCTAGAGGCTCAGATTCTGAATTACTCTTTATAATCACATACAACTATTTGTCATATTAAAACTTCGTATGAAAGACACTGAAAATGAAAATGATAAGTAACTATGATTACATAAACATGTTATATTTAGAGTAATTAAATGTTCAATGTAATTCTCTTATAACTGAAGTTTGGGTGGAGGAACATGCCTGAAACACCTCCTTCTTCCAATCTAACATCCTATAAACTCACAAGTGTGATTAAGGGTTCTCATCTCCACCGCCACCCCATCTCCTCCCTGTTACTCAGTCCAGCTACAGCTATGGCCTTCTTGCTACAGGCAGAAGCTGCCCAGAACTCCAGCCCAGGTTCTCTGAGTTTTCCCTTTCTTCAATCAGTTTCCCTCATACTACCACCGCCGTGTCGAAGGTATGGTCTGAACTCACAAATGTAGTTTTATACTCATAATCACACCAGAAACAATGTAAACAATGGTAATAAAATAAAGAATCATACCTGTAACCTGTAGCTGAGTCTCTGTGTACAGAGAGTGGTAACGGACTGGGTCTCCTTATTCCACACTCCACAGAAATAAACTCCTCCATCATCTTCTCTCACATCACTGATTCTCACACTGACAACTTTAGAGCTTCTGTCATCAGACATGTAGAATCTGCCTCTCTGAGTCTCTGTGGTGTCGATCATTGTAGGAATACGATGACCATCAAGTTTGTTGAAGTACTTGCTCTCAAACTCCTCTGGATATGAACAGTTGATGGTGACAGTCTCTCTCAGATAACCAGACACAGTCTTTGGCCTCAAACAACATGGATCTGTTAATCATACAAAATGAATTAATATATAAATATATGAATATATCTATTCCTCTGGGTACTCCGGTTTCCTCCCACAGTCCAAAGACATGCCGTTCAGGCCAATTGGACATGCTGAATTGCCCCTAGGTGTGAGTGAGTGTGTGAATGTGTGTAGGTCTGTCTGTCTGCCCTGCGATGGACTTGCAACCTGTCCAGGGTGTATCCTGCCTTCCGCCCAATGACAGCTGGGATAGGCTCCAGCACCCCACCGTGACCCAGAAGGATAAGTGGTTTAGATGATGGATGGATGGATGAATATATCTACTAATGTAGTGTATGTCAAATTAAATTTATTGAATCAAATTACTGAATTAAAATTATTGTTTTCCCCTTAAATATATTTCGGGACTACTATAGTATTTGAGCATCTGCTCAGTTTAGAATAATGACAGATTTTTTTTAATGCTAAAATATATTAATTTTATAGAAACAAACAGACTGTGAAGGTTCTCACCTCTGATCACTTGGAGGTTAAACTCATGACTCCACCTCCCACCATCTCCACACTGATATGTTCCAGCATCCTCTGAGCTCAGCTGTCTGATGGTCACTGAGAGGACTTGGTAACAGTCATCAAATATATCAAATCTGTCTTTATGAATCCATGTGTTACACTGTTTATACTCAATAACTGTAATATTTTCACTCTCAGCTTGTGTTTTCACTTTGCAAAAAAACTCCTTTCCCTTCCCTAATTATTGTGTCTGCAGGTGATTGAAACTCTTCCTCCTGGAAAGCCAATCACATCAATACTGGCTGCTCCACCTGTCAATGACATTCAGGTGAAGATGAGGAGAATCTTCATTCTGGTCCAAACTTCAGTCTCAGTGATGTTCATATAAACTCCAGTCCACCATTCGCCAAGGTCAGTCCTGTACTGTTCAGAGGGAAATGGCTCCTTTCAATTGTACACAAAACACTATTGTGTCTCTGGCTGGTGTTGATCGTTTCCTGTTCCTTTAAAATGAGTCATATATATTCAGCTTCACAGCTCCTCCCACCAGCATCACTGACCAAACATCAAGTGTAAGAGATAAGGAGGGGGTGAATGTTGGTGTATAGTATATAGTGATGTATGTTCTTAGTTTGTCTGTAAGGAGAATGTACCTAATGTCCTTTTCACTGCTTTCTTGTCTAAATAAGTACAGTCCAGCCTCACTGATCTCACCAGTGTAACCAGACTATGAGATCTTCCCACAACAAAAATCTGTCACACTTGAATGATGAAAACATTTGACTATGGTGTGGTTTGTCTACCGTATATATATATATACGCAATGAATTCAGTATAGCGATTAGACACCGTATATAAAAACTACAATAGTCATACAGTAGTTATTATACTTTGCTTTTCTTACCTTTCTGTCCCCTTCAGTAAGTGGTGATACACTATATTTCCCAAATTATTCACTCACCCATCCAAATCATTGAATTCAGGTGTTCCAATCACTTCCATGGCCACAGGTGTATAAAACCAAGCACCTGGGCATGTGTTCTCTGGACCGACAAATCGTGCTTCTCCGTCTGGCAATCTGATGGGTTTGGCGGTTGCCAGGAGAACGGTACTTGTCTGACTGCATTGTGCCAAGTGCAAAGTTTGGTGGAGGGGGGATTATGGTATGGGGTTGTTTTTCAGGAGTTGGGCTCGGCCCCTTAGTTCCAGTGAAAGGAACTCTTAATGCTTCAGCAGACCAAGAGATTTTGAACAATTTCATGCTCCCAACTTTGTGGGAAAAGTTTGGGGAGTTTGGCCCCTTCCTGTTCCAACATGACTGCACACCAGTGCACAAAGCAAGGTCCATAAAGACATGGATGAGTGAGTTTGGTGTGGAAGAACTTGACTGGCCTGCACAGAGTCCTGACCTCAACCCGATAGAACACCTCTGGGATGAATTAGAGTGGAGACTGCGAGTCAGGCCTTCTCGTCCAACATCTGTGTCTGACCTCACAAATGCACTTCTGGAAGAATGGTCAAAAATTCCCATGAAGACACTCCTAAACCTTGTGGAAAACCTTTTAGAGTTTTACTACTTTGGGTTTCAACATGTATTTTTTTAATTAATACTGGCCAGTGGAAAAATCACTTAGGAAGACTGAATTAATGGTGCAGCATCCTTGGCCTAATGGCACACAGAGGAAGCAAAGCCAGGAATGCATGTAATTACCAAATATACATTAGAACCCAACTAGTATTCATAAATGTTGTTGCATTTTGCACTATTGAAAGAGACAAACAGCTTCCTACATGACTTGTATGCTTTGCCAAAGGCTGTACCGGCCACAGCCATGCTATACAAATAGGCAAGGCATCAGGCTAATGGCTATCTCTAACTTTGGTCAGGTCTACACTTCTTCACATCTGAGCCCTGACTGACCAGTACTTCCTGTTGTACAGGCATAAACACAGAACAGGAAGCCCACCTTCAAGATAAGTTTTTTCATAGAATAAACTAAGTCAATAATTGTTTGGGAGCTGTTTTTCAAAAAGTCTAGGCCTAGAATGCTCATCTCGGACTTCAGCTATTCAATATCTTCTTGCCCTCGACTATCAGCATCAGCGTTCCCCTCCGCAATATCGGCGCTTACTCATCAGTCACTGTGCAGAGATGACCTGTCATTCCCTCCAGCTTAAACAAAGCAGGCACCACTTGGGGTGGCCGGTAGCTTAGTGGTAGGAGAGGTGAGCCAGAGCTTAGCCTGAAGGTTGTGGGTTCAAATCTCACTACTGACCAGATATACCTGGTTGTATAACCCCCAGGTAGCACTGCTCTGCTGTGGTGCTCCCAGATTGGGTGTAGTACAGCAGCAGAATGATTCATTTCCCTTGTAGGAGTACATGACATAACAATAAGACTGATGACCCTGTGTACTCCATTATGCACTGCAGCAGTTGGAAAAGTCTGATATGGATGTTTGCCCCACCAAAGTCTGTTTGTTCACTGCTGGTGCTGTTCTTTTTTACTTCACCCTCAATGGACAAAGATAAATAGTCTCTTAGCTGGCAATAGTCTCATGCCACTTGCAAGTCCAGCAGCTGGAAATGGCATGCCATAGTTGCCACCTTTGGGTTAGCCAGCACAAATATACTGAGCTCTTCTGTCCCCTGACTGATTGTGGAGGATGGGGTGTAGTTGAACATCACATGCAGGATGGAGAGCCAGTCGTGCTGAACGAGTGGGCTGAGTAGCTGATAAGATTCACCTGTGCCTTATTTGTGCCAACCTACTTATATCCTCTCAGTAGGAGGCAGAGCCCGGAGAGAGAAGGAGACTTGTGGAGACAAGACTGAAAAGTCCCTGCAGGCTTGCCCTTTAGTTTGTATACTGGCTGAAAGCTGAGGGATATTGAGCTGTGCACAGCTCAACTCAACAACTCAGGTGTCTCCACACCTGCTCCCAGTGTCCTCACTCCTCCCAGCCTCCCAATGACCTTACACTTAATTAAACTGCTTAATTAAATGCTGTTACTGCCACAGCACAGTATAAATAAGCAAGGCTTCAGGCTAACAGCTGACCAGTACTTCCTGTTGTACTGGCATAAACACAGAACAAAGCGGCTAGCCCATCTTCACAAAAAGATTCCTTACAGAATTAACTCAGAGAGTAACTGTTAAAGAACAAATAACCCAAAATAAACATGCACACATTTTTGAACATGTTATTATGTTTATTATAGACATGTAAAGTCTAAAAAGACTTTTTCTATGATTTTAATTTGATGTTCACTGAGGAGGACCCCACAGAGCAGGTACTATTTGGGTACAGGGTCATTCTCAGCACTGCAGTGACACTGGTGTTGTGGTGGTATGTTACTGTGTCCTTCTGTGACACAGCAGTGCTGCTGGAGTTTTAAACACTGTCTCCACTCACTGTCCACTCTATTAGACACTCCTACCTTGTTGGTCCACCTTGTAGATGTAAAGTCAGAGACGACAACTCACCTGTATTACACATTCCTCAGTTAAAAATGTCCCTCCGACATACACATGAGATTTTAAGTTTAATAGATAAACACCATGTTTGTCTAAAACAACAAAGTAAGAAGAAAATAGTACCAGTTTAGCTAAGATTAGTTAGCCAGTCTGCTAACAGTCGCTTCCTCAGGGTGGAAGTTGAGTTGGGATGTTGACAGGTTTTGGGAAGCTGATTTGGCAGCTAATAATAATTAAAAAATAATAGTGAAGGCGGGACTTGAACTTGCAGATACTGGACAGTACTACAGTGCAACGTTGTTTTGAGTTTGTCCTAGTAGTTGTGCTCTATTCATGACCATTTCTGCCATGTCTGAGTGCAAAATTTAAAAGAATGTGAAAGCGAGGAGTGTTGACTGCCATCTATTTACCAAACTTTTTTAAAGGTAATACGAAACAGACCTTCAAATAAAAACACATGCAATCAACATTTCAGTGCTGAGGACTATGAAGGTGACCTGCAAGCAGAGTTGTGGTCATCTGCCAAGATGTAAACTGAAAAAAAACGGTTTCAGTTCTTTCAAATTCAATTTCAGTGCTTTTCTTTATAATTTATTTATTTGTTACTTAGCCCTGCGATGGACTGGTGACCTGTCCAGGGGGTGTTCTGCCTTCTGTCCGGTGGCTGCTGGGATGGGCTGCAGCACCCTCCAACCACCCAGTAGGATAAGTGGTTTAGAAAATGTGTGTATTCATTACTTATTTACTTATTCTTTTTTAAGTGTTTGTGTCATTGAAGTTTCACTTAAACAGCAATTTGATATAAATGTCCATAAAGAACCTTTTTCTAAAAACAAACTATTATTCAGAACAAAAGTTTCAGGTTCAGTTTTATTTATAAAACTGAAAATAAGAAATGAAAAGACAGAAAAATTAGAAACAAACAGCTCATACAAACTTAACCATGTAAAATACACAGAGATATACAAAAGCTAATTATTCACCACAAAGTCAGAACTTATTACTAAAAAATTACAGCATCTGACTGACATTCATTTCAAACAGATACTTATAATACATAGCATTCAGAGAATACATGGCACAGTAAATAAGAGCACATCATGACATCATATGAGGATGGAAATGTAATTTATATTCTAGCTAGAAAATATTTATAACAAAATAAATCAAAATTCACCAAATTTTCTGTAAACAATAATCTATAACTTATCAAATGTAATACCTACACTGTGTTTACAGAACTGCAGTTGAGTTTAACAGGTTTCTTCTGATTTCCACACGTGAAGCTGAGTGGAAAGCCAGAGTTGGAAGATGTGTAATGTTTTCATTATGATCAACACAGAATAGAACTGCAGTCTATTGCTGCAGTGCTTTGGGAATGAAGAGTTTAAAGAGCTGAATCTGGGTTTAGCTCAGTAAGTGCTGGGGTGTCAGCTCTGGTAGTGTCAGTCTGACTGGTCGGTGTGAGGGTCTAGACCAGCAAAGAGTGTCCAGCCTTATCCAATGAAGCAGGACCATACACAATACATTTTTTGAGGACTGAAACCAAATATGCCCTGGTCTACTTTGAAAAAGACTGAGTATTTGTTAATGGAATCTAGTTCTAGTAGATTAATTCTGGTTTATTGGTATTGGGGTTTAGTCATTGGTAGACTGAATCTGATTGGTTGGTGTTGGGGGTTAGACTCTAGTAAGCTGAATCTGATTGGCTGGTGTCAGGATTTAGGGTCTGGTAGAGCGAATCTGATTGGCTGGTGTTTGGATTTAGACTCTGGTAGACTGAATCTGATTGGTTGATGTTTGGGTTAAGACTCTGGTAGACTCAATCTGCTTGGTTGATGTTTGGGGTAAGACTCTGGTAGACTGAATCTGATTGGCTGGTGTCAGGGTTTAGGGTCTGGTAGACTGAATCTGATTGGTTGGTTTTGGGATTTAGACTCTGGTAGACTAAATCTGCTTGGTTGGTGTTGGGGTCCAGCCTCTGGTAGATTGGACTCATGCTGATGTTCTTTTGTTTTCCAGGTAGATCATTTTCATAATCAGCATCAGCCTGAAATCAGAGTAACACACACAGTGGAAAATAACTCAAACCTTAGGCCTCACATGATATTCATTCTTTCAACATGGCCATGACACCAGGGGTTGCCAACTCTGGCCCTAAAAATTTACTGCCATGGTGATTTTTGTTTAATCACACCTGGATCTAGTATTCAGATACTCCTACAGGAACAGCACACTACACCTAGAACACTAAAGATAAAATGAAATTAAGATTGACTGCTTGCTTTACACATAATTCTTCGACTGTGCCCTATGAAGGCAGCAGTGTACACAGTCAGTTGTTCCACTCTACACATCAATATTGTGGTGTCTGCCATGGGCTCCACACTGCTGTGGTGAGCTTAGTGGGTGTGACCATGCAGAGCATTTCCTGGCATGCACCGTGCTCCTGGTGTAAAAAAGAGACTTTGTAAAGTCTTTGTAAAGACTTGCTGAAGCGCCTGTTGAATTACATGACACTGACACTGGTGTCAGTAGTAGAATAAGGCCACTGACCTTAAAGAAATTGAAAGGTGCATCAACAGAATTGATGGTGGATGGCAAAGAAGATATAGCACAGAAAAAAATTGGTACTGAGTGTTATGTCTGCCTCCTCCTAGATGGGTCCAGCCAGCCGAGAGCAAGGTGGCTGGCTGGGAAAGATGGTGAAGAAAACCAGCTTGTGGCCTGTGAGAGAAAGATGGTTCATGTCCAATCTCCACGCTACAACAGAAAGGATACCTGGGAGCCATACTCTGCACAGTACTTCCTGTGGGGGCAGCTGCTGACTGTGACAGCAAGTTCATCATAGACACAGATGCCCTGTTCTGCCACCTGTGCACTGCTGAAAAACTGGCAGCGAGTGTGAGGCACTTTGGTGTTGGCAAGACACTGAAGCAGTTGTGGCAGAGGTTCTACTGGCTGCACAGATGTGGAGCTGTACATTCATTGCTGTGACCCGTGCACAGCAAAGAAAGGACGGCTGGTGCGGTCGCACGCCCCTGTTCCATCTCTCTGCTCTGGCGCACTGATGTAGAGGACGTCCAAGACCTTGGTGTTTGGAGAACAGTGCACCCAGAGTCATGTATTCCATGGAGCTCTACAACCATCTCCATGTCATGCACCACCTCATTAGGAATCATCCAGGCAATGCCAGTGCTCGCCAAAAGTGAGGATATGACTCACACCGTCAGAGACAAAGGGAGCCTTTGCCAGGCCAGGAGGTGCAGCTGTGCAAAAGACACATCTCCGAAAGAGGACTGGGGCACGCACTGCAGAAGAGCGGCACCCTACAGCACTTGTCCTCGCTGGGATGGTGGACAGGCCAGAACTCAGGGTGCGAAAAGGCTGAAACATAAGCAACACACACCTCCTCGCCTCAGAGACTTTCTTTGGGTTGTGTGGGCCTCTGGGACGGCCGACCTTTGAGGGGGCGGCTTTGTGGCATCTGCCATAGGCTCCATGTTGCCATGGGGCTTAGGGGGTGTGGTTGTTGTTGTTGTTTTTGATGTGTAGTGAATTTTTTCTAAGGAGGGCAGTTTTGTTGTGTTTGTCCTCCTTGGGTGTCATGTCCTCCCCTGTTACCCCCTCCTGGTGTTGCATGTTGGGGTAGTGATGAACTGAGCAATGCTTAGAGTCTATGTTAAGACTCTAAGTTGAAGTGCCTGTTAAGTAAATGTTTTTACCTGTATGCACAATGTTGCTTCTTATTCTTTGTCGACGCTACAATATTTTATTATTTTAATGAGGAGGTGATCTCACTTTTTTTCTTTATACACTTTGTTTTTGTTGGTGATTGTTTGTATAATGTAGAGAATGACACCAACATCCTCTACATGTAGGTCGCTTAGGCCACAGCTATAAATTAAATGATACTTTATGTGGTTGGAATCAAACACTTATAGACACTGTAGCCCTCATAGGACAGTGTTGGATGTCACTGACCGGCACTTTTACATTTTAAAACAGTTTGTATTTGTTACAATGAAAAGTAGATTTATTTTAGCCTTTAGCCTTTTTACTCACTGTGTTATGTGTTCTTGTCTGAGTGTTTACAGAGACAGACCCTGTGGAACAAGAGAAGATGTTAAAGAGCTTGTTGCCATAAGAGGTGAATTCAATATTAAGTTGAGGAAATATTACATAACTAGGATTTAATTTATACCCATTTTGAAGTATTAAATTCCTACAAAAGCTACTTTTTGATTAAGCCTGTACTGTGGAAATAAATGCACTAACATATTTGTCCAAGACTAGACTTAATCCATGTCCACAATTCCAGCCCTAAGAGTGATATTCTGAATGATGAGTCACTTCAAACGCTGTATTAGCATCCATAAACTGGCCAAATACTGAAAGTCACATCTACAGTTCTAGATCATTAACAACGTACAACAGAGTTTAGCTACAGTGTTGGCAACAGTCACACATAATTATGAATTGTATCAATGTGTGTGTATTAATGTGTGTGTGTGTGTGTGTGTGTGTGTGTGTGTGTGTGTGTATAAATGTGTGTGTGTGTGTGTACAGTACCATGTCCTTTCTTGTATCTCAGTAAGCAGAAGATCAGTGTTGATCCTCCAATTAGCAGAACAGTCACACAGACGCATACAGTGATGATAACAGAAGAACCTGCAGATGAAGTAAACAGATTAAACATGGAGATCGTATGTAGGAAAATATTCAGAGCACTTTCAGAAGTAAAACGGACCAGAGAAAATGTAAAATAAATTGGTAAAAATACACACTTCTGAAAATCTACAGTACACACACACACAGACACACAAACACACACATACAAAGTTACGCCTGTCGGAACAACTCGTGTGCTGCTTGTGTGCACTGGAGCCCCAATTCTCTGGCTTAGCTACCACGGACTGAAGGCTGGTCAGTTCCATCTCAGCTCCTCCAGCAGCAGCTCATTTAAGAGGTGCCCCAGCATTATCCTTCCGTGCGGCACCGCCTCAAATGCCTTGCTAGAGGGCCGTGGTCAATGCTGCCTTGTTGGTCAGGTCCTCACTGGCAGACATCCAGGCATCCTTGATTCCTCTCTTGCCGTATTCTAGTTGGGTTTCGCTGCAGAGCCTCACTGCACTCTTTCCTCTTCTAATGTCTTCAGCCAGGCTTGGTCGTGATATAAAGGCTACACTATAATTAATTGCAATTATATATTTTTACATAGTTTTCACAAGTTACATAGATCCCATGTTCTTTGTCTTGACTCCAGGATTTTTAGTATTTTTCATGTTTGAAATATTAGTGAATGAAGCGAACCTTTAAAACTCAATAGAAGCTTAAGATCACTGCTTTCCATTGAGTGTATATGTACATTGTTTGTACTTATACAGTGCCTTTTTCTGACAGTGTACAGACATCGATGTTCATTTTAAGGTTTACCTTGAAGTAAGTTTGTGAGTTCAGACCTTGAATTCAACATGGTGGTAGTATGAGGGAAGACTGATTGAGGAGAACTCTTAGAACTTGGGCTCGAGTTCTGGGCATCTTCTGCCTGTAGCTAAAAGGCCAGACCCCCAAAAACTCCAGGATGAACTCAGTAACTGTCTAGAAGTCTGTTTTTCAAGAGCTGATTCTGAAGTGACAACACTACAGCGGCCTGGGTGGAAAACTTGGTATGACCGTATGCCAGTGGAAAATGGAGGATCATTAACTGTTTGTACTACAGCTGGTCCGAGATGGAGCGAAGGTGAGTCAGAAATGAGCTGGAGAGCTGACTGTACTGGATCTGATCCGCTATGGAAAAGTGCTGAGTCAGAAATGAGTTCCAGGGTTGATTGTACTGGAACTCACCTAAGATTGAGCAAAGACGAGTCAAAAATGAGTTGCAGAGCTGAACCAAGATTGAGCTGATCTGATACAGAGCAGAGTTGAGACAGAAATGAGTTCCAGAGCTGACCCAAGATTGAGCTGATCCGATACGGAGCAGAGTTGAGCCAGAAATGAGTTGCAGAGAAGATTGTAGCAGAGCTGATCCGAGATTAAGCAAAGGCGAGTCAGAAATGAGTTGCAGAGCTGATTGTACTGGAGCTGATCAGATATGAAGTAGAGTTGAGACAGAAATAATTTGCAGAGCTGAGTTGTGTTGGAGCTGATCTGAGATGGAGCCGAGTGGAGCCAGGAGTTGCACAGCGGAGGAGTTGAGACGGAGCCATGAAGAATCAGAAGGAGTTGCAGAGCTGGGTTGTGGGAGCTGATCTGAAATGGAGCTGGGTTGAGATGGAGTTCGGACTGGATGGTGCAGAGACTTAAGGTAGAGGGATAAAAGGGAAGGATGCAAGATGGAAAGGGTGGAGGGTGGATGCAGGGTGAAAGTGTAAGAGAAAGAGGGGAAAGGGAGGGGCTGGGATGATGAGGGAAGGGGGAGGGATGATAAGGGGAGGGGAGGGATGATAAGAGGAGGAATGGTAAAAGGAAGGAGGAGGATGAAGGATGAAAAGAGAGAGAGGGAGAGAGAGAGAGATGAGGGATGAAGAAATGAAGAAGGCAGGGACCAGGATGAAAAGAGGTGGGGTGGAATGAAAAAAAAAAGGCCCATAGAATGGGGGGAGGGGCTTGGATCAGTAGGTGGAGCAATTGCAACATCATTAAATAACGTAATACTGCAAGGAATTGAGCGTAATAAAAATCAATTGATGTCTTCCACATTACAGGACATCAGGACAATACAATAGAATCGATTAAGTGCATCCCCAGTAAAAACATACACAGCAGAATAAAACTAGTGATTTAAATATGAAGCAGATAAACTGACATCTGAACAGTGAAAAGGGCTTAACAAAATAAAACATTGCATCCAGCTGAGTAGAAGCAAAGTATGGTAAGGGACAGGAATAGGGACAGGAATTTTGGCCCCATGCTCGGGAGAAAGAGAGGAATACAAGAGAGGTGGAAAGAGACAAAGGAAAGAGAGAGAAAAAATTGGGGTGTGTAGAATATGGGTCGGTGCTGTCATAGCATCACATAGGGTGAGTGTGGCGTCATCACATGGTTTGCGCATCCATGTGAGCTGAGGGTCGAGAAATGGCTGCAGAGAGTAGGTTGGTTTACCTCTGGCGGAGCTGAAATGGATGAGCATTAGCTGTTGAGGTGTCAAGCACTGCAGCTGCGTTGGAAGTGCTGGAACCGGGCAGGGAGACTGAGCGTGACAGGGAATTTGAGATCCAAGGTCCTAGATCCTAGATCCTATATGTAGCAGAGCTGAGTCAGAAATGAGTTGCAGAGCTGAGTTGTGTTGGAGCCAATCCGAGGTGGAGCAGAGTGGAGCCAGGAGTTGTAGAGCTGAGGAGTTGAACTTGAGACGGAGCTATGTAGAATCAGAAGAAGTTGCAGAGCTGGGTTGTGGGAGCTGATCTGAGATGGAGCTGGGTTGAGATGGAGTTTAGACTGGATGGTGCAGAGACAGGATGGAGGCCTGAGGTAGAGGGATGAAAGGGAAGGATGCAAGATGGAAAGGGTGGAGAGTGGATGCTGGATGAAAGTGTGAGACAGAGAGAAAAGGGAAAGAGTAAGAAGCTGGGATGATGGGGGAAGGGGGGTGATAAGGGAAGGGGTGAGATGATATGGGGAGGAATGGTAAAAGGAAGTTGGAGGATGAAGGATGAAAAGAGAGAGAGAGAGAGATGCACATGGCAGGGAAATTGAGATGTGGACTGTGTAAGGGTTCAGCCGGCCCTGCCTGCTGCCAGCAGAGGGCGACGGCGGCACAGGGCCATAACTTCAGGGTACTCCAATTCCCAGAAGTCCGCGGGCTGATTAGGCCCAACGCGACACACCTGCGGACTCCTCTACTTAAGATCAAGGCAAACAGTGGTGTTTGTTACACCTTTGTGGAGGGGTGACCAGTATGGTACTTAGTGTCAGGAAAGAAAAGAAAAGAAAAGAAAAGAGGACTGAGAAAAGAAACTGCCCCAAAACTAAAAAGAAAAAGAAAAGAGGGCTGAGAAAAGAAATTGCCCCAAAACTGAAAAGAAAAGAGGACTGAGAAAAGAAACCGTCCCAAAGCTACTTAAAGGGGAAAAAAAAGAGTTCTTGAGCTACAATCGGCTCAGAGAAAATAGAAGAGGTGTTTGCTCCACCAGGAGCAAACAACTGAAACAAAGTCTACCTTCCCTTCGTTTTTGGAGTGGAAGTGTTTTTTTGTTTTCCTGTTATCTGTCCTTTCGCCTTTCTAGTTCAGCCTTTGTTTGAGCATGCTGCTTTCAGTGTCTCTTTTGTCTGCCATTCGTCGTTTTCCCACCTTCTTTTTTCCCCCTTCCTTGAGGTGTTTTGCCTGTAGTCACCTGTGCTCCTCAGTGGCGCAGTGGTAACGCCGCGGAGCACCGATCAATCCATCGCCGGTTCGAACCTGGCGTTGGGTCACCTCCTCCGCATGTTTCAAACTCACAACTCAGTGCCCCAGCAAACTCATTTATCCCTTTTTCTCTCTGTTTCCATTTCTGCACTTGGGTCCGCCTCCCTGCCGTCCCATAAAAGACTGGGCTGCATCTGCTGAAGGAGCAGACAGATGGCCAAAGGAAATTCAGGACAGATAGTCGAGGTCTGTAGCAGCACTGGGATCTCACAGCTGATTATGAACCCTTCATCACTGATTGCGAACCCTCCGTCTTCAGGAATGGAAGGTAATGTTGTGAATTTAAAGGGTGTTAGATTGGAAGAAGGAGGGGTTTCAGGCACGTTCCTCCCCCAAATTTCCGTTATAACAAAATTACATTGACTAACAATGTTCACTATCCTGAGCAACAGGTCACATATATCACAGTAACATCATCCGCTCAGACTATAGCAGTGTTGCAGCACGAACCAGAGCTACAAACACATAACAGAAATGCTAAGGGCTAAGCACTGATCACTGCAGCTACGAATGAGTAACTTATTAAAACTGCATCTGTGAAAGTGACACTAACCTACAAGAATCATCACCAAAAGTAAAGTTAAACCCAGAAAATTAAGGTAACTACAGCTAGAATGTGCACACACACACTTTGCATGATATGTGACTGGTGTTGGCTTGTCTGTGATGGTTTTGATAATGGTGTTCCATGTGCTTATATATTTACAAAACGGAAAAACCCCTAAACTGATATTACACAAAACAGTATGTAATATATGTACTGTACTAAATAATAAAATTGCCATGGTATGTCATCAGAGATTAAGGACACATGCTAAGTAATATTGGCTTATCTGACAACAGTGCCAGTAGGTTCTCCATTTCAGAGCAGAAAGTCTTTTTGTCCCACTGCCTGTTTCCCAGTACTATTTTGACACCCCAGTTTGCCAGGTTTTGAAACAAATTGCCCAGTAAACACAGTGTGCTGCAGCCATTGAAGCAGACCAATTTTATCAACAGAGATAACATTAGATTCTACACTGCTCTAAAACGATTCAGCATCCTTCCGTAAGCTCCATGACCAGAAACACGGTAAAAGGTGAGTAAATATTGGTGATGCATTTGAAAGATGGAGACAGCTTAGAGCCCAGAAGAACTTTGAGATGAATACCAAGTTGGCTAATTTTCACCTGAACCAGTAAGCACTGAGCTTTAGTTAAGGTCAGCTAACTTGACACCACTGAGGGTACTTCATAAATGAGATCTACACTGGGCTGCAACAGTGAAGAACAGTGGGCTGCTCTTCTGAAATAAATGTGAAATGAATTATATGTCGTCTGTTAAATTGAGCAGTATGTTATGGAGGCCTGCAAAGTAGTAACTCCAACTCCAGACTGGGTAATTTCGGAGCAGTGGGCTTTTGTTTTCTGGAAAACAGGCTTAGCTTTAGCTACCATGCATAGCTAGCCATGCTTCTAGCTAACACTGACAGAGTAATAAAATTGTCTGGTTCATAATTTGCAACCAATAAAAACACATACATTAACTTCTCAACTAACAGCATAGGACTCGTTGTTGCTTGCTATTGTCAAAGTTTTAGAGTTTGTGTAGGTTCAGTGTCATCAACCTGGCACCCTATGTCAGCTTCGAGTCTGGGGAGGAGGGGCGGGGCAAAAAACTCTCTCCAATATTTTGAATGTAGACTGCAGTACTCATTTTAAACACTTGATGTCAGTATTACATATTCTTCCTGTGCGCACACACACACACACACACACACACACTCACACACTTACCAAGATGATATGTGGCCAGTGTTGAGGTCTCTGTTGTGGTCCTCTCTTATCACACAGTGTTCAGCAGTGTTCATAATAAAAATAATAATACATTATGCTTATATAGCACTTTCTAAGAACTCAAAGACGCTTACAGGTTTTCGAAATACAGAACAGTAAAGACAAACATGAGAACATGAAGCACAGTCATAACATCACAAGCAAAACATAGCAGGACTTGGCAAAGGGCTGGTTTAAGATTGAGAACAGTTACAAGCAATAAAAAAGAGAGGTTTTAGATTTGGTTTTAAAAGTGGAGACAGAGTTGGCCTGTTGAATATGTGAAGGAAGAGTTCCAGAGTCGGGGAGCCAGCCTAGAGAAAGCACGATCACCATACCCATCTGGGTTGGAAGGTGGGACAGTGAGTAGACCAGCAGGAAGACCTGAGAGTGCGAGTTGGTTTGTAGGGAATAAGTAGATCAGAGAGGTAAGAAGGAGCAAGGTTATGTAGAGCTTTGTATGTGAGGAGAAGAACTTTGAATTGTATGGAGTATTTTACAGGAAGCCAGTGGAGATGTTGCAGGATGGGTGTAATATGCTGATGTGCACGGGTGCGGGTGAGGAGGTGAGCAGCAGAGTTCTGTACCATCTGGAGTTTGCATAAATGGGAGGAGTTAATGCCAGCAAGTAGAGTTACAATAGTCCAGGTGACTAGAAATGAATGCATGAATAAGGGTTTCTGCAGCAGACTGAGAGAGTGACGATCGAATTTTTGCATTTCAAATATTACAGAGAAAGAAAAAAGGTTTTAACTACAGAGTTGATGTGTGCACTGAATGAGAGAGTTGAGTCAAAGAGAACGCCCAGATTTTGTACCAGAGGGGAAGGGGACAGAGTTACATTGTCGATGGGGAAAAAGACAATGAATTCATACATTCATATATTAATAACACGAATACACAGAAAAACATGTTAATACACTCTATCAGCGGTCAGTGATCTCACCACATCTGTGTACAGCTCTGTACATCTCTGTTTCTGCTTTCTGTAACACTCCCTTCATCCCTCCTCTAATTTTTGTGTTATCGTCTCTTTTTCTTACTACATGACTTCTTTGAGTTCAGGACTGAAGATGGAGAAGGAAACAGTGTTGAGACAGTTAAACTCATCCTCATCCTCTGAAGGATGATCTTAGCTGAACAGAGGAAATCCTGAAATAGGTTGTCCAGAGGCTCAGCCATTCACAGATCTCCATACAGATACTGAATCACTCTTAGTTTATAACCACATACAATTATTTGTTGTATTAAAACTTCATATGAAAGACAGTGAAAAGGATAAGTAAATGTGATTGCATAAACATGTTATATTTACATTAACTAAATGTTTACTGTAGTTCTGTTATAACTGAAGTTTGGGGGGAGGAACATACCTGCAACCCCTCCTTCTTCCTATCTAAAGCCCTACAAATTCACATCCTCACCTTCTGTTCCCGTGACAAAGGTCTCTCATCCCCACCACCACCCCATCTCCTCCCTGTTCCCCAGTCCTACTACAGCTATGAGGGGGTCTGGCCTTCTTGCTACAGGCAGAAGCTGCCCAGAACTCCAGCCCAAGAGATCAGAGTTCTCCCCTCCTTCAGTCTCCCTCATACTACCACCACCACGTTGAAGGGACAGTCTGAACTCACAAATGTAGTTTTATACTCATCACACCTGAAACAAGGTAAACAGTGGTAATAAAATAAGGAATCTCACCAGTGACCTGTAGCTGAATCTCTGTGTAGAGAGAGTAATAACTGACCGAGTCTCCTCCACTCCACACTACACAGAAATAAACTCCTCCATCATCTTCTCTCACATCACTTATTGTCACACTGACAACCTTAGAGCTTCTGTCTTCAGAGATGGAGAATCTGCCTCTCTGAGTCTCTGTGGTGTCAATCATTGTAATAATATAATGACCATCAAGTTTGCAGAAGTACTTGGTGTGACTCTCAAACTGCTCTGGATATGAACAGCTGATGGTGACATTCTCTCCCAGATGACCAGACACAGTGTTTGGCCCCAAACAACATGGATCTGTTAATCATACAAAATGAATTAATATATTAGTATATCTTCTAATGTAGTGTATGTCAATGGAAATTTATTGAATCAAATTACTGAATTAAAATGATTGTTTTCCCCTTAAATATATTTCAGGACTTCTCTAGTATTTGAGCATCTGCTCTTTTTTTAAGTGCTAAAATATATTAATTTTATAGACACAGAGTCTAAAGGTTCTCACCACTGATCACTCGGAGGTTAAACTGATGACTCCACCTCCCACCATCTCCACACTGATATGTTCCAGCATCCTCTGAGCTCAGCTGTCTGATGATCACTGTGAGGACTCGGTAACAGTCATCAAATATATCAAATCTGTCTTTCTGAATCCAGGTTTTACACTGTTCATACTCAGTAATTTTATCATATTCACACTCAGCTTGTGTTTGCATTTTGCAGAAAAAACTCCTTCCCCTTCCATAATTATTGTGGCTGCAGGTGATTATAACTCTTCCTTCTGGAAAGCCAATCACATCAATACCAGCTGCTCCACCTGTCAATGACATTCAACATTTCACTGACCTCTCTGATCTTATTAAGAACAACTACATACAGCTCCTCATCCATCATGTAAAATCTGAATCTAACTCTGATCAATATGACCTGTAAATACTTGTATTCTGTAGTTTAACAGTCGGTTGTTTCTGTTTTATTTTGAAGTAGTAAATCTGACCTGAGATCAGGTGGAGGGTGAAGATGAGGAGAATCTTCATTCTGGTCTAAACTTCAGTCTCAGTGATGTTCATATAAACTCCAGTCCACCATTCGCCAAGGTCAGTCCTGTACTGTTCAAAGGGAAACGGCTTCTTTCAATCGTACACAAAATACTATTGTGTCTCTGGCTGGTGTTGGTCGTTTCCTGTTCCTTTAAAATGAGTCATATATATTCACCTTCACAGCTCCTCCTACCAGCATCACTAACCAAACACCAAGTGTAAGAGATAAGGAGGGGCTGAATGTTAGTATATAGTCTTACTTTGTCTGTAAGGAGAACATACCTAAGGTCCCTTTCACTACTGTCTGGTCTAAATAAGTAAAGTCCAGCCTCACTGATCTCACCAGTGTAACCAGACTATGAGATCTTCTCACAACAAAAATCTGTCACACTTGAATAATAAACATTTGACTATGATCTGGTCACTCCACTGTATATATGCGCAATCAATTCTGTATAATGTTTAGACACTGTATATAAAAACTGCAGTAGTCATACAGTAGTTATTATATTTTGCTTTTCTTATCCTTCCGTCCCCTTCTGTAAGTGATATGTCCACTTCATACCTTTACACCTCATGTCTCTAATGAACAGGTTTTTGATTGTAAGTAAAGTATTTGAGTTTTACTATTTTGGGTTTCAACATGCATTTTTAAATTATTACTGGCCAGTGAAAAAATCACTTAGGAAGACTGAATTAATGGTGCAGCATCCTTGGCCTAATGGCACACAGAGGAAAGCAAAGCCAGGAATGAGTGTAATAACCAAATATACATTAGAACCAACTAGTATTCATAAATGTTGTTGCATTTTGTGCTATTTAAAGAGAGAAACAGCTTCCTGCATGACTTGTATGCTTTACCAAAGGCTGTATGAGCCACAGCCATGCTGTCCAAATAAGCAAGGCATCAGGCTAACGGCTATCTCTAACTTAGCTCAGGTCTGTACTTCTTCACATCCGAGCCCTGACTGACCAGTACTTCCTGCTGTACAGGCATAAAGACAGAACAGGTAGCCCACTTTCATGATATTTTTTTTAAAGTATAAACTCAGTGAACAACTGTTAAAGAACAAATGACCCCAAATAAATATGCAAAGATTTCTTGAAATATGTTACACTACCCCTCCCTTACAAAAGTCCCTGCCCCCAAGGACCACAGAGTCTTTCAACCAACCTGGGATCATCTCCATCAATGCACTGGTATAGAGAGATTGAAGTGGGATGTGTGAGTGCTGCAGAGGCTCATCTTAACCTTAGCAGTAAAAGTGGGAGCAATGTTGCTCCTCACAGCCGCCGTTCACCTTCATCTTCACTGATGTGGATGGGGTGCTGCTCTGCCCTGGAGATCCTACAACCATCTCTGATACTGCATGTTCTACTATAACCTGGGTAAGCAGTGGCTTCATCATCACCACATGGATGCTTCTGAGACTCAGTGTGTCACTCTCTAGGTCCATTTGGCAGCTGTTGTTTTTGAAAAAGTCTAGGCCTAAAATCCTCATCTTGGACTTCAGCTATTCAATATCTTCTTGCCCTTGACTGCCAGCATCAGCAAGCCCCAATATCGGTACTAACTCATCGGTCACTGTGCAGAGATGAGCTGTCATGCCCTGCAGCTTAAACAAAGCAGGTACCACTTGGGGTAGGACAGTTGAGTCATCAGCCTGAAGGTTGCGGGTTTAACTCTCACTTCTGACCAGATATACCTGGTTGTGTAACCTCCCATGGCTCCAGGTAGCACTGCTCTGCTGTGCTGCTCCCAGATTGCGTGTAGTTCAGCAGCAGAATGATACATTTTCCTTGTAGGAGTACATGACATAACAATAAGACTGATGACCCTGTGTACTCCTTTATGCACTGCAGCTCATCCCTGTAAAGTGGCAGTAGTCCAATATGGATGTTTTCCCCAGCACAGTCACTGTTTGCTGGTGCTGTTCTTTTTGACTTGACCCTCAATGGACAAAGCTAAATAGTCTCCTAGCCAGGAATAGTCTCATGCCACTTGCAGTTCTGCCTTGGCCAGATGTCTCACACGTCAAGCAGCTGGAAATGGCATGCCATAGTTGCCACCTTCTGGGTTACCCAGCACTGCTATACTAAGCTCTTCTGTCCCCTGACTGGTTGTGGAGGAGGGGGTGCCGTTGAGCATCACATGCAGGATGAAGAGCCAGTCATGCTGATCCAGTGGGCTGAATAGCTGATAAGATTCACCTGTGCCTTATTTGTGCCAGCCTACTTATAACCATCTCTTTTCTCAGTCAGTGCCAGAGCCTGGAGAAAGAAGGAGATTTGTGGAGACAAAAGAAAAGAAAAGACTGAAAAGTTCCCTGCGAGCCTGCCCTTTAGTTTGTATACTGGCTGAAAGCCGAGCGATATTAGGTTGTGCACAAAATAAAAGCAAACTCTGTCTCCACACCTGCTCCCAGTGTCCTCACTCCTCCCAGCCTCCCAAAGTTCTTACACTTCTGCTTAATTAAATGCTGTGTCTGCCACAGCCACACTGTACAAATAAGCAAGGCATCAGGCTAACAGCTGACCTGTACTTACATTTAGTAGATGCTCTTATCCAGAGCAACTTACAATTTGGTCATTCTACACAGGTAGGTGAAAGTAGTGTTGTGAGTCTTGCCCAAGGACTCTTATTGGTACAGTGTAGGGTGATTGCCCAGATGGGGATTGAACCCCAGTCTGCAGTGTTGAAGGCAGAGGTGTAACCCACTACACTACACCAACCAGTACTTCCTGTTGTACTGGCATAAACACAGAAAAAAGCAGCTAGGCCATATTCACAAAAAGATTCCTTACAGAATTAACTCAGAGAATAACTGTTAAGGAACAACCAACCCCAAATAAACATGCACACATTTTTTGAACGTGTTATAATATGTTTATTACAGATGTGCAAAGTCTAAAGACTTTTTCTATGATTTTAATTTGATGTTCACTGAGGAGGACCCCACAAAGCAGGTACTATTTGGGTGGTGGATCATTCTCAGCACTGCAGTAACACTGACGTGGTGGTGGTGTATTAGTGTGTGTTGTGCTGGTCTGAGTGGATCAGACACAGCAGTGCTGCTGTAGTTTTAAACACTGTGTCCACTCACTGTCCACTCTTAGACACTACTACCTCATCAGTTCACCTTGTAGATGTAAAGTCATAGAAGATACTCTTTTCTCTATTACACACTCCTCAGTCAAAAATGTCCCTCTGACATACACATCAGCTTTTAAATTTTTAATAGATAAACACCATGTTTGTCCAAAACAACAAAGTAAGAAGAAATTAGTACCAGTTTATCTAAGATTAGCTAGCCAGTCTCCTAACAGTGGCTTCCTCAGGGTGGAGGTTGAGTTGGGATGTTGACAGGTTTTGGGAAGCTGATTTGGCAGCTAATAATGCCCTTTTCTTTAGTTCATTTGAAAATGTAAAGGCAGAGCTTGAGCGTCCAGATACTGGACAGTACTACAGTGGGAATTTGTTTTGAGTTTGTCCTTCATAATTGTGCACTATTCAAGAAAACAATGCTGTCCTTTTCTGCCATGTCTGAGAGCAAAATTTAAAAGAACATGAAAGCGAGGAGTGTTGACTGTCATCTATTTACCAAGAGATATCAAACTTTTTACAGGCAATACGAAACAGAGCTTCAAATAAAACCGCATGCATTCAACATTTCAGTGCTGAGGACTATGAAGGTGACATGCAAGCAGAGTTGTGGTTGTCTGCCAAGATGTAAACTGAAAGAAACGGTTTCAGTTCTTTCAAATTTTGTTTCAGTGCTTTTCTTTATAATTTATTTATTCATTACTTAGCCCTGCGATGGACTGGCCACCTGTCCGGGGTGTGTCCTGCCATCCACCCGGTGGCTGCTGGGATGGGCTCCAGCACCCTCCAATGACCCAGTAGGATAAGCGGTTTAGAAAATGTGTATGTATTCATTACTCATTTATTCTGTTTTTTTTTTTTTATGTTTGTGTCATGGAAGTTTCATTTAAATAGCAATTTAACATAAATGTCCATAAAGAACCTTTTTCTAAAAACAAACTATTATTCAGAACATTTTAAAGGGAACAAAAGGTTCAGGTTCAGTTTTATTTATTAAACTGAAAGTAAGAAATGAAAAGACAACAAAATGAGAAACAAACAGCTCATACAAAGTTAACCATGTAAAATACAGAGATATATGAAAGCTATTTATCTACCACAAAGTCAGAACTTATTACAAAAAAATTACAGCATCCAACTGACATTCATTTCAAACAGATATTTATAACACACAACATTCAGAGAATACATGGCACAGTAAATAAGAGCACATCATGACATCATATGAGGATGGAAATGTAATTTAAGTTCTAGCTAGAAAATATTTATATTAAAATAAATCAAATTTATAAGTTCTCCAAATATTCTGTAGTCAATAATCTATAACTTATTAAATGTAATACATACACTGTGTTTACAGAACTACAGTTGAGTTTAACAGGTTTCTTCTGATTTCCACACGTGGATCTGAGCAGAAATCCAGAGTTGGTAGATGTGTAACGTTTTCATCATGATCAACACAGAATAGAACTGCAGTCTATTGCTGCAGTACTTTGGGATTGAACAGTTTAGACAGCGGAATCTAGGTTGAGCTCACTAAGTGCTGGTGTGTCAGCTCTAGTAGTCTGAGTGGTCTGTGTGAGAGTTTAGACCAGTGAAGAGTGTCCAGTCTTATCCAATGAAGCAGGACCATACACAATATATTTTGTGAAGACTAAGACTAAATGATTTAACAAGTGGAATCAGGTGAACTCCTGTTTATTTGGAATGACAACATACAGCCACACCAGCCTTTTGTGGATAAGGCTGGATACCCTGGTCTACTCTTTGAAATGACTGAGTATTTGGTAATAGAGTCTAATTCTAGTAGATTAATTCTGGTTTATTGGTGTTGGGGTTTAGACATTGGTAGATTGAATCTGATTGGTTGGTGTTGGGGTTTAGACTCTGGTAGACTGAATCTGATTGGTTGGTGTTGGGGTTTAGACTCTGGTAGGCCGAATCTGATTGGGTGATGTTGGGGTTTAGACTCTGGTAGACCGAATCTGATTGGTTGATGTTGGGGTCCAGGCTCTGGTAGACTGAATCTGATTGGTTGGTGTTGGGGTCCAGGCTCTGGTAGATTGGACCCATGCTGATGTTGTTTTGTAGATCATTTTCATAATCAGCATCTGCCTGAAATCAGAGTAACACACACGCAGTGGAAAATAACTCAAGCCTTAGGCTTCACATCACATTCATTCTTTCATGCATAATACTTCCCAACATGGCCATGACAGCAGGGGCTCCCAACTCTGGCCCTAAAAATTTACTGCCATGGTGATTTTTGTTTAATCACACCTAACTCTAATATTCAGATGCTCCTGAATACCATCATTAACTGGATCAGGTATGTTAGGTTAAGATTGTAACTAAACCTTCCAGGACAGTATATCACCAGGAACAGAGTTAGACACTCCTGCACTAAACCTAGAATGATAAAGATAAATAAAATGTAATAAAGTTTGACTGCTTGTTTTACACATAATTCTCCAACTGTGCCCTATGAAAGCAGCAGTGTACACAGTCAGTTGTTCTATTCTACACATCAATACTGTGGTGTCTGCCATGGGCTCCACACTGCTGTGGCGAGCTTAGTGGGTGTGACCATGCAGAGTATTTCTTGGCATGTGCCACACTCCTGGTGTAAAAAAAGACACGTTTTTTTTTGACATTGTATTGTTGTTAATGTATTTGTAGTGAATTTTGTCCAAGGAGGTTCAGTTTTGTTGTGTGTGTTTTTCTACCCTCCTCGTGTCATGTCCTCCCATGTTACCCCCTCCCTGTGTTTTGTGTTGGGGTAGTGCTGGGCTGGGCATTTCTAAGTCTTTGTAAAGAGCGGTTGAAGTGCCTGTTAAATAAGAAAACACTGACATTGGTGTCAGTAATATAATAAGGATGTCAAAGAAGACATAGCCCAGAAAAAATAGGTACTAAGTGTTATGTCTGCCATGTCCAGCTAGCTGAGAGCAAGGTGGCTGGCTGGGAAAGATGTTGCCGGACAGAGCACACTGAGATTCAGCAGCAGGAAAGAGCTGGTGGCCTGCAAGAGAAAGGCGGTTCATGTCTGCTCACCACGCTACAACAGAAAGGATGCCTGGGCAGCCGCTGACTATGGAGGAGCTGAACATGCTGCATCAATGATGCAGTGGATGATGAGAAAGCATAAGGCATGGAGGGCCGGCAGTAAGTTCATCATAGACACAGATGCCCTGTTTTGCCACCTGTGTACTGCTGAAAAACACTGGTACTGGTAGCTGAATCTGTTGTCTCAGAGGTTCTACTGTCTGCACAGATGTGGAGCTGTATGTTCCCCATGCACAGCAGAGAAGGGACGTTTGGTGCAGTTTCACGCCTCTTTTCCAGCATTGGTGTGCTCTGGAGGACGCCCAAGAACTTGGTGTTTGGCTGCTTGCCCGAGTCAGAGGAGAACAGTGCCCCCAAGGTTGGATATGCCACGGAGCTCTACAACCATCTCCTTGTCAAGCACCACCTCATTAGGAATAATCCAGGAAATGCCAGTGTTTGCCAAAAGTGAGGATATGACTCGCCCTTCCAGGGACAAAGGGAGCCTTTGCCAAGCCAGGAGGTGCAGCTGTGCCACAGACACATCCCCAAAGAGGACTGGGGCACGCACAGCAGAAGAGCAGGCACCCCACAGCACTTGTCCTCGCTGGGATGGTAGACATGCCAGGACTCCAGGTGCAGAAAGGCTGCGGCACAAGCAACACACACTTGCTCACTTTGTTTGGCATGTGCGGGTCACTGGGATGGCCGACCCTTGAGGGGGGCATTTTAAGGTAAGGGACAAGGTAAGGGACATAACTCCTTCCCCATCCATAAGCAAACTCTGTCTCCACACCTGCTCCCAGTGTCCTCACTCCTCCCAGCCTCCCGAAGACCTTACACTTCTGCTTAATTAAATGCTGTATCTGCCACAGCCACACTGTACAAATAAGCAAGGCTTCAAAGCTGACCAGTACTTCCTGTTGTACTGGCATAAACACAGAACAAAGTGGCTAGCCCGTCTTCACAAAAAGATTCCTTACAGAATTAAATCAGAGAGTAACTGTTAAAGAAAAAATAACACAAAATAAACATGCACACATTTTTTGAACATGTTATATGTTTATTACAGATGCTCCACTGTTCAATCTGAATGGAGGTACACATCCTTGTATGTATATTTATTGTCCATTTTACCAGCTCCACTTACCATAGAGTAGCATGTTATAGTTCTACAATTACAGACTGTAGTACATCTGTTTCTCTGCATACTTTGTTAGCCCCCTTTTACCCTGTTCTTCAGTGGTCAGGACCCCCATGGACCCTCACAGAGCAGGTACTATTTGGGTGGTGGATCATTCTCAGCACTGCAGTAACTCTGACGTGGTGGTGGTGTGTTAGTGTGTGTTGTGCTGGTACGAGTGGATCAGACACAGCAGTGCTGCTGGAGTTTTTAAACATTGTCCACTCACTGTCCACTCTATTAGACACTTCTACCTTGCTGGTCCACCTTGTAGATGTAAAGTAGATGTAAACGATAGCTGATCTGCATTACACACTCCTCATTAAAAAATGTCCCTCCGACCAGTTACGACATACATCAGCTATTAAATTTAATAGATAAACACCACATTTGTCTAAAACAACAACCTAAGGAGGAAATAGTACTGTTTAGCTAAGATTAGTTAGCCAGCCTGCTAACAGTTGCTTCCGCAGGGTGGAAGCTGAGTTGGGATGTTGACAGGTTTTGGGAAGCTGATTTGGCTGCTAATAATAACAAAAAGGTGACCTTATTGTACCGTGGTTGTAATCACACACTTATAGACACTGTAGCCCTCATAGGACAGTGTTGGATGTCACTGACCAGCACTTTTGCATTTTAAAACAGTTTGTATTTGGTTATCATGAGAAGTAGGTTTATTTTATGTGCCTTTTTACTCACTGTGTTGTGTGTTCTTGTCTGAGTGTTTACAGAGACAGACCTTGTGGAACAAGAGAAGATGTTAATCAAAGAGCTTCTTTCCATAAGATGTCGTAAATTCAATATTAAGTTGAGGAAATATTACATAACTAGGATTTAATATATACTCCTTTTGAAGTATTAAATTCCTACCAAAGCTACTTTTTGATTAAGCCTGTACTGTGGAAATAAATGCACTGACAGATTTGCCCAAGACTAGACTTAATCCATGTCCAGAAATCCAGCCCTAAGAGTGATATTCTGAATGACGAGTCAGAATGTCACGAATGTCACCAGCGAAACGGAGGAAACGGACTCGATCTCCCAGAATCCTCTGGGATCACATGACTTTGACGCTTCCTACAAACCCCAATACACTCACAGACTCCATCCCGCAGAATACACAGGGAGATCAGCTGACCGCTGATCTCCCCACACGCTCCTATCAGCATTCTCGATCGCCCGAATTCTGATGTGTTTCACCTGTGAGTTTTGATCATGTGACTTCCTCAGTTAGCTTATAAGACCGGTCTTTAGCGTGAGTTATTTGCGAGGTATTGTTTCATTTGGTAAACGACTGAGCGTTATATCTATGATCCTGATTTTGTGTATGACCTGTAGCACCCGTTCTTTTCAACTCTGTTTTTGGATTTGCCCTGTTGGATTAATTGCCCCGGATATTTGTTCTGTGTGTTTTGACCTTTTTGCCTGTTTTTTGACGACGATTTTGGACTCTGACTTCAACATTAAAGCTTACTTCTCATTCTTTATCCGCGAGCGTCTGAATTCTGTGAAACCGCTGTATTAGCATCCATAAACTGGCCAAATACTGAAAGTCACATCTACAGTTCTAGATCATTAACACTGTACAACAGAGTTTAGCTATAGTTTTGGTAACAGTCACACATAATTATGAATTGTATTTGTGTGTGTGTGTGTGTGTGTGTGTGTGTGTGTATACAATACCATATGCTTTCTTGTATCTCAGTAAGCAGATCAGTGTTGATCCTCCAATTAGCAGAACAGTCGCACAGACGCACAGAGTGATGATAACAGAAGAACCTGCAGATGAAGGAAACAGATTAAACATGGAGATCGTATGTAGGAACATATTCAGAGCACTTTCAGAAGTAATACAGACCAGAAAAATATAACATAATATTATATAATAACACAAAAATAAAAACACACTTCTGAAAATCTACAGTACACACACACACACCCGTGGAGTTATGCCTGTCGGAGCACCTCGTGTGCTGCTTTTGTGCACTGGAGCCCAAATTCTCTGGCTTAACTACCATAGATTGAAGGCTGGTTAGTGTGGTGAACTACATGTGTCATTTCAGCTCCTCAAGCAGCATCTCATTCAGGAGGTGCCCCAGCATTAAGCTTTCATGCAGCACCACCTCAAATGCCATGAAGGCCTTTGTACCACTGCACAATTGAGCTCCACAGGCAACTTGCCCATCCACTCTTCAGGAAGTAGCTGACTGGCCAGCCATGCCAGCAGCAAAGGTGAGTCAGAAATTAATTGCAGAGCTGATGCAAGATTGAGCTTGCATATGGAGCAGAGTTGAGTTATACATGAGTTGCAGAGCTTATTGTACTGGAGCTGATCTGAAGGGGGAGAGATGATAAGGAAAGGGGTGGGGTGATTATGGGGAGGAATAGTGAAAGGAAGGTGGAGGATGGAGAGAGAGAGAGAGAGAGAAATAGATGCATGTGGCAGGGAAATTGAGATCCTAGATCCTATTGATCCTATTCTCAATAGCCAGAACAGCAGGGTACAAAGAAAACTGACTTCAGAAGGATGTGGACCGGACTGCATCTGCAGAAGGAGCAGGCAAATGGCCAAAGGAAATTCAGGAGAGATGGTCGAGGTCTGTGCCAGAGTGGCTACACTGGCATCTCACAACTGATTATGAATCCTTCGTCACTGATTGTGAACCATCCATTTTCAGGAATGGAAGGTGAAGTTGTGAATTTAAAAAGTGTTAGATTGGAAGAAGGAGGGTTTCAGGCATGTTTCTCCCCCCGCAAACTTCAACAAAATGTTGAAGGTCACATTTATCACAGTAACATCATCTGCTCAGAATTTAGTAGTGCTGCAGCGCAAACCAGACCCACAGACACATAAAAGAAATGCTAAAGGCTAAGCACTGATCACTGCAGTTACAAATGAGTAACTTATTTAAACTGCATCTGTGAAAGTGACACTAACTTGAATACACAACCTAAAACTTCACATGAAATTTGACGGGTGTTGGGTTGTCTGTGTTGGTTTTGATTATGGTGTTCAATGTGCCGATATATTTACAAAACGGAAAACCCCCTAAACCAATATTTAATAAAATGATATGTAATATATGTACTGTACTAAATAATAAAATTGCCATGGTATGTCATCAGAGATTAAAGAAACATGCTAAGTAATACTGGCTTATCTGACAACAGGTTCTCCTTTGAAATTTCCACTTCAGAGCAGAAAGTCTTTTTCTCCCACTGCCCATTTCTCAGTACTATTGCGATACTCCACATTGCTGACTTTTGAAACAAATTGGCCAGTAAACAGCCATTGAAGCAGAACAGCTGGATCAACAGGGATAACAGATTCTACACCAATCTAAAATGTTACGGCATCCTTCCATAAGCCAGAGATGTAGTAAAAGGCAAGTAAATATTGGTGATGCAGTTGAAGGATGGAGACTGCTTAGACCCCAGAGGGACTTTGAGACGGATGCCAAGTTGGCTAATTTTCACCTGGACAGGTAAGCATTGAGCTTCAGTTCAGTTCAGCTAACTTGACACCACTAAGGGCACTTCATAAGTGAGATCTACACTGGGCTGCAACAGTAAAGAACAGTGGCTACTCTTCTGAAATAAATGTGAAATGACTTATGTTGTCTGTTAAATTGAGCAGCGTGTTATTGAGGCCTGCAAAGTAGTAACTCCAGACTGGGTAATTTTGGAGCAGAGGGCTTTTGTTTTCTGGAAAATAGGCTTAGCTTTAGCTACCATACATAGCCAGCCATGCATCTAGCTAACACTGACAGAGTAATAAAAAATTGGTTAGTTCATAATTTGCAAACAATAAAAACATTGCAAATATATACATTAACTTCTCAACTAACAGTGTAGGACTCGTTGTTTCTTGCTATTTTCAAAGTTTTACAAAGTCTGTGTAGGTTCAGTGTCGTCAACCTGGCACCCTGTGTCAGCTTTGAGTTTGGGGAGGAGGAGGGGGGCGGGGCAGACAACTCTCTCCAATATTTTAAATTTGGACTGCAGTACCCATTTTAAACAATTGATGTCAGTATTACACATTTTCCTGGTCTCTGTTGTGGTCCTCTATTATCACAAACATGTTAATAAACTCTCAATGGTGGTCAATAATCTCACCACATCTGTGTACAGCTCTGTACATCTCTGTTTCTGCTTTCTGTAATACTCCCATCATCCCTTCTCTAATTTTTCTGTGTCTTCTCTTAAATTCTCTTTTTCCTACTACATGACTTCTTTGACTTCAGGACTGAATATGGAGAAGGAAAGAGTGTTGAGAGAGTTAAACTCTGGTTTCCTCTGAAGGATGATGATCTTGGCTGAACAGAGGAAATCCTAAAATAGGTTGTCCAGAGGCTCAGCCAGTCACAGATCTCTGTACAGATACTGAATTACTCTTAGTTTATAATGGCATACAATTACTTGTCATATTAAAACTTCATATGAAAGATACGGCATATGAAAATGATGGGTAATTGTGATTACATAAACATGTTATATTTAGAGTAACTATGTGTTTAATGTAGTTATGTTATAACTTAAAATTTGGGAGGAGGAACATGCCTGAAACCCCTTCTTCCAATCTAACACCCTATAAATTCACATGTGTGATGAAGTGTTCTCATCCCCACTGCCATCCCATCTCTTCCCTGGTCCTCAGTCCTGCAATAGTCTGGCTACAGCTATGAGGGGGTCTGGCCTTCTAGCCACAGGCAGAAGCTGCCCAGAACTCCAGCCCAAGTTCTCACAGTTCTCCCCTCCTTCAATCAGTCTCCCTCATACTAGCACCACCATGTTGAAGGCATGGTCTGAACTCACAAATGTAGTTTCATACTCATAATCACACCTGAAACAACGTAAACAGTCGTAATAAAGTAATGTATCTCACCAGTGACCTGTAGCTGAATCTCTGTGTAGAGGGAGTAATAACTGACTGAGCCTCCTCCACTCCACACTCCACAGAAATAAACTCCTCCATCATCTTCACTCACATCACTGATTCTCACACTGACAACTTTAGAGCTTCTGTTATCAGAGATGGAGAATCTGCCTCTCTGAGTCTCTGTGGTGTCGATCATTGTAGGAATACGATGACCAAGTTTGTAGAAGTGCTTGCTGTGTCTCTCAAACTGCTCTGGATATGAACAGCTGATGGTGACAGTCTCTCCCAGATGACCAGACACAGTCCTTGGTCCCCAAACAACATGGATCTGTTAATCATACAGAGTGAATTGATATATTAATATATCTACTAATGTAGTGCATGTCAATGGTAATTTATTGAATCAAATTACTGAATTAAAATTATTGTTTTCCCCTTAAATATATTTCAGGACTACTATAGTATTTGAGCATCTGCTCAGTTTGGAATAATGACTGATTTTGTTAATGCTGAAATATATTAATTTTATAGAAAAAAACTGAGTCTAAATGTTCTCACTTCTGATCACTTCGTGGTTAAACTGATGACTCCACTTTCCAACATCTCCACACTGATCACCACACAGCATCCTCTGAGCTCAGCTGTCTGATGTGAGGGCTTGGTAACGGTCATTAAATATATCAAATCTGTCTTTCTGAATCCATGTGTTACACTGTTCATAGTTAATAAATTTAATATATTCACACTCAGTTTTTGTTTTCATTTTGCAAATATACTTTCCCCTTCCGTAGTCGTAGTAGCTGCAGGTGATTGAAACTCTTCCTCCCAGGAAGCCGATCACATCAATACCGGCCGCTCCACCTGTAAATGACATTCAACATTTCACTGACCTCTCTGATCTTATTAAGAGCAACTACATGCAGCTCCTCATCCATCATGTAAAATCTGAATCTAACACTGATCAATATGACCTGTAAATATCTCTGTTCTGTAGTTTAACAGTCTGTTGTTTCTACTTTATTTTGAAGCAGTGAATCTGACCTGAGATCAGGTGGAGGGTGAAGATGAGGAGAATAATCATATAAACTCCAGTCCACCGTTCGCCAAGGTCAGTCCTGTACTGTTCAGAGGGAAACGACTTCTTTCAATCGTACACAAAACACTTAATGTCTGTTTCTCTGGCTGGTGTTGATTGCTTCCTGATTCTTTAAAATGAGTCATATATATATATATTCAGTTTAACAGCTTTAACCTCTCACCAACATCACTAACCAAACACCTGATTGTTGGCGGGAGGAGCTGTTAAACTGAATATATATGACTCATTTTAAAGAATCAGGAAACGATCAACACCAGCCAGTCTTACAGTCTTACTCTGGATGTACGTAAAATGTACTCGCTGCTCTCTGGTCTAAACAAAGTAAACCCCAGCCTCACTGATCTCACCAACCAGTCTGAAAGATCCCCCCCCACAACAAAGATCTGTCACACTTGAATAATGAAAACATTTGACTATGAGGTAAACTACCTAATAATATATGTATACACTAAATTCAGTATAGTTAACTGACACTTCATATGAAAACTACAGTAGTTATACAATATTTATATATTGCTTTTCTTATCCTTCACCTTTACCTCTCTGTACTGTTCAGTAAACTGTGAAATGTCTAATTCACACTTTCAGATTTCCTTTTATGTCTCTAATGGACAGATGTATAGTGTTTAGCTCTTTTTACTACTTTGGGTTTCAACATGTATTTTGTAATTACTATACTTGCTGCTGGCTGGTCTTCCTGTTTGCCTTTAGGCCCTTTCAGACAGCACAGAATGCAGCAGCATGACATCAACTCTCTCACATATCTGTGTACAGGGTGGCTTCCTGTGGCTTTCTGCCTTCATTTAAAATGCTAAAACCCTGATGACCAACTACAACTGAAGTAAACCCCCTCACCTGAAGCCAGTGGTGAAGTCCAACACCATACTTCAAGCCCTTTGAGCCTCGGGTACAACTATGCTCAACCCTTCACCTCTCAGAGTATAAATATTTGAGATTAGATGTGATTACTAATTCATTCCTACAGAGGACAGAACAGAATCTATAGAGACCATCAATAACATTCCTAAACTGGTTAGAACTGTCACACTTCTTGTCAATGACATGCCTTGTAGCACCCCTCGCTCTGTCTCACTGGCTGGCTCTGTTGAATCCATGGACTACATCTTCCAGGATTCTGTGGGAGATCACATGACAACCTCTACCAATCACAAGTCACTTCATTGATCCAAGTACTGACTGTTTGCACTTGTAGCTCAATTCAGTTTCATTATAACTACTGTTTTGGTTCATTCTCTCATTTTGAAGTGTACAGAGTGTTCTGGGCTCTTCTGTGTTTCCTAGTTGCTTTGTTTTTGTTTTATCTCTTTCAGATTCGGTTACTAGTTTTGGACTCTCTCTTTGGCTTTTTAACCTGGACCAGTTTTTACTTAGCTTCTGCTCAGCCTCGTGTGTTGTGAGTTTGCTCTCTCAGTTTTGACCTTGGTCTATTTTTTTGTATTACGCTTTGGTCAAACTTAATTTAAAAGAGTAATCTTATTCTGCTACGTTTACAAGGAACTAGTGGCACAGGTGGAAATATATTTTTTGGCCTATCCAGTGGAAAAAATGATTTAGAAACATGAATAGAATATCATGGCTGCGTCTTGGGCCTGAAGGCACACATAGGAAAGACCTGCCAGGAATGAGTATAATAACCGATGATACCCAGAAAGAGTTTGAGAGATTTCATCAGAGGAGAAGTGAAAAGGAGGAAGCCAGGATCACTTCGCTGAAGAAATCAGTGAACAGGAAGAGAAGCAAGGCGCAGGAAAGGATAGGACGAGAGATACTGTCTCTCACTTAGAGAGTGAAAGAGGTGGAAGAAGAGATGCAGGTAACAGCTATAAAGCTGCTAAAGGGCAGGACAGTAGACCCACATGTCAAAATGTCATATTTGCAAAGATCATGCAGTTTAACTACAGTATATTTACATTGCAATATAGTGCCCTTAGGCTCATGTGCTGCTGCTCCAGAGCATCCAATTCTATTGGTCAGTGCTTCTCTAAGGGCAAAGTTGGGTACCAACGGAACACATGCAACAGTGTTACCTAACCAGGGAACCAAAAATGAGCTGTATTCTGTTACAGAAAAAAGGCTGTAATCACTTTACAGGTCAATTATAAAAATAGCGATTAGCGACATTCTGCGAAAACCACCCCTATCACTTGTCACTGCTTTACTTGCCTGTGTTCATCTCCAGGGGCTAAATTTGCTAAATGCAGATTTTGTTGATTTTTATTCCTTTCATGACAGTTTCTTGTTCGGTCCAGCACACAGCGTCCCTTCTCCCTCCGCTACAAAGCCAGCAGATCCTAACAAAACTAGCAGGAACTGAAAAGCTAGTTGGCATTAACAAAGCTAGCTGGGCCAAAAAAGCTAGCAGGTACTAGCAAAGCTAGCAGTCGCTAAAAAGCTAGGAAGTGCTAAACAAGTTAAAAGAGGCTAAAAAGTTAGCAGATACTAACAAAACTATCAGGGGCTAAAAAGCTAGCAGATGCTAACAAAACTAGCGGGGGCTACAGAGTTAGAAGGGCTGGCTAATAAGACTGTAAGGCTTACAGGGTCTGCAAAGCTAAGAATGCTAACAGGGCTCAGACACAGCACGTCAGAAAACAAACAAAACAAGCTGAAACTGGTATTTTCACAAGATGCTCAGGGCTGATGACCAACTCTGCTGCACTGCTTTAAATAAATAAATAAATAACGCAACACTTTAGAAATGTGAATGTGTGGATGAGTGCATGGTGTTGCCTGAAGCAGTGAGACTATGCCGTGCAGAAAGGACAACAGTGACCCCTAGTGTTACTCACTGAAAAAAAATATTGTGGCAACTGAAATCATATTGAATCTGCCAACATTTCTAATATTTGGTAACACTTTATAATAACAATAGTGTTTAAGACATTAATTAGCTTTTACTTCATAATTGACTAATAATGAACTAATGAGGTATTTAGTTAATTAATATATTAACCTTTCTTTGTAAGACAGATTTGAGCCATTACTTGATTATGGTTTACAAAATACTTATGTTACTTTTGCAGCCCCACATCTAAAGTGATGTCACAGGGTCCTGTCCTTGGCTCCACCCTCTCTTGTCTCTTCCCATGTAGCACCACCTTATCATTACTGTTTCCACCTGTGTGAAGTTTGTTACCTTTCCTTTCCCAGATGGTTTCTGTTCTTGGTTATGGTTTAAGTAGCTCTCATGTTTGTTTGTCTTTGTCTGACATCATGTTTTTTGGCAGTATTTGTTTTTGCCTTAAAGAGTAACTAAGACATTTTTTTCATTAACAGCTGAAATGCTCTGCTCCAAACTGTAAGAATATCATTTTTATCATGGTCAGTCCCGCCTCTGCAGCGACCCCTCTGCTTCAACTCTGCTATAGGCGCTGATGACGTGTCTTCATACCGAACCATGAAACGTTCCCACTCCCTGATGACGCCCTACTCGTGCTGCACTCATAAATATGAAAGCATATGTGCCCCTCCCAGCATGCCCCTCCCATTTTTGAGCATTTTTCAAAGTTGAGCCAGGAGTGGAGTTAGCTGAAAATAGTGGGGTGTAGGTATTCATGCTTACAGCCTTATATCCTGATCTTCTGTCACACATCAAGGCAGAATGGATGGAAGAGTTTATTAAGATTTGTTTATAGACAAATATCCCCTATTCTAATGTAAAGAAGTTTGTAATACTATATATAATATGGTATTTATGTAATATTTACCAAGTAATTTGGAGTCCCAAAGGACACATTAACAGCCAGGATTATTATTATGTATAAGTGTCTTTTAGAAATACTAATATATTCACTAACAGTGGTTTACCAACTGTGGCCCACTATCCTCTTGCTATCAGGGACATCAGGCCTAGTTATTATTTTTTTTCTCTCAGTTTTTTTGTCTAAGTTTATTTTCTAAAATAATAGTCTCTGTGCGTTTTAAATCTGTATGGGGGGATTAAAAACTAGTTGGAGCTTGTATGCAGGGTAGTAGTTTGGGTGGTCAGAGGCTGGACCAGCAGTGGTGAACAGTCAGAGGGGTGCAGACCTTATCAAGTCATTGGACCAATATATCGCCAATATATAACTTTACGTGGAGAGGAAAAACATGCATTACTTTTAATGTAAGTCAGTGGAACCAGACTTTTTTTCAAAGTAATTTTGTTTCTTTTGGTCCATTCATCACAAAATTTACACACAATGCAAAGGACAACAAGCGTTTTCACATTAAGTCAAAAACTGAAAAATGAGAAAAATGGAGATACAAGGTTTGTTCCAACGATATGCTTGCTATTTTGGTGTTCTGAGAGCTTGATTGAAATATTCAGTTGGAATGTAACATCACTGGATTTAAATATGCTGTTTATTGCCAACCGCGACCCAGTAGGATAAGTGGTTTAGAAGGTGTGTGTGTGTGTGTGTGTGTGTGTGTGTGTGTGTGTGTTTGTTTATTGACAATATTATTATACTTACCTTTTACCTTTGAACCAAAGTTAATCTGTGATTATTCTAAATAGGCAGGAACTTTAATTCTGAAACCTAATTAAAAATACATACAACAAGTAATTCAAAATACTTGTTAGCTAAATACACACAATATTAATCCAAACCTACCATAAACTAACTGAACCACTGTAGATTAAATATGTAAATTTCATTGTTTTTCTTTTGTTTTTTGTTTTTTGTTTGTTTTTTTTTTTGCTTTGTAACTTGTGTCCACTCAAGAAAATCTTCCACTAAACAGCTAAGTAACCCCCTTATATTTGTGTCTCTGGTCATTTACTGTTCAACCACTCCAAATGAACCAAGAACTGGTCCAGTATCAAACTCCTATGATAGACCTTGGTGGACAAGTCCTAGCATTGAACTGAGTTGAATTGAATTCCGTACCATCAGCCAATTGTGTGTGCAAACAGAGGAATGAGACCTCTGCATTTAACCCATCCATGCAGTGAAACACCACATACACACTAGTGAACACACACACTAGGGGGCAGTGAGCACACTTGCCCAGGGAGCAGTTGGGGGTAAGGTGCCTTGCTCAAGGGCACTTCAGTCACATACTGTCAGCTGACTGGATCGAACCAGCGACCTTCCAGTCACACGGCTGGTTCCTTAACCATATTAAGTAAAGTTAAAATAGTCATCATTACTCTCTTTAGTTAAGGATTAATTGAGATATTACTGAACCATTTAGTGATTATAAACTACTTAATCAAGTCTAAAATAATGTTAGTTCCTGTTTCAGTCATTAGTTATTGATTAGTTGTGACTGTGCTTAACAGTTTAGTATTGCTTATTGCTCTCTTAAGCACTGATGGTAAAGTGTTACCAATAATTATATATGGCTACATCTGGATTTGTACAGTCCTGAGTAGTCACATAGAAGACAGAAGGAAAAGGCCATAAAAGGCCAGAAAGCTTTAGAAATTAAACAAGAACAAGAATTTAATGTAGCTAACTCAAATAGCATTTCCAGTGATGGAAATGCTATTTGAGTTAGCTACATTATCTTGCAGTGTAATTTCTCCACCAAAGGATGAACTAAACAGACTTTGTTTACTTAAGCATTTATTACAATGACAAACTGCAAAAGAAAAGCCTAACAATAAAAATTACTAAAAACATACAGCATTGCAGCAAAAAAGACAAATGTTATACATTTATTTGACATGTACAAAAGAGAGAAACACAACAAAACATACATTATAAATTCCACATTTGCAAAAACTGTAACATATCAGATCATAATGAATAATAATTACAATTCTGAAAATAAAAAGAAGCTGGATTCACCATGCCTTCTATGTCTCACCATACAGTTTTAAAGAATACATACACAGAATATTAAAAAATATACATAATTAATTCACCCTTTAAACTCACACTTCAACCCCCATTAACCACATAACATATTACTTTCATAGCAGAAGATCAAACAGTAAAGATTAATGCCTGAATAATAAGCAAGTAGTTTAAGTGCCATATTTTGCATGGTTTAGTTGATACATTTTTTCTTATGGTGGAAACTATAAGTAACAAAAATGGAGAAAAGTAAGTATATTTGTTATTCTTTATTAAAACTGTTTAATCATTTTCATGAGTACATTACAATATTTTACTATATGAACAAATATTACGTTCATTTTTTTAAAATAAAAACAATGATAGAACTTTAACACAGGCAGAAACTTTAGCATTAGCTAGAAAACAGTTGTTAAATCAACCAAGAAAGTTACAATACCACTAATAATACCAGTAATAGTTGATAGTGCTAAGTGCCAACGTTAGCAGTATATTATTATTATTATTATTATTATTATTATTATTAAAAACACTGTTAAAAAATATATGAAAATATCTGAGAAAAATGTGTGTATTATATAATAAGAATCTGACTGGTTGTGTTAAGTCTCTGGTCGACTTGCTCTGATTTGTTGATGTTGGAGTTTAGGCTTCTCTTGTAGACTGAATCTGACTGGTTGGTTTTGGGTTTAGGCTCTATTACATTGAAACGGATTAGCTATTGTCAGGGTCCAGACTCTAGTAGACTAAATCTGATTCCTTGGTGTTGGGCTTTATGCTCTAGTAGATTGAATCTGATTGGTTGGTGTTGGGGTTTATGTTCCGGTAGACTGAATCTGATTGGTTGGTGTTGGGGTTTAGACTCTAGTAGACTGAATCTGAGTGGTTGGTGTTGGGGCTTAGATTTTGGTAGACTGAATCTTGATGTTGGTGTTTAGACTCTGGTAGACTGAATCTGATTGTTTGTTGTTGGTGTTTTACACTCTGGTAGACTGAATCTGATTGGTTGGTGTTGGGATTTAGACTCTGGTATAGTGAATCTGATTGTTTGGTGTTGGGGTATAGATTCTGGTAGACTGAATCTGATTCCATGGTGTTGGGGTTTAGACTCTGGTAGACTGAATCTGATTGTTTGGTGTTGGGGTTTAGACTCTGGTAGACTGAACCTAATTGTTTGGTGTTAGGATCTATGCTCTGGAGGACTGGACCCATGCTGATGTTGTTGAGGTTTCCAGATGAGTTATCTTCATAATCATTATGAGTCTGAAATCACACCAACACATAGGCACTGTGTCACATTCAATACACTGATTATACTTGAAACAAAACCATTAAGCATCAAGTAAATGCACATGAATAGTACTTAATCAACTGCGAACTGACTTTTGATTAGATATCAGATACTTTAACACATTTATTTTCCATCATATAACATTAAGTGTATCCTGCCTTCCGCCCAATGACAGCTGGGATAGGCTCCAGCACCCCACCGCGACCCAGAAGGATAAGCGGTTTAGATGATGGATGATGGATGGATGGATAACATTAAATGTATTGATGTACTGAGCAATTTTAAGTGCGAGAAAGAACATTCCAAAACATTTTTTTTCAAGAAGTATACAATAATAAATCCTGAATAGTTTAAAAATGTATTTCAACTACACGAAAGTCTCAGTTTGCCCCTGAGCTTTTTTACTCACTGTTCTACTGGTTGGTGGTCTGGTGTAGAAAAAGTCTGTAGAAGGAGAAAAATCACAAAGTTGTTTGTTTACATGATTAAGTATGATTATTCACAAGCTGATGTATTGTCTTTGATTATCTGATTAAAATATGATTGTGGCTTCTGCTTTAGGGAATGTCAACAAAGAAATGGTTCAATTCGAACCAGAATCCAAATTTCAATCATCACCTTCATATTTTGAACAAAGAAAATCAGAATCACAATAGTCTTATAGAGAGACATTTAAAACTTGGTCTACCTGACAGCGAGGATTTTTTTATTTTCAACCAAATGACCAGCAGCAATGCGAAACCCAGCAGTGCAGCACTGACACCCACAGCAGGCTTGGGTCCCACTCTTAAAAATGGATCTGACAAAAGTGAAGAAGACATCTGACTGCTTTTTGTTAACTTTCAACACATCATCTGTAGAAGTATGTGGTGCAGAAGTACAGACGTTCCAAAAAAGTTTGGGTGCTGTGTAAAATGTCAATAAATAAACACAATGCAATGATGTGCAAATCTCATAGAGCCATATTTAAATTCACAATAGCACATAGAACACACATCACATATATGTTGAAAGTGAGACATTTTACCATTTCATGAAAAACATTAACTCATTTAGAACTTGATGGCAGCAAAGGATCTCAGAAAAAAGGGACAAGGGCAACAAAATCTGTAAAAAGTAAATGGTACTAACAAAAAACAAATGGTGGAGCAATTTGCAACTAACTCTCATGACTGGGTACAAAAAGAGCATTTTAGAGAGGCAAGCAAAGATGGGCTGAGGTTCACCAATCTGCAAAAAACTGTGTTTAAAAATAGTGGAACAATTTCAGAAAAATGTTCCTTACCATAAAATTGAGAAGACTTTGGATATCCCACCATCTACAGTACATACATCAACATACACAAGGGACAAGGCCAGCAGTCAATATTGGATGCGCATGATCTTCATGCCCTCAGGATGCACTGCATTAAAAACAGGCATGATTCTGTACTGGAAATCACCGCATGGGCTCAGGAACACTTCCAGAAATAATTGTCTGTGAACACAGTTTACTGCGCAATCCAAAAATGCAAGTTAAAGCTGTAGCATGCAAAGAAGAAACCACATGTCAACATGATTTAGAAACACCGCTGTCTTCTCTGGGCCGAAGCTTATTTAAAATGGACTGGGGCAAAATAGAAAACTGTTCTGTGGTCAGATGAATCAAAATTTGAAATTCTTTTTGGAAACCATGGACACTGTGTCCTGTGGACTCAAGAAGAGAGGGACCATCCAGCTTGTTATCAGCGCAGTTCAAAAGCCTGCATCTTTGATGGTATGGGGTTGCATTAGTGCCTATGGAGTGGGCAGCTTACACATCTGGAAAGGCGCTACCAATGCTGAACAGTATATAGAAGTTTTAGAACAACATATGCTCCCACCCAGACAGTGTCTCTTTCAGGGAAGGCCTCACATATTTCAGCAAAACAATGCTAAACCACATACTGCATCCATCACAACAGCATGGCTTTGCAGAAAGCTCAACTGGCCTCCTGCGGTCCAGACCTTTCACCAATAAAAACATTTGACACATCATGAAATAAAAAATATCCAGCAGAGAAGACCCAGAACTGTTGAGCAGCTAGAATCCTACATCAGACAAAAATGGGACAACATTCCTCTTCCAAAACTCTCACTTCCCAGACATTTACAGACTGTTGTTAAAAGAAGTGGGGATGCTACACAATGGTAGACGTGGCCCTGTCCCAACTTCTTTGAGATGCGTTGCTGCCATCAAGTCCTTAATGAGTTCATATTTTTCATGAAATGGTAAAATGTCTCACTTTCAACATCTAATATGTGTTCTATGTTCTATTGTGAATAAATATGGGTCTACGAGATTTGCAAATCATTGCATTCTGTTTTTGTGTGGGTTGTGTTCGTATCAAAAGTCAGACTCTTTCAATGTTAGAGTTGGACTCTGCCAAGGTTGTACCTTGTCTCCACTCCTTTTTGTGATATTCATGGACAGGGTATCAAGGTGTAGCCGAGGTCAGGAGGGCATTATGTGTGGAGGCTGGAGCGTAGCATCTCTGCTATTTTCAAATGATGTTGTTCTTTTGGCTGGATCGCATGGATGCCTCCAGCGCTCATTGGAGTGGTTTGCAGCTGAGTGTGAAGTGGTTGGATCAGCACCTCCATGGTCCTAGCCTGGAAAATGATGGCATGCAGGGGAAATGACCTGCCCTAGATGGAGTAGTTTAAGTATCCCAGGGTCTTGTTTGCAAGTGATGGGAAGAGGGATCGTGAGATCAGCCAAAGGCTGGGACAGCAATTCAGTCACTGTACCGGACAGTAGTGGTGAAGAGGGAGCTGAGCTATAAGGTGAAGCTCTTTGTTTACTAGTCGATCTACATCCCAACCATCACCTATGGTCATGAGCTGTAGGTAATGACCGAAAGAATGAGAACGCAAATTCAAGTAGCAGAAAAGAGCTTTCTTTGCAGGGTGGCAGGCTACACTCTACTTGACAGGGTGAGGTGCTCGGTAATCAGGGAGGAGCTTGGAGTAGAGCTGCTATTGAGAGGTGCCAGCTGAGGTAGTCCGGGCATCTGATCAGGATGCCCAACTGAATGCCTCCCGGTTGAGACTAGGACCCACTGGAGGGATTATATCTCCAAGTTGGCCTGGGAGCAGCTTGGTGTCCCCCGGAAGGAGCTGGAGGAAGTTGCAGGGGACAGAATCGTCTGGGTTTCTCTGCTCTCCCAGCTGCTACTGCAACCCTATCTGGACTGGTGTTTATTGATAATGAATGAATGCATTCTGTTTTTATTTACATTTATTTACAATTTACAAAGCATCCCAACCTTTTTGGAATTGTAGAATTAATTTACTTTCTCTAAACTCTTAAATGACAAAAACCTAATGACTAGTCCAGACTTTTATCACACACCGGAATAACTTTAGAATAACTCAAATCCACAATGAATTGTGGTAATTTCATTAAGAAAGCCACCACAAAGCATTCTTTGAGGTTCTTTAAACTTTATATAGGTTATTTTCGTTCACACAGCTCATTTACAAAAGTGGTTCAAAAGAACCATCCACTGAAATTTTTTTAAGGGACCTAAAGTGATTCTTCTATGGCACTGCATTATATTTTTATATTTATTTATTTATATATATATATATATATATATATATATATATATGTGTGTGTGTGTGTGTGTGTGTGTGTGTGTGTGTGTATATATATATATATATATATATATATATATATATTACAGTTATATTCCTATTGTTTGTAGTCAGTGTTAAGCACTGCTTTGGCAGATCACAGCATTCATACCCCATCAAAAATAGTGCTGTTAAATCAGAACACATTTAATAATTCAGCAGTTACGATAATTTCTAATCTAATAACTTAGATTGTATTTACTCACTGTTTATGTTGAGTCTTAAGCTCATGGTCAGGGAAGTGTAAGTAATGTCTCTTTCACTGGTCTCTACTCCACACCAGTACACTCCAGCATCACTGAGGGTCAGATTGCTGATGGTCACTATGAAGAGTCCTGGTTGGCTGTGGTCAGATAAGGAATATTTCCCTGCAGCTCTGATGTCTTGACAGATGAGATTCTGGTCCTCTTTGCAGAAGTGCTTTAGATTGGCTCTGTGTGTCGGTGGGTACTCACAGCTGATTGTGAGAGTGTCACCGATATTACCAGCCTGTGAGATGATCTTCACACAACAAGGATCTGAAGATACATTAATTCAAGTATCACATCACAAAGATTTTCATGTGGACACAGTTATAAGAGAGCATTTCTTACCTTCCTTCACCTCCACTTTCACTTCTGTGTATTGTTCAGCAATCTTTACGTCCACTCCACACCTGTAGGTCCCTTCTGACAGATTTTTGAAGAACACCTTTAGAGACCCTCTGCTGGTGTCATCATACAGAGAAAATCCCTCATTTTGCTGCCATTCATTCTGCATCTTAGCGTATGTCCTTTCTGGACATTCCCCCTCTGATTCCTTACAGATAAATTTGGCCTTAGTTTCCTCCACTGGATGTTTGCACTCCATGATTGCACGGCCTCCTGAGAATCCCACCACTTTGACAGATCCAGCTTTGTCTGTCAATTGAAAAATCCAAGTTATGAGATCACATGAACAAACTTGGGACAACACCTTATTAGCCAGACTCAGCATATGATACATGTTCATATATTTAAAGGTGGGTTGTCACTCAATTTTTAAGTTGAACACCTTTTGTAATATTGGCAAAATTCTCTTCACATTCTGTCAGCTGTGGCATCCAAAAGTGGATGCCCTAGGCTCTGTAAACAGGAGACAGAAAATAAATAAAGTGGACCACCGAAGATTCAAACGATCAGGACAAGCAAGTCTATCAACAAGCCTGTCAGTTGGGTTGTGCTTCCACAACACATAGTAGTGCACTGTAGCTTAACAAGCAAGCTACAAGCCTGTGATCTGGTTAGTTCTTCTAAGAAAATAACACCAAAATGGCACTTCTGCCACTAACTAGGATGGTCTAGTGTGCCTTAGAAACCAGGAAAAGAAAGATGGAAGAACAGAAAATGAAAACAAGACACATCAAGAGCAAAGCCAACAGCAAACATTGATGTGGCTTCCCAAAGCTGTAGAGCACTAAGGGAATTGAAAGACGTGACAAATGACACTGAACTTGCTTTATATCTGCTAGACAGCTCATTCTTTTGCAGCTAACAAAGTATAACAACCATTCAATTTAACTTGAGGCCTAAGCTTTGGAGGAGCACTGAACACTGGGGCTATATTTGTTTGGTTGTGTCATGGAAAAAATAGCACGCTTCTGATTCAAAAACTTCACCTAATACAAAACAGAAAAAAATTAAACACTAAGAATGGCAGAGAAAGGTACAATCTTTTATTAACAATTAAGGCTTCACAAATGTAGGTGTTAACCTGAGTTGCTTGGGACCGTTACGATAAAAAAAAAAAAAAACGAGAAAAATCAAACCTTTTTTATAATGCTCTGGACAGGTTACCCACCACCAATACCTCATCTCACCTGATCTGTCTTACAGTCACATGTAACTCTGACGCCACTGAGTTCTATTATAACTGTAACATATTTTTTCTATTTAGTTACACCTTTTCACTTAGCCTCGGCCTTCTGTGACAAACACCTTTGTTCTTCTTCTAAAAGTGCCTTGTCATCCTTCATCTTCCATTTCAGTTCTATTCATTAAAATACCATCACATAAAATAATAGTCACCGGCTTTAAGCTATTGCACTGATTATATACCATTATCTATAAATTAAAAGACTTTAAAGGGCTAGGCTCTTAATTACATCACATCAAATCACATATCCCACTTTTTTTCACTGATCAAGAGAGTATAAAGTAAGTTAGAATCTATTGATCATCCCTTATGTTCTTTCCCTGCCAGTGCAATAGTGACCCCTAGTGTACAGCACAGGAGGTGCAGTACAGGAAATGGGAAGTAAATTCAGTGTTAGCCTGCATATAGTCCTTGGAACTGGCTGTGTCAATAGTTAATCCTTCACCATCCATGTACAGCAGCTCTTAAAAGAGGCAAAATCTGTGAGTAATCTTGTTTCTGCCATGTTATGCAGGCTTGTATATCTTGATAGATGTTTGCAATATCTTTGGATCACAAACCATAATTGCATAGCATATGTAATTTCTTTTGCAGCCTTGCATATAAACAAGCAGCTTTGTCTGTACTGTTTTACTGTCCACTTTAGTGCACTCTTTCTACTCAGAGATGTATTGCCATATTTCCGTCCTCTTTCATATTTAACAGTTTCACAAGAAATATCTGAGTAAAGTCTCAAGCAAAACGGCACATTGTTTTCATTGGATTTATTTGGATGATGATGATTACCTGACTGGATAACTGAATACAGCTACACTGAGTAAGGCCAGTACACCTTAATAGTCACTGAACAGGTTATATATAATTGTGACTGAACAAGGAAGTGTTAAAATATATGTTTTGTACATGAAATGGATGAATAATGAAGTTACAATCCGTGCTAGGTTTCTCTAGCTGTGTTCCAAAGCCTACACTGGATTTCTCAGCTGCTATGTCATAGCAGGCTGTTCCAAAGTGAAGGATCCTTCGTATACAGCCTAGAAATGCAGCCTACGTTCTGATTGATTTCACGGATGCACGAAAAACGAAGCCGTTGGTGCAGAGCTTGATTTAAAATGTCTTCGGTATCTTAAAAAGTGTAAAATGATGAATTAAAGCCTACGATCCATATATCATATCCATATATTGTATTTTAATCAGAAGTATTTGTATCTATGCAGTTTATCGCACTACATAAGAACGTCTCCTCCATTTCTGTGAAGAAATGAAAAAATAACAAACTCAATGCAACAGGCTCCATTTTCTCTCACCAGCTCCCTCACGAGTTTTGCACTGCTCTAAAAATGTCACTATGCAGCCTCGTTAGGACTGTTCCATTTTTGTGACCGACAGGCTACTAAGGAGGAGTCTTCATAGAACAGTCCTACCCATAACCCACACTACCTCGGCTGCAGCCTAGGCTTTGGAACGCAGCTTCTGTTTGCAAGGCTAAAACTAGGTGTTGGTGTGTGTATTTACAGGCCAAGTCTCCCAGACAACGGCCAAGTGTTTCTATCATAGTTACAGTTTATGTCCAAGATGAGACTGAGCAGTGTTTCCCAGGCCTGGTTGCAACACAGTGAAACAATTTGTAGCACGCCAGGACAAAACCTAGCACGTACACACAGAGGCCTAGCGCGTACACACAGAGGCCTAGCACGTACACACAGAGGCCTAGCGCGTACACACAGAGGCCTGCACACACAGAAATAGAACACAGCATAGTGTGATTAACTTTAGAATCAAATCAACCACAAATATGGTTACAGCAGAGTCTCTCTACATATGTGCTTCTCCGTGCCATAAGAAGAGGCCTGCTTAGCAGATATCAGCATATGATTAATTTTGATTGAAATCATCTATTACTTTATTAGACCTGAAACTAAACCTAAACTGTCTTTCACATTATCAATAACATTCCCTCTGTTGTTTCAAAGCAGTTTACTTCACCAAAATGGATAACCTCCCCTTTAATTAATTAATTAATTAATTAATAGGTAGGTATGATGTCACAACTCTTACCCTGATCTCTCTTACAAATGTAATTTCACCCTTTAAATCCCAGGCTTATTACATATTAAGGCTTATTATTTAGTAACTGCAGGCCCTCCAGTGCAAACTGGTTGAGATATTCTTAGGTTATAGAAGTGTGTAATAAAACTTTCGTCCTGCCGGGGGACCCAAGGCCTACTAATGGGTTAAATTGAGGATAATATCTTTGTGAAATTTTGACCAAAAGCAAAACACAGAAAGAGAAAACTATATAAAAGTTACAAAGGTGTACGGCACTTACTAGCAACATGCAGGTGGATCTCTTTGACTGTTATGGATAAGACTTTGGTCACTGTTACACAAAAATACATCCCAACATCATCATCTCGTATGTTCCTGATGTGCATACGTGTTAGACTCTGCGTCATCAAAGATGCTAAATCTGTCGTCCTGTTTCTGCGAATCAGTGCTATAGACCGCTTCTAGGAAACTGTCACGGCCTAGTTTGTTGAAAGACTTTGTAAATGTCTTAAATCTCTCTGGATATTTGCAGCTGATGGTGATATTCTCTCCTAGATGGCCAGCTACTATCTTCATTCTGTTCCTGCAAAAAGCACCTGTCGATCACAAACAAGATCGGTTTGTACACATATACAAAGTCAAGGTGAAAAATGAATAACAAACTAAATTTATAAAAAATATCTGTAGCCTCTTAAGCTCCTTTGAACCACCTGTGGTTCCAAAATGCACTTCATCATATTCTTCATAACTTTCATATTTCATAAGCTACATTCAAAAAGTGGGTGTCATATGAGAGCTGTAATTTTTCCACAATTCTGGACTAAAACTATAAACAGATGGCATCTCTTTTGATTTGGTCATGTAAATTCACTCTTCCTGGATCGGGGCCTTGTCATGGCGGAAGGGCTTGTGTGGTCTAGGGATCTTCAGAGCTAAGTCGTCGGGAGCAACATGCTCCTGGTAGGGTCTCCCAGGGCGAACAGGTCTGGAGTGAAGACCCAGACTAACTCGATCCAAAAACCTCCATGAAAAACGGACGCAAAACATCGTGTACCCTGCCCGGGAGAGGGTCACCGGGACCTACCCCTGGAGCCAGGCCTGGGGGTAGCGTCCCTCGGCGAGCGCCTGGTGGCCGGGCAGCCCACGTAACCCAGCCGGGCTCAGCCCGAAGAGGCAACGTGGGGGGACCATGTGGGCCCACCACCCGCAAGGTCCAGCATGGGGGAGTGGTGCAGTGCCGTACAGGCAGTGGGAGATTGCAGGGGGGCCCTTGGTGGCCTAGGCCCCTGCGGCAGAAACTGGCTCTTGGTACGTGGAACGTAACCTCACTGGGGGGGAAGGAGCCGGAGCTTGTGTGGGAGATTGAGAGGTACCAACTAGATATAGTTGGGCTCACCTCCACCCACAGTATCGGCTCTGGAACCAAACTCCTGGATAGGGGTTGGTCCCTCTCCTACTCCGGGGTTGCACAAGGTGAGAGGCGCCGGGCGGGTGTGGGGATACTCACGAGTCCCCGGCTGGCGGCAGCACAGTTGGAGTTTGTCCCGGTGGACGAGAGGGTCGCCTCAATGCGTATTAAAATCGCAGAGAGGAAAACTCTGACTGTTGTGTGTGCTTATGCACCAAACAACAGGTCGGAGTATTCGGCCTTCTTGGAGCAAGTGGGCGGGGTTCTGGAAAGGGTCCCAACTACAGACTCCATAGTCTTACTGGGAGACTTCAATGCTCATGTTGGCAATGACTGGGAGACCTGGAGAGGCGTGATTGGGAAGAACGGCCTGCCCGATCTAAACCCGAATGGTGAATTGTTATTGGACTTCTGTGCCAGGCATGGATTGTCCATAACGAACACCAAGTTCGAACACAAGGATGTTCATAAGTGTACATGGTACCAGAGCTCCTTGGGTCAAAGGTCAATGATCGACTTTGTTGTCCTTTCATCTGACTTGGGACCATATGTTCTGGACACTCGGGTGAAGAGAGGTGCTGAGCTGTCAACTGATCACCATCTGGTGGTGAGTTGGATCAGATGGCAGGGAAGACTGAGGGTTAGACCTGGTAGGCCCAAGCGAATAGTGAGGGTGTGCTGGGAACAACTGTCGGAGGCCCCTGTTCGGAATGATTTTAACTCCCACCTCCGGGAGAGCTTTTCTCATGTCCCGGAGGAGGTAGGGGACATAGAGTCTGAATGGACCCTGTTCAAAACCTCCATTGTGGAAGCTGCCAGGCGCAGCTGTGGCCAAAAGCTTGTCGGTGCCTGTCATGGCGGTAACCCAAGAACCCCCTGGTGGACACCGGTGGTGAGGGAGGCCGTCAAGCTGAAGAAAGAGGCCTTTAGGGACTGGATGGCCCGAAGGACTCCCGATTCAGCAGACAGGTACCGACATGCAAAAAAGGTGGCAGCTGCGACGGTGGCAGAAGCAAAATCCAGGGCGTGGGAGGAGTTTGGTGAGGCCATGGAAAAAGACTTTCGGTCGGCCTCGAGGAGGTTCTGGACAACTGTCCGGCGACTCAGGAGTGGTCGGGGTGATTGTGCCCAGGCTGTATTCAGCAGGGGTGGAGAAACTCTGACTTCAAATGAGGATATTGTCGGTCGGTGGAAAGAGCACTTTGAGGAACTCCTTAATCCGGGTGACATGCCTCCCTCACGGGAGTCAGGGCCAGAGGCCTCTGGCGTGTCAAGCTCCATTTCCCTGGTGGAGGTCACTGAGGTAGTTGGCAAGCTCTTCAGTGGCAAGGCACTGGGGGTGGATGAGATTCGTCCAGAGATGCTTAAGGCTCTGGATATTGTGGGGCTGTCGTGGCTGACACGCCTCTGCAATAGTGCATGGACCTCGGGAACAGTACCCTTGGACTGGCAGACCGGGGTGGTGGTCCCTATTTTCAAGAAAGGGGACCGGAGGATGTGTGCCAACTATCGGGGTATCACACTGCTCAGCCTCCCTGGGAAAGTCTATGCCAAGGTGCTGGAAAGGAGACTTCGGCCGATAGTTGAACCTCAGATTGAGGAGGAACAATGCGGATTCCGTCCTGGCCGTGGAACAATGGACCAGCTTTTCACCCTCTCACGGATTGTTGAGGGGGCGTGGGAGTTTGCCAACCCAGTCTACATGTGTTTTGTGGATTTGGAGAAGGCTTATGACCGTGTTCCCCGAGATATCTTGTGGGAGGTCCTCCGGGAGTATGGGGTGCCGGGGTTACTACTCCGGGCCATTCAATCTCTGTACGCCCGGAGTGAGAGCTGTGTTCGTATACTCGGCATTAAGTCGGACTCTTTCAGTGTTAGCGTTGGACTCCGCCAGGGTTGTGCCCTGTCTCCACTCCTGTTTGTGATATTCATGGACAGGGTGTCAAGGCGTAGCCGGGGTCAGGAGGGCATTATGTGTGGAGGCCGGAGGGTGGCGTCTCTGCTATTTGCAGATGATGTTGTTCTTTTGGCTGGATCACATGGATGCCTCCAGCGCACACTGGAGCGGTTTGCAGCTGAGTGTGAAGCGGTTGGTATGTGGATCAGCACCTCCAAGTCTGAGTCCATGGTCTTAGCCCGGAAAAGGATGGTATGCCCACTCCAGGTAGGGGGAAAGGACTTGCCCCAGGTGGAGGAGTTTAAGTATCTCGGGGTCTTGTTCACGAGTGATGGGAAGAAGGATCGTGAGATCGACCGCAGGCTGGGACAAGCGGCAGAAGTAATGCGGTCGCTGTACCGGACTGTAGTGGTGAAGAGGGAGCTGAGCCGTAAGGCGAAGCTCTCTGTTTACCGATCGGTTTACATCCCGACCCTCACCTATGGTCATGAGCTGTGGGTAATGACCGAAAGAATGAGATCGCGAATACAAGCGGCAGAAATGAGCTTTCTTCGCAGGGTGGCGGGCTACACTCTATTTGATAGGGTGAGGAGCTCGGCCATCCGGGAGGAGCTCGGAGTAGAGCCGCTACTCCTCCGCATTGAGAGGAGCCAGCTGAGGTGGTTCGGGCATCTGATCCGGATGCCCCCGGGACGCCTCCCGGTGGGGGTGTACCAGGCACGGCCTACCGGAATAAGACCCCGGGGTCGTCCTAGGACCCGCTGGAGGGATTATATCTCCAAGTTGGCCTGGGAGCGGCTTGGGGTCCCCGGGAATGAGCTGGAGGAAGTGCTCCCAACTGCTACCGCGACCCTATCTGGACTAAGCGGTTAACGATGATGATGATGATGATGTAAATTCAGATGGACAAACCAAAATATAGCCTGGAGCATAAGAGGTTAAATCAACCTTATTTATGCCAGAGAGTTAAGAAAATGTTTCTTAAGATTTTTTAAAACACGAAAACTTTTTCAAAAAATTTCAAACTATAGAAGCTAATCAACACTTTAGCATTTTGGCATTTTTTGTAATGTTATAATAAAAAGGCCAGAACAGACTAAATTTTCATATAAATCTTGTTTTAAGGCCTAATTTCAGATAATATATGAAGAAACTTCAAGAGATACAGGCTTAATGCAAGGGAGCAATGTTATATTATATACAAAGCTACAAATCAGAAAACTGTAATTCACTGATTAACATATTGTACATATTGAGTGGGAGGTTCACAGCAAAGAAACTAAAGGTCATTATATAAGGGCTCTACTTATATCTGTGATAAAACCATGTGTGGTATTACTACAACTATAGGGATTCTCCTAAGGTGGGAACACTATACATGAATTTAGTAAGTCTGATAAGACTGAAAAGATGTTTTGATATTAATATGGTGTGAATACACTGAAACTGTTCAAATATGTTGTAAAATGTAAATATTTAATGTATTATAAAAATGCAAAAAAAATCCTGCAATTATTGTGACATCAAATAGTTGCACTGGAATAAACCCATCATTGTTTGACTGCTGGTTAGCAGATCTCTGAAAGTACTGGAACAGCAAGGCTAATTCTTTTGTTTTTGTGAAGTGTGAAGACACTTGGGTTTGAGATCAAAAGAATATGAGATGACAGATCACAAAAAGATCAGTGTTAACTTAGAATATGGCAGCTTTTGTTTGAGTCCATCCATTATTCCACAGAGCAAACATACTGAAATATATCACTGACAGGTGTTCCTTGTTATGCAGTTTTGGCCTGTTAGATTGATCGCTTAAACAATGAATAGCTCTGAATGTGTGCTCTTGATTTGAGCCCTGGGTTTCCCCAGTTAAGACCGCATTTGGCGATAAAAAGCATAAACCAACATGAAGACCATGTTGGGGGCAGTCATGGGCTGGAGGTTAGGGAACTAGCCTTGTGACCGGAAGGTCGCTGGTTTGATCCCATGGGCCGACAGTACATGACTGAAGTCCCCTTGAGCAAGACACCTAAGCCCCAACTGCTCCCCGGGCGCCGTGGATAGGGCTGCCTACCGCTCTGGGCAAGTGTGGTGACTGCCCCCTGGTGTGTGTGCTTTGACTAACGTGTATGTGGGTGTTTCGCTGCACAGATGTGTTAAATGCGGAGGTGAATTTCCCTGTTGTGGGATCAATAAAGGGAAACTTAAACCAGAGAGCTGTCTAAGGGAGAAAAGCAAGCCATTTTACAGCTATGAAAGAGGGAAAATCGATCAGAGCCATTGCACAAGCATTGGGCGTAGCCAATACAACAATTTGGAATGCCCTGAAAAAGAAAAAAGCCACTCGTGGACTAACAACCAGACACTGAACAGGTCAGCTGGGGAAAACAGCAGCAGTAGATGATAGAAACATTGTGAGAGTTGTGAAGGAAAACTCCAAAAACAGTGGGTGACACTAACACCCTCCACAGGGTAGGGGTGAAGGTATTACAATCATTCATTACAATCAAACATTTAAAGAAGACTTTGAGAGCAGAAATATAGACTCCTGTGGAAAAAAAGGGGGCCAAGCCCAAAATTTGCAAAATACTACATTTTTAAATGGTATTAATAACAAATTAGTTAGTCAGTAAATTAGCAAGAATTAATCAAACAGATGCAGTAAGTTAGTGTGGGAGATCTTTTCCCTTTGATTATCTATAAATGTTGAAGTCTTGTATTTAAACTTGCAGACTTCTACAGAAAGAAGAGTCAGTACTGAAGCATTCATGGCTTCAAACAGCTGAAAAACATTGCACAGCTAGTTTGTGTTTAATGTGAGACCAAATATTCTCTAAAGGGTTTAAGTCTGGACTCTGACTAGCAAGAATCATCAGTAAAAACCAGTAAATTTTGAGCTTGACCCATTTTTTGCACAAGAGTATATGTGGGTGGAGTTCAGTGTGAACAGGAAACTCAAGCAAACGTGAAAGCTTGTTTGTAGAAGAGGCAAAACAGCTGGACATATTTGGCTGATCTTTAGTTTGTATAATATGTAAGCTAATGTAACACCTTTTCCTCAGTAATGCTCAATCCCACTGACACTCATACCAGTGCAGCATCTGGAGGGAAAAGGAACACTGAGAATCTCATAAAAGCTCATGAACTACACCCTCCTTTAAGAGTTAAACAATGCATGGTGACCACACTTCTGTGACCACTGTTCATGTGACAGGTGTTGGCTATTTCCTGTTTCTCTGAACCAAGATATAAAACTTCACAGCTCCTCCCGCCACAATCAGACCACAGTCAGACTTACATTTCTCATCAGGAAATGTTACTGATGTCCCCTTCAGTGGCCTTTACTCTGAACCAGTAAGACGTAAAATTGAGACTTGAAATAAAATAAGATTTAAAATATAAAGGCTTGAAGGAAAAGACTTCAAATAAAATAAACACTATCCAACCAATATTTGAAAATTTCAATAACCCATATGTTATTGCACGAAAGTTGGAATTTTGGAAAAAAAAAACAGGACGAAATCCTCAAAATAACTTCATGCAATAATTTCTGTGTAAAATCTCACATATACCCAAATTACCCATATACTACTGTAATTTCATTTGCTCTGAATCAAGCCATACCGTTCTGTAGATTTTGTGTATCAATTTCTAATTGTTCTTTTTAGTCTTTGGTCCAACAGGAATCCATTTTTTTATTTTTTTATTTTTGTAAATGTAGCATATTTTCATTAAAATCTAATGTTCTGTTTATATTTAAGTTGATATTTTGTCATGAAGCAATAAAAGGCCTAACTCAACTAATCATAATCAACATGTTAATAATCACCTCATACACACACACACACACACACAAACACTGTCTAAAAGAATACAATATATACAACACAAGTCTCATTTTAACTCACAGGTCAGTACAGGCAAGTTTTAAGTTGAGACCCAATTCCACAGCACTGAGTCTAAACAGGTCAGCAGATTTACTGCTATTTCAACACTGAATACTGAAAATCATGGTAACAGCAATATAGTTTCACCCTATTGGTTCTACCTTTTTTTGGCAGAGCAGGTCACTTAAAAACTTTTTTTTTTTTAAATAAGTCACTTCTCATATAAATTAAATGGCTACAGCTCAACAATGTGAAGAAGGCTAAAGGCAACTGCTATGAAAGCAGTGCGTTGTCTTTTCTGTTTGTAATAACTGATGTGATCACAGTGTAAAAAATCTTTAATCCTCCGTTCTTATTTCAAGGCAGTCCATGAGTGGAAGGCAGCTTCATGGCTTTATCAGTTCGACAAGCACAACAAGTTGCTACATAAAGTTCTAAAGCAGATATCAGGACTGATTTGGACATGGATGAACGTTAAAATAAAACCGATCACAAAACAAATGTATTTACTTTTGTGCGTTTAAAGCTTTTAGACTTTTAAGTTTTTCATGCTGATTGACAGTCATAATAGATGGAAACTGTCAGTGATTGGTGATACAATCAGCTCAAACTTGCTCTGTTTCTTTTGTTTAACTGCCATGAGGAAAATGATAAGTTAGTCTGGTAACTTTCTTCAGTAAGACTGGGGTTTGAACACTGAGCGAGGGCTTACTGAAGCTGTCAATGCTTCGCGTTTCTAATTTATGAAAAAACTTGATTTTTCATGCTTTGCTTGTATTCTGAAATTTAAAAAGCCAAGCAGGAACACTGTGCAGTATAAGAATTCATGCAGTTTTGACAACTATTAGATGCAGATGTGGTGTTCCAATGCTAGGAAACCAACTGTATCCAACTGTAGAGAAAGCCGAGTCCAAGGCCTTTCAAGTCGAGTCAAATTTGCGTCAAAAGTCTTATTTGATGCTATCAAGTGGAGACTTAAGTCATCAAATTAGTAACTCGAGTCCAAGTCATGTGACATGAACCCACTGTTCTGCTATACACAGATAATTTAGTGTCATATGAGGCGCTTTTAATACATATTTATATAAGCGTTGCCAGAAGGTACACCAACACCTCTCTACATTCACTGTCCACTTTGAGCCTCACCTACTTTATGGTCCACTCTCTAGGTGTACGCTTACAAGCTGTAGCCCACCTGTTGCTGCACTGTTTATCAGCTTTTATCCACCAGTTTCTGACCAAAGGTCTGCTGTTGTCCTGGTATTATTAGGATCATTCTCTGCAAAGCAGTGACACTGACAGTGTGTATTGCACGGGTACAAGGTACACAGCGGTCAATCTTAGACTGAGAGTGGTCCTCCACTCCAAAATACCCAGCCAAGAGTGGTCCGGTAGCCAGAAACTGGTCATTGACACCAACTGTGAAATGAAATGGAGGAGCTACAAGGGGTTCCAATAATATAGGTGTGTCCAGGAGATGTAGGGGACACTGTGTATAAACAAAAATCAGCCGTAACATTAAAACCACCTCCTTGTTTCTACACTCTGTCCATTTCATCAGCTCCACTAACCATATAGGAGCACTTTGTAGTTCTACAATTACAGACTGTAGTCCATCTGTTTCTCTGCATACTTTATTAGCCCCCTTTACCAGGTTCTTCATTTATCAAGACCCCCCCAGTAACACCACAGAGCAGTCATTATTTTGGGTGGTGGGTCATTCTCAGCACTGTGGTGACACTGACGTGGTGGTGGTGTGTTAGTGTGTGTTGCGCTGCAGTGCTGAGAACGATCCACCACCCAAACAATGAAAAAAAGTGTAGCAACAACGAGGTGGTTTTAATTTTATGGCTGATCAGTATAACAACACTGCTGTGTTTTGTACCAGCACCACACACACTACCAAGTTAGTGTCACTGCTGAGTGGATAACCATCAAAATAATATCTACACAATAGCAGTCTTATTGTCAGAAACTGGAAAATGATGAATGGGTAGAGGTGGACAACAAATAGGGTACAGTCTGTAATTGTACACCTTATATAGTGGACCTAAAAGGAAGGTGGATCCTCATAAAGTGGTTCTCACTCACAAGTTGAGTGAACCTGCTAGTAATTCTTTATAAAAATGTTCATAAATAAGCAAAAGAGCCTCATATGACACTAAACATTATGCATTAAAAGTGTGAGGGGTAGAATGTGTGTGTATGAGTGTGTCTGTGTGCGTGTGTTTGTGTAGTTGGTTGATGGTGGGTTAGAGTTAGACATATGTTGAATTATTGTCAACTTGAAAAATAATCAAATTATGATGAACACAACACTAATTTTTCATGACAAAATGCAAAAAAGTAACTTTGTTCAAAGAGCTAAAAAGTAAAATAAGAAAACTGGATGCAGTGCTCAAACCATTTGACCAATTCCAATTTAATTTTTAAAATGTGTGCTTAGTGAAGCTCTAAGAACCACTGTAGTCAAGGAAATTTTCAAAATCCAATACGAGCATAAATTGGTTGAAGGAAAAATTAAGGCCTTAACCTTAAACTACACGTTTTGTCAGATTTATTGTAAGTGCAGTCACTGACCTGAGATCAAGCAGAGGGCGAAGAAGAGGACAGTCTTCATCCTGAATTGAACTTCAGCTTCACTGATGTTCACAGTTATGTATGTTTCATATATTAGGCTGTTTCCTCTTTCTGTGGTTAGTAGCAGAGACGGTCAACCTCATACCTCCTCCCACTACCTTCCGTGGCCATCAGATGGTAGACAAAAAAAAACAATACAAGCAAAGCAAGATGGCTGTGCAAGATCTTGTCAACTAGAACATCTTTACATTTTTAGTTCACTCACTCAAAAAGAATTTCATTAATAAAGTGTATGACATGAGTGTCTCTGTTGAGACTTTACTACACACACCTTACTAGTGTGTTATCACTTATGCACAGAAACCAGAGGCAGCATAAATCCTACATTTATTTATTATTTATTGAAGTTTTTCTGAAAAATGTACTGTTTAAAAAACTGACATTAGAAGGTCTAACCTTAATAACAAGGAGTGTGGCAGCCAGTGAAATATACCACCTAATTGCATTCCTTTCTGTCCCAAGATCAATATGATGGTTTTGTATGTCTCAGTGTTGTTTGGCACAAATAAACTTGTGACTGCTTGAGAATGTCAAAACACCATGTCTATCAGCACCAATCTTTGGAATGACGCACATACAGAAAGGTGACAAATTAAAGGAAAAACCCAAACAAATGAGTTTAGAAACATAACGACAGTAGATGCTCCCAGGCAGGTGTTCTGCAAGATACAATGAAGCAATTACATCCCACCATGCTCTGCAACATGTACAAAAAAGCTGAAGAGGGATCATTATGGGGGCACAGATAGAGCTTCAATCACAAAGACAGCTCAACTGGCTAGTGTTTCAGTAGGAACAGAATCATATCAAAAGCTCTGTTAAATGGCATGTTTTACTGATTTTCTGAGTGAAAATAAGTTAACACATTGTTTACAGGGAACGTCAGTATATTTTCCTGCAACTTTAGTGCACAATTTTATTTATTTGCTGGGTTAAACATATTGGTAAAAGCATCTGTAAAGGAGCAAACAATGTTAGTTGTGTAAGGACAGAACCCATAGTCCAAAGCCTGTGGAGGTACTGCAGTTACTGCTAACAAGCTCTACATCAAAAAGGGTAACTTACAGACTGCTTTGAGCCTCATTTATTTTGAAAAAAAATATATATATTTCAGTTTTTGTTTGTTCTTTTTCTGTTCTGTTTCCTTGGCACTTATAAATATTGCACACGTTTTGGTGATTCCTTGGAATTTATTAAAGACGTGGCCATCGGATTGGAACTCCTTTTGTCCTGGCCTCCCTGGTGCCTCTCTTTAGACACTATGACCACACAGGGTCCTTACCACAAATGGTGGCAGTGGTACTTACATCCAGTCCAGTAGGGTGCCTTTCAGATGAAAGATCTAGATTAGATTAGATTACATTCAACTTAATTGTCATTGTGCAGAGTACAGACACAGCGCTAATGAAAGGCAGTTAGCATAATAGTGCAAAATACAGTATTATTTACATATAAAGTATGGAGACTGAATGCCAGTAGTAGCCCCAGCACCACATATTCCTGGATGACCTCCCAAAGGATGATCCGGGGAACACAGTCGTAAGCCTTCTCCAAGTCCATAAAACACAGGTAGACTGGGTTGGCAAACTCCCACGCCCCCTCAACAATCTGTGTGAGGGTGAAAAGCTGGTCCATTGTTCCATGGCTGAGATGGAATCCACATTGTTCCTCCTCAATCTGAGGTTCGACTGTTGGTTAGAATCTCCTTTTCAGTCCCTTGGCATAAACTTTCCCAAGGAGGCTGAGCAGTGTGATACCGCAGTATTTGGCACATACCCTGTAGACCCCTTTCTTAAAAATAATGCCTTAAGCATTTCTGGACAAATCTCATCCACCCCTGGTGCCTTGCTACTGAGTAGCTTGCCAACTGCCACAGTGACCTCCACAGGTCACTGGTCACAGCTGCACCTGACAGTTTCCACGATTAAGGTTTTGAACAGGGTCCATTAGACTCCATGTCCCTTACCTCCTCTGGAACATGAGAAAAGTTCTACCAGAGGTGGGAGTTAAAATCATTACGAACAGGGGCCCCTGCCAGTCGTTCCCAGCACACCCTCGTTATTTCCTTGGTCTGACCATCAGTCCCAAGTCAGATGAAATGACAAAAAAGTCAATAATTGATCTTCAAAAAGCTGTGGGACCATGAACACTTAGGAACATCCTTGTGTTCGAACTTGGTGTTTGTTATGGACAATCCATGCCTACCACAGAAGTACAGGAGTAATAGAGTGATGGCTTGAGTAAGCCATTCCAGCAGTCACAACCATATTGGGAATTTCTTTGCTCTTCTACCTATGCAGGCCAGATAACATGTTTAAAAACTGTTCAATTTCTGGCTTTCCTGAACTTTCAGCCTAACTGAGAACATGCAAGTAGGTAGGAATTTTCTTAAGCTGGCTGAGAATATACTTAATAACATTGGTGCCCAGAATAACCTGATCATGCTGCCCAGGAATGACTAATGTAGGTATGCTGATTGTATGGCCATACATCTCTATTTGAGAGAGACACTTTGGCTGAACTTGAACTCTGCCACAGCCTATAAGCATGATGTCAGGACATATGCCATTGAACTCAAGTCCAATCCCTGAGCTTTTGAGCTTTTGATCTGCTTTTTGGTTCATGGTACGCTCCATGGACCCTCTACCTAACAAAGCTCTCAGGGAAACATGGCCTTTCACTGGAACATCAATTTAAAATAAACTATAATCTTTTTCCGGCTTCATCATGTTTTGAAACAGAACCTCACTTTTGTCAGATGCAGTATTCTGAGTATTGCTGTGTATTACTGAACATTGTAGATATTGCATACATTTTGGTGTTTCCTTGGAATTTAATTAAGGCATTGCCATCAAATTGGAACTCCTTTTGTCCTGGCTCCCCTAGCACCTCTCCTTAGATACCATGACCACATGTGGTCTGTACCACAGAAGTAAATGTTAACTTGTTGAGTAATATTACAATAATATTACAATAGATGCAAATATCATTAACAATAAGCAGTAATTTCATATATGTATAAGTTTTTGTGCTTTCCTAAGAGGTTGTTGCTGTAGCCATACCATACATCAAGAGAACTTTTGTCTAACAATTCACTCTAAGCCTAAGCTTTACCGCAGCTCATGTCTGCACCATGTTAGCCTCAGCTCAACTCAATCCTTCCTGTTCTAACATATACACACAGAGCCAGTGGGTTAGCCCTGCCTCACAATAAGAATCTTTGTATAACAACCCAGTGAAATAATGCCTTAGAAAAATTACCCCAAAACTAACAGGAAAAACATTGCCCAAATGCACTACACTACCCCCCTCGCAAAAGTCCTTGTCCCAGAGAAAATACTAGTCCCTAAACCAAGCTGGAAGATGCCTCCTCTGTCTGAGGCTCACTGAGGCACTTATGCATTCCAGCATAAAAACAACGGCATTAAGCACACATGTTGCTTTACCAAAGAGTTGTTAAAGAAGAATAAAGTTAATGTTTTGGATTGGCCAAGTCAAAGTCCTGACCTTAATCCTACAAAAATGTTGTGGAAGGACCTGAAGCAAGCAGTTAACTGGAGGAAACCCACCCACACCACAGAGTTGAAGCTGTTTTGTATGTACTGAAAGCAATGGTTCACATACTTTTGCCACTCACAGATATATAATATTGGATCATTTTCCTCAATAAATAATGACCAGGTCTGATATTTTTGGCTCATTTGTTTAATATGGTTCTCTTTGTCTACTATTAGGACTTGTGTGAAAATCTCAAGAATTTTTAGATCAAATTGATGCAGAAATATAGAAAATGCTAAAGAGTTCACAAACTTTCAAGCACCACTGTAAACATATTCTACACTTTTACCAGCATTATATTTAGAAGCAGTAAAAGTTCAGATGAAGCCTTAAATCTTACATAACTGAATTATTTTTTAATAATGCCTCAGAAATTTGAAAATCACCACTGAATTAAAAACTTTTTCTTCCCAAGTCAGCATTTGCTACAGTTCAAGATAACATTGCTAAAGTTACACAGATCAAGCAAAAAAAAAGCTCTATATAATACACTTGGTGATGTCAGTACCATAAACATATCAAAAAAGTCAATTAGAAATGACTCCATCTTCACTACAGGCTACAGATGACATATTCAGACAATAGATTCAGGCTGTAGATGGCATCTTTTAGCTTTTCATCCTGCTGACATCATCAATAGGATCAGAAGGTATTGTGGATACCTATGCAGTAGCATAAACTGTGTTCGGAGGATCAGAGGGGTTTGTGGGTTACTGTACTGTAGCATACACAGGGTTTGGGGGATCAGAGGGCATTGTGGGTAACTCTACTGTAGCATACACAAGGTTTGGGGGATCAGATGGCACTGTGGGGTGTTGGGCAGTGGCATATACAGAGTTTAGGGGATCAGAGGGAATTGTGGGTAACTGTGCTGTAGCATACACAAGGTTTGGGGGATCAGATGGCACTGTGGGGTGTTGGGCAGTGGCATATACAGAGTTTAGGGGATCAGAGGGAATTGTGGGTAACTGTGCTGTAGCATACACAGGGTTTGGGGGATCAGATGGCACTGTGGGGTGTCGGGCAGTGGCATATACAGAGTTTAGGGGATCAGAGGAAATTGTAGGTGGTTGGACAGCAGCATAACGTGGAGTAGATTTGGAGTCTGATTGTGGTTTCCTATCCTTAATCTCTTCATAGTCGCACACAGCAGGAGAAATCTGAAGAGAGAGAACAGCTATTAAAGGAAACACACAAGTCTCATTGCAATTAGAAGAAAAAAATATTAATACGATTTTCTACTGAAGTATTCAATGATGCAAGATAAATGATCTTATAATTTATAACTGCTGCACTGGATGTAATGATTGTAGCACTGGAATTAGGTCAGATGAGCCCAAACCTTTTGTGCAGTGTTTGTGTTGGGCCAGTGGCAAAATTACACAAAACAATACAAATAATAAGACAAGTAACAGGCCAAATCAGAAGTCTTTACTGGCTAAATTAGGCCCATGACCCACACTGTGGTGGGAAAGAATTAAAAACTGGACTGTGCCATGTGAAACTGGCAAGCAGAGGTGAGGTAGAGGTTAATTCAGCGATATTTGTATTTAGCCCAGAGACGCTACTACACACACACACACACACACACATTCAGGCACTCACTTCTGAATCGCTTATTTTCTCTTTGCTGTTTGATGAAGAGGCGGAGCCTACGCAAAGACAAAGTCATGCCATTAGATAAAAACCAAGTGTAAAAATATCAACAGGAATAAAATGCCCATAAACTGATTATAAAGAATAATATATATTGATCAGTGATTGGGTCTATATGTACATGTCATTTTTCAAGCCGTCTTAAAGATTTTCCAAATCTTTACTTTCCAAATTTCTTTACTGTTAACAAGTACGTACAATTCATGTTTTCCATCTTCTCTTCATTTGTTTCATCAATTACATGTTTTATTTATTTTATCTTTATGTGATATGTTATTTATTACGTTACTACACTGTTGTAATTTTGATGGTTTATTGTGTACTTTTTTTTACTACTAAATTTACTACTACGATTATTATTACTTTTTTAGTAGTTGATATGTTTTCACTATCCAACCTCTCAATCTCTGATTTCTTTATTCGCTCGGCTACATTGTAAATAAGGATCTACTTTAATGTATTCCGAGTTTAAATAAAGGTTGTTTGATTGATTGATGTAATTTTCTAACTCCGTGCTCCAAATACCAATTTCCCAGTCATAGCTAATACTAGGCTCAAGCACAACAATATTTCTCTCAACTACAGTCAGTGAGGCTTCTGTCACAGTCTTTACACATTGTTTTGCTGCTAGCACTATTACGCTGCCTTGGCAGGGTAATATCTCCAGTCCTGAGACACATGATATTCAAATGCATACTTGAGATAGTTTTGCATCAATCTTGGTAAAATTTGCCAGCGTAAGAATCTACCATTGTAGGTGAAAACATCATAATTGACATGTTGGGCACAAAAGCTTGTTGCATCAGTAAGAAATGGAGGTTTTGGAAAGGGTCAATTAACCTATCCGTTCTCCAGCAACAATGAAATGCAGTCTTTCATAACAACTATTGTTAAGATTCACTGAAAATTGACCATAATGTCATTCAATCTAATTAAACACAACTCAGTTTTTGTCAAAACACCTACATTTAGAGTCTTATTATTTACCAATGATATTTATATAGCTCAGACTATCAGGGTAGATTGGATGTAGTTTTTATGTCATGTAATGGAGTTTATATTTGTGTGGTGGCAAATTCACTGTTCTATAATAGAATATAATATTATAGGTCAAGTCAATGCAGGGTAATGCCCCAAAAATGTGGCAAAATACAGTTATACATTTAAAAATGTACACATAATTAACTTAATCCACATCAAGTTGCATTGATGTTTGTGTTTGAATGAATGGAACCTTTTGCCTTGATGCATCTGCGAAACATCAGTACTAATCCTCCAATCAGCAGCAGCAGCAGAGCCACACAGACACACACAATGATGGTATTAGTGGAATCTGGAGATACACAACAGACAGAAAATACAGGGATTGATCACAGCACATATTCCCATAGACAAAACAATGACAAATACAAATCCTAATTGAAATTACTAATGGATTCTTAAGATGACTGTTTAATAGCAAACGTTTTCAAATTCAAATCTAGGAGGCCTCTGTGTTGTGTGGTGATTTCCCTGCTCAAAGACAGCGTCTAAACCTGCCGGTGAGAGTCTCCAGGGATGCTGTGCTTTAAAACCTCTTAGTGTTCCATCACATTCAGTGAAGTCTGACACATTTCTTAAAGTTTGGTTACTCAAATATATTCCAAGTCTATATAGCCATAAATAGCTGTTTTAGTGGTTAGCCTTGTCTCCTAGTGGCTAAAACATAGAAGTGCCATTGTCTATTACCACAATTTATTATATTACTGCAACACCGTTGATTTGAACAGAACTACTATTACTGAGCAAGCTCTCGGTTCAGCCAATTGCAGAAGGTAATTCACAACAGAACTAGACTTCTCAAACTTATGAACATTGCAGATTCGTACAGGAATTAATTGACAGATCTTGTTGGCAATCACTCAAACTACAGCATCTCCACAGTTAAAAATAATTCAGCTCAAATAGAACCTAAATATTCTGTGAAAAAGAATATGGACAGGACAATGAGCGGGTTTCCTTTTAACAATGTTAGAATGAATGAATGATTGAATGAATGAAAGAAAGAAAGAAAGAAAGACAATATGACGAAAATGAAAAAAAAATTCAAATATACAGATATAAACAATACAGATACACATTAAAGCAAACAGTGGAAGTATCTTATCAGACTGGCCTTTATCTGTTGTCCTACCTGGTGTCCCTGTGGTGGATTTCTCTTTTTGATCACGGTGATGATGGAGTTCATTGTGTCCAGTAGTGTATGCATGTCGACAAACATTCAAACAGTAAAAACATAAATCATGTTAAGGTCCACTGTAAACTAAAGTAGCAAAGCTCACACATCATTATCTTTCCTTTAAGATGCAGTCATAGACAGTGCATAATCATGTTATAAACTTGTCATAAGGGAATCCATAACTTATCATTAGAAATTATAACTTGCTATAATGTCTTCTTTTGCTAAGAAGGGATTGGAAATTCGAATGACTGATGTATCTGCCTCATCTGAATGGTCAGTTCAGTAATTACACAATTGTAAATGTGACTAGAGTAAAATAATTCACCCATTTTGTGACTTTTATGTGTTCTTGTAGATGAGGTTCTTTGCGAAGTACTGTTTCAGCTTGCTGTTCATTACCAAGTCAGTTGTTTTTCACTGGTTTTCCTAGTTTGTGATTTTCTCATTTACGACTTCTGCCAGACCCTTTGGACTTGATCATGTTCAGAGCTTTTTGCCTGCCTTTTTGACCTTGTCTATGTCTCACTTGTATATTCCTATTCGCCTGTGTTTAATACCTTTGACCTTTGTTTGACTTTAGCCTGTTTCTGGATTTCGTTCCTGGTTTGTTCCTCTATTAAATAATTTAACCAACAGCCAACTCTCCTTGGGTCTGATTCATCCTCACAGATTGATTGACTGATTGAGATCATTTCAAACAAACTATTCACAATACACTCCAAAAGAGGCAGTGCATATATTTAAAAACAGAAACAGTCAGGGGGAACACAAAAAAGTCTGAAGACATATTTCCATTGTTGCAAGCTATCAAACATTTTAAGACTTAGTGGCATCCAGATCCACAAGGGTGCTGCTGCTTACCTAAATGTGTCCCTACCCACTTTATTTTGAAAAAACCTGTGGACTTTGTTCTGGTAGAATAACTGTAAACATCCTTCACCTGAGTAAAATCATTTGTAAGATACTGAGGAACAGCACCATGTTCAATCTTGTATACATTACATAACTCTATCAAGGCGACTCTCTCCTGAACGTTTAACTATCCGAGTATTTCATAATGAGAGTGTTCCAGGTGAGTTCTCTTAGAAAGGTGTAAAATATCCCTCACTAATTTGTTTTAAAAGGGTTTAAACCTATTTTTATTGTATTTACAAATACCATCATACCAGGAATGACAAACATGATCAAAAAAAATAAAATAAAAAGGCTGAACCAAAACTCCCACCAAGGTAACTGTTGTTTTTCTATCCAAAAACTTGAAAATTCTGGTGAGAAAAGAAATTTTTGTCAAAAACGTATCTGCCTGACAACCCCCTCCCCCAACCTCCGACATATAACTGTACAACATATATCCTAAATAATTAACTGACTTCTTAGCTTCTAGTACAATATCCACAACAACTACCTTAAAACCTAAGATTTTTGTCATTTTATCTTAGAATAGATTCTGTTTTCCCCGAATGAAGTGACAACCTGTTCTCAGACATCGACCTACTAACATCCGTAAGTGTCTTTTATGGGAAAATGAAATTGCAGAATCATCTGCTTACAGAAGAAGTTCACATGAGCATATTGATTTTAAAACGAAAAACAGTGGCCCTAAAATGCTTCCTTGGGGAACCCCGAGCTCCTAATAAAATCAGTTAAATACAGTAAACACGTATCAGTGAGATTTTCTAAAACCAAATTTAAAATAATATATAAGATTTTGATCAGTCAAATAAAATGAATTTGTTCAAAGATTATCTTTGATTAGGTAGTCAAAATATATACAGGTCTATAGTTTCGTTCATTTAATTTACTACCCTATTTATAAAAAGGAATCACCCTTGCAACCTTGAACTGATTTGAAAAATATCCATACTGAACTGACAAATTTATAGTTTGCATAATGCATGGGGTCATTACCTCTGCAGCAAGTACAGTTTGTTTTATTAAAAGAGAAAACATACATTTCTAATTGAACAGATCTCATTATATAGTTCAACTCAAACTTTAATTGCCAGTTTAATTGCCTTCTATGTGGCACAAAGTGTGTACTGGTGATGTTAATGGCTAAACAAATTTGTATATAATCTCACTGAAAGATATTTATCAACGTCATGTATTGTATTGTCACTTGATCTTATTTAAAACTGAGCTACATGCTAACACCCTCACAAGAACTGTTAAGCAATAAATCTTCCAAGAACCAACAAATCTTGCCATGATCGAAATGGGAGATGCTGAATTGAGGAGATGAATTATCACATACCTGCAATATTAGTAAGCTTTAACTTCAAAAGATGTCATTAATGATGATGTCAGGTCCAAGAGGACTTGCTTTACTTTAATTATAGGAGTAATGTCATTTATGAGTCATGTGTCTAGCAGAGAGTGTTAAAACAGATTAAACAGGAATTCCACTAACTTGTCAGGATTTCTGAATAATTCAGTGGTTAAGATGTAAACAGAGTCTTGCAGGGTGGTGTGATGTAATCGCTAATTGTAGAGAAAATTAAAGACTCTAATGGAACGTTAATGGTGGTAAAATAGTAGTAAATCTGAAATCAGTAAGTTTTTTTAGGGACTTTTTTGTTTTTTAGGACCCTGAATGTACCTTTTTTTTACCATGAATGGTTAAAAATATATATATATGTTTTAGATCAAAACCTTCTCAAAACTATCATAAAACAATGTCTCAGACATCAGGCAGTGTAGTTATAACTTTCTGTGATGGAGCTTTTAGAGGTGGACGTCTGGTTCCTATCACCACCACTCTGAACAATTCTAACTCCATTAGTTTCTCACTTCATGCCAAACTACTCTGAATGACTGTTTACATCTTATTGATTTAGTTTTATAAACATTTTGAAAAAGCAGTGGAATTCCCCTTAAAAGAGGTCCTTCATAAGTCATGTGTCTGTCATATAGTGTTCAGATAAGGTAAAAAGTGGTTGCTTTACTTTGTGAGGTGCACGAAGAAACAATACATAAGCAGATGCTGCGTTGGAGGTAAGCAAAACAGCAACAGTAACACAGCCTTTTTTACGTCATCCCAGCACAATACTACATAACCTTAAAAGAACAGCTACTGGGTATGCTGGAGAATGAATTGTGCTGTGTGCTTCTTATTACAACCGTATAGACAAATATAATTGTTGAGTTGCGTTTGTTTAAGTGGCTGAAGATTATTTATACTAAATAGAGTTGCTTTACTTGGCCTATAAAAAATGACACTGAATAATCATGTGTCTGTAAAAGGTAACCGATGAGCTGTTTATTAGAAATAAGGTCATTAATGTGCCTTTTATCTGTTGAGTATTAAGATTAGGTAAATCTTATCTTAACTGTATCAAGGACACACTGTGATTGATTTGAGGTTCTACTCTTCCATAAGAGGAGTTTTTTGCCAGCTTAGTTATAGTTAATCTGATATGGTTACTTTGAACTAATATTTCCCATATTAATAAACAGCTTCCTGAACAGTTTGACTGGCAGTGATGCCAATTTTGTGCTCATGACTCACATTTCCATTGTGTAAAACATGAGTGAACTGGCTATGAGGTAGTTTAATGAAGTGATTCAGTCTAAACAACATAAGTATGATGTAATAAATACGTAATATCTATAAAAGAGTATTCTAAATATTCACTGTTTACAGTATTACATATGACAGTTGTTGATAATAGTAAAAGCTGGTAAAAACAGCATATGGAATCTTTGCAAACAACTGCTAATGCAACATCATTAGACAGCTGAACGCACTTGGAGGAAGGCGCCAATCACCAGTTCTGTTATGTCAGCTTACAGACACCTATGCTATTTAGCATTGTGCTGAGTGATCAGGGGCATTCTACCCACCCAGAGGGAGCAAGGCCAATGAGAAGATGCCAGTAGAGTTCTCTTAGGAAGGTTTAAAATATCCCTCACTAATTTGTTTTGAGAGGTTTGTAGCCTATTTTTAATGTACTTGGGAATACCATCATACCACAAAAGACAAGCATAATCAAAATAAGGCTGAACCAAAACTCCCACAAAGGTAACCATTTTTTTCCTGTCCAAAAATGTTTAAATTCTGGTGAGAAAATGAATAATTTGATTAACCGTAGTCAAAACCTTATCTGCCTGACATCCCCCCAGCATATAACTGGCTGATATACGTCCTAAATAATTAACTGAATTCTTAACATCTAAAATAGTATCCCCAACAACTACATTGCAACCTAAGGATTTTTGTAATTTTATCCTTCTGTTTCCCCCAAATGAAGTGACACCCTCTCCTCAGACATCCACCTGCTAACTTTTGTAAGTTCTTCACTGAATATATGTTCTATGATACTCTTGCCTTTATGGGAAATTGAAATTGCAGAATCATCCGTCTACAGAAAAAGTTCACGTGAGCATATTGATTTCAAAAGGAAAAAACAGTGGCCCTAAAATGCTTCCTTGAGGGACCCCACAACTCATATATCTAGGCAATGCCACCTGTTGTTTCCATCCTTTCAAATATAAAGCAACCCATTTGACAGCAAGATCATTAAACCGTGTAGCAAAATATTGTGGTCAACAGTATCAAAAGTTTTCTGCAGATTCAGGATTAGCATACCACACAGGTTCCCTTTATCTATTTTGCTCTTAATAAAATTACTTAAACATCAGTAGAGCAAGATTTTCTAAAACCAGATTAAAATTTTATAATTTTATACGATATGAAGGTTATGATACTACATAACCTAAAAAGAACAGCTACTGGGTATGCTGAATTGTTGAGATGTGTTTGTTTTCGTTGCTGAAGATTAGTGAGGTTGAATAGGGTTGCTTTACTTTGACTATAGAAAAATGACTGACTAATCTTGTGTCTGTAAAAGGAAACAGTATACAGCATAAAGAATAGGTAAATCTTATTTTAACTATAACAAGGACACACTGTGTGATTGATTTAAAGCCTTCCCCTCCTGTAGGGTGGAGTCCTTCTGCCAGCTTAATTATGGTTAATCTGATATGGTTACTTTGAACTAATATTTTCCATATGAGTAAACAGCTTCCTGGACGGTTTGACTAGGACTGTTGCAATCTGAGTGCTAATGACTCACATTTCCAGCCTGCAAAACATGAGAGAATTGGCTACGAGGAAGTTTAATGAGGTAAGTCACGTCTAGTAACATTCGTAGAAAATGATGTAATGAATGCGTAATATCTATAAAAGGATATTCCAAGTATTCACTGGTTGCAATACTACATATGTACATATGACAGTTGTTGATAATAGTAAAAGATTGTAAAACCGTGCATATGGCATAGACTGACGTTGTCAAATGTAATTGCTATGTCTGATGATAATTACATGACTTATCTTTTAACATATATCTTTAAATATAAACTGTCAATGATGTTTGTTAATTTATGTGACCTCTGTTTTTTGAGATTATGGCTGAAATAGTTGGGTGAAAATGATCTATAGACCACGGCTTTTAACGAACCGCTCCTGATGAAACTGCACGGACTCAAACTAGAACTAGTTACAGACATTGTCACCTGCCTCACAACACACTAAGCTCTTCACATATTCTTGCTGACAGATCATCATCATAGGCTTCTAACAGTCGTTATTGATGTTCATGGATTTAACTCTCATTTTTACTGTGATACGCTCTGAATAGAATCACTGTTTTCCAAAAAATTATTTGTAATTAGTTTCTCTAATAGGCCTCTAAGAGTAGTTATTGGCTATCATTGGTTAATCTACTTTTGTCCAATGACAGGCTTTTTTTTTTGTGTAATGTAACTGAGTCACACTTTGCTCTCTTCCTTTATTCATAGAGCTCATATGTTATTGTTTTCTATCTGGTGTCGACCAGAGGAGAATAGTTTCCTCTTTTGAGTTTTGGTTCCTCTCAAGGCTTCTTTCTCTTGCTCTTGGAGATTTTCTTGCCTCTGTTACCCTTAACTACACTTGTTAGGGCTCGGACTCAGATTCTCTGTAAAGCTGCTTTGTGACAAAGCCTGTTGTAAAAAGCACTATATAAGTAAACTTGACTGTTCAAAAGTTCAAAACTAGTTAATTCTAACAGATATTTTGGCACAACATGGGTAGTTTGAGGCTACAGCTGAGTAACAGTATAGAAAGATGAGGAAATCTCTGACGAAAGCCTAGTGCTTCAGATGCAGCAGACTGAGGTTTGATTCCCCGTCTATCCAAGCACTCTATATTAAAAGAGTCCTTAGGCAAGACTCCTAATGCTACATTCCCCTACATGTGTAACATTATTGATGATGTGAATGACATATTAATGAAAAGGTATGCAATTTGACAAGAATATATATAATCCTTTGAGTTAGTGTTTCTCTCACTCAAGTTGAATGTTTCTCTGTTGAAACACATTGAAATACACAGAGGCCGTGTACAGGAAGGGCATGAGCAGCCTCTACTTTCTGAGAAGGCTCAGGTCATTTAATATGTGCACCAAGACATTGGCGATCTACCAGTCTGTTATTGCGGGTGCTGTCTTCTTTGCAGCAGTCTGCTGGGGAGGCAGCATCAGAGAGGGAGTTGCAAAAAAGCTCAACAAACTGATGAAGAAGGCTGGCTCTGTCTTGGGATGCTTATTGCATGGTTTTGAGATGGTGGTTGAAAGGAAGTCACTTAATAAACTCACTGCTAGCCTGAACAGTACATCACAACCCCTCTATTACCTACTCGTCAGACAGCAGAGCTCATTCAGCTCCGCTGTAGCAAGGAACGGTACAGGAGATCGTTTGTACCAACAGTGATCGCAGTGTACAACACCTCATCGCTGTGCCGGGATGTTACTGTATACTGAGCCATTCGTTTATTTTGTTTATCATATCTCATATTGCACTGTCACTTTGTTTATGAATCCATAAATGTCAAATTGTTAAATGTAAACTGTACAACTATTAACATTTATTGCTACTGTCCATAGTCAGTAGCTCATTCTCTGGAGGGACAGGCACCACCGCATTGTCTCCTGCATAGTATTCATGCAACTACTTTGTATTTTTGTACTGCACATTATTTTATTGTTATTGTTTTAGTATATTTTATTTTATTGTATTATTTCTCTCTACTTTTATTAATATATCTGTATATAGTGTATGATGATGCTTTGCTCCTGTTCATTTTGCTCTTGTTTTGCTCTTTACTGAACTTTGTACGGCTGCAATAGAAGAATTTCCCTATGGGATTGATAAAGTGATTATCTATCTATCCATCTATCTATCTATCTATCTATCTATCTATCTTTACAACAGTGAGTACTAATATTTTGATTTATTTTCAATTTTCTATCATATAAAGTCATCATTAGCATTTAGCATTTACCCTGACAATGCTTTGCCAATTTTCTTTTAACATGTCAAAATTAATCTAGGTCTAATTTTATGATTTCAGGCCAGTAGGACAAGACATTTAAAAAAACATATATTAGTATCCCATGCTAACAAACTCATATAATACCTTAAACAGAGCAAACAAAAAGGTGTTGAGCCAAGAGTGATAGAAAAAAGCTCTTAAACGAAGTTTTCTTTGTGCCTGATACACCACAGGACTTGACGCTGATGATAAATAGCCTTTTAGTTCATAATTGTGGCGTCAGAGCATGGCTGGTTCTATTTACTTCAACAGATGTTTTAACACATTGGTTTTAGGTTGTGTGTTCCATAGCAATCGTTTCATTGGGACTCTTATCCTGGAGGGTGGGGCTAGGAACCGCCTAGGCTGTGTGTGTGAACTGCGCAGAGAGGGTAAGCTTGCAGTAAGGGACCTGAGCTGAGGCTGAAAGCGTATTTACGTTCTTGTGCTGCTCAGGTTCAAAATATGCGTTATTGGTACAAACTTTAACTTGTCTATGCTTCTTATGAGAACCCAACGCGCCACAATATAAAGCTATTTCTCACAACAAAATTCAAAATGAAACAGACAGTTTCTTTTTAAGTTTTAAGGAAGAGTAAATAAATTAGTACATTGTATGTAGAGCAACTGTTTCTTTGCAGCTCTTCCGATTCAAACAGTGATAATAGAATAAAGAATCTCACCAGTGACCTGTAGCTGAGTCTCTGTGTAGAGGGAGTAATAACTGACTGAGTCTCCTCCACTCAACACTGCACAGTAATAAACTCCTCCATCATCTTCTCTCACATCACTGATTCTCACACTGACAACTTTAGAGCTTCTGTCATCAGAGATGGAGAATCTGCCTCTCTGAGTCTCTGTGGTGTCGATCATTGTAGGAATACGATGACCATCAAGTTTGTAGAAGTACTTGCTGTGTCTCTCAAACTGCTCTGGATATGAACAGCTGATGGTGAAAGTCTCTCCCAGATGACCAAACACAGTCCTTGGTCCCAAACAACATGGATCTGTTAATCATATAAAGTAATAAATGTACTTATTTGTTTTGTCAGCTCTTCAAAATCATGACTGCAGAAAGGAAAAACAAAGAATTATGTACAGTATGTGAATGTTAATTTGGTAAAATAACTGGTTTTGATAGCAAATTCACTCCTCCAAAAATGACAAAACCATGGTTGTGTATGTCTACTGAAATTTATTGACTCAAATCATTTAATTAAAGCTGTTGTTTTTCCCTTAAATATATTTCACAATTTCTCTAGTATTTAAGCAACAGCTCAGTTTGGAATAATGACTAAACATTTTAAATGTTAAATGTATTAATTTTAAGTGGTAGTTCCTTATAAACAAACAGAGTCTAAAGGTTCTCACCTCTGATCACTTGGAGGTTAAACTGATGACTCCACCTCCCAACCTCTCCACACTGATATGTTCCAGCATCCTCTGAGCTCAGCTGTCTGATGGTCACTGTGAGGGCTCTGGAACAGTCATTAATTATATCAAATCTGTCTTTCTGAATCCATGTGTTACACTGTTCATACTTAATAACTGTAATATATTCACACTCAGTTTGTGTTTTCATTTTGCATATATGTGTCTTTGCCCTTCCATAGTCATCGTAGTTACAGGAGATTGTAACTCTTCCTCCTGGAAAGCCGATCACATCAATACCGGCCGCTCCACCTGTCAATGACATTCAACATTTCACTGACCTCTCTGATCTTATTAAGAACAACTACACACAGCTCCTCATCCATCATGTAAAATCTGAATCTAACTCTGATCAATATGACCTGTAATAGTTTCTGTTCTGTAGTTTAGCAGTCTGTTGTTTCTACTTTATTCTGAAGCAGTGAATCTGACCTGAGATCAGGTGGAGGATGAAGATGAGGAGAATCTTCATTCTGGTCTAAACTTCAGTCTCAGTGATGTTCATATAAACTCCAGTCCACCGTTCTCCAAGGTCAGTCCTGTACTGTTCATAGGGAAACGGCTCCTTTCAGTGTGACACGAAAACACTTATTATATGTATTTGTGTCTGTGGCTGGTTTCCTGTTTCTTTAAAATGTATCTGATACTCAGCTTCACAGCTCCTCCCACCAACAACACTAACGAGCTTCACAGCTCCTCCCACCATCATCACTAACCAGCTTCACAGCTCCTCCCACCATCATCACTAACCAGCTTCACAGCTCCTCCCACCAAAATCATTAACCAGCTCCTCCTATCAGCATCAACCAGCTTCACAGCTCCTCCCAACAACATCACTAACCAGCTTCACAGCTCCTACCACCAACAACACTAACCAGCTTCACAGCTCCTCCCACCATCATCACTAACCAGCCTCACAGCTCCTCCCACCATCATCACTAACCAGCCTCACAGCTCCTCCCACCACCATCACTAACCAGCTTCACAGCTCCTTCCACCATCATCACTAACCAGCTTCACAGCTCCTCCCAACAACATCACTAACCAGCCTCACAGCTCCTCCCACCATCATCACTAACCAGCCTCACAGCTCCTCCCACCACCATCACTAACCAGCTTCACAGCTCCTTCCACCATCATCACTAACCAGCTTCACAGCTCCTCCCAACAACATCACTAACCAGCTTCACAGCTCCTCCCACAATCATCACTAACCAGCTTCACAGCTCCTCCCACCATCATCACTAACCAGCTTCACAGCTCCTCCCACAATCATCACTAACCAGCTTCACAGCTCCTCCCACCATCATCACTAACCAGCTTCACAGCTCCTCCCACAATCATCACTAACCAGCTTCACAGCTCCTCCCACCATCATCACTAACCAGCTTCACAGCTCCTCCCACCAGCATCACTAACCAGCTTCACAGCTCCTCCCACCAACAACACTAACCAGCTTCACAGCTCCTCCCAACAACATCACTAACCAGCTTCACAGCTCCTCCCACCAACAACACCAACCAGCTTCACAGCTCCTTCCACCAACAACACTAACCAGCTTCACAGCTCCTCCCACCATCATCACTAACCAGCTTCACAGCTCCTCCCACCATCATCACTAACCAGCCTCACAGCTCCTCCCACCACCATCACTAACCAGCTTCACAGCTCCTTCCACCATCATCACTAACCAGCTTCACAGCTCCTCCCACCATCATCACTAACCAGCTTCACAGCTCCTCCCACCATCATCACTAACCAGCCTCACAGCTCCTCCCACCACCATCACTAACCAGCTTCACAGCTCCTCCCACCACCATCACTAACCAGCTTCACAGCTCCTCCCACCATCATCACTAACCAGCTTCACAGCTCCTCCCACCAGCATCACTAAGCAGCTCCACAGCTCCTCCCACCATCATCACTAACCAGCCTCACAGCTCCTCCCACCACCATCACTAACCAGCTTCACAGCTCCTCCCACCATCATCACTAACCAGCCTCACAGCTCCTCCCACCACCATCACTAACCAGCTTCACAGCTCCTTCCACCATCATCACTAACCAGCTTCACAGCTCCTCCCACCATCATCACTAACCAGCTTCACAGCTCCTCCCACCACCATCACTAACCAGCTTCACAGCTCCTTCCACCATCATCACTAACCAGCTTCACAGATCCTCCCAACAACATCACTAACCAGCTTCACAGCTCCTGCCACCACCATCACTAACCAGCTTCACAGCTCCTCCCACCAACCACACTAACCAGCTTCACAGCTCCTCCCACCAGCATCACTAACCAGCTTCACAGCTCCTCCCACCATAATCACTAACCAGCTTCACAGCTCCTCCCACCAGCATCACTAACCAGCTTCACAGCTCCTCCCACCAGCATCACTAACCAGCTTCACAGCTCCTCCTGCCAGCATCACTAACCAGCTTCACAGCTCCTCCCACCATCATCACTAACCAGCTTCACAGCTCCTCCCACCAGCATCACTAACCAGCTTCACAGCTCCTCCCACCATAATCACTAACCAGCTTCACAGCTCCTCCCACCAGCATCACTAACCAGCTTCACAGCTCCTCCCACCAGCATCACTAACCAGCTTCACAGCTCCTCCTACCACCATCACTAACCAGCTTCACAGCTCCTCCCACCAACATCACTAACCAGCTTCACAGCTCCTCCCACCAACATCAACCAGCTTCACAGCTCCTCCCACGATCATCACTAACCAGCTTCATAGCTCCTCCCACCATCATCACTAACCAGCTTCACAGCTCCTCCCACCATCACCACTAACCAGCTTCACAGCTCCTCCCACGATCATCACTAACCAGCTTCACAGCTCCTCCCACCAGAATCACTAACCAGCTTCACAGCTCCTCCCACCAACATCAACCAGCTTCACAGCTCCTCCCACCAGAATCACTAACCAGCTCCTCCCATCAACATCACTAACCAGCTCCACAGCTCCTCCCACCAACATCACTGACAAGCTTCACAGCTCCTCCCAACAACACTAACCAGCTTCACAGCTCCTTCCACCAGAATCACTAACCAGCTTCACAGCTCCTCCCACCAACATCAACCAGCTTCACAGCTCCTCCCACCAGAATCACTAACCAGCTCCTCCCAACAACAACACTAACCAGCTTCACAGCTGCTCCCACCATCATCACTAACCAGCTTCACAGCTCCTCCCACCATCATCACTAACCAGCCTCACAGCTCCTCCCAACAACCATACTAACCAGCTTCACAGCTGCTCCCACCATCATCACTAACCAGCTTCACAGCTCCTCCCACCATCACTAACCAGCTTCACAGCTCCTCCCAACAACAACACTAACCAGCTTCACAGCTCCTCCCACCAACATCACTAACCAGCTTCAAAGCTCCTCCCACCATCATCACTAACCAGCTTCAAAGCTGCTCCCACCAACCACACTAACCAGCTTCACACCTCCTCCCACCAACATCATTAACCAGCTCCTCCTATCAACATCAACCAGCTTCACAGCTCCTCCCACCAACATCACTAACCAGCTTCACAGCTCCTCCCACCAACATCACTAACCAGCTTCACAGCTCCTCCCACCAGCAACAGTAACAAGTTTACAGCTCCTCCCTCCAGCATCACTAACCAACTTCATAGCTCCTCCCACCAACAACACTAACCAGCTTCACAGCTCCTCCCACCATCACTAACCAAACACCAAGGCCCAATCCCATTTCACCCCTCGCCCCTACAACTCAGCCCTTAGCCCTCTGTTTTGTGCGTTCTCATCTAGGGGTAAGGTGTCCTGATTCTTGTTGAGATAGAGGGGTAGGGCGAAGTGTTACAGAGGTTTTGCAGAGACTCCAAACAGAGTGATATGAGAAAAAAAGAAAAACTGGCAAGATGGCTGAACAAGAGACCAAAGATATTATAACAGAGAATTGTCTCTGTTAAAAAATGATGATAACCATTGTATTATCTTAGTTTAATGTGGTTTCAATGTATTATGATCCTTTTTTTCATAACAAGCATAAAAAATCGCTAACAGTATGCTAATGTCTCGGTAGCTAGCTAGCTAACTTTCCCGTTCCACCTTAAATAGTCCAGGAGTTCTGAAGCCTGAAGCACCAGAATGTAGCTGCTGCACCATTTAAGGTGGAACGGGAAAATTTTAAAGAGAAGCTGGCAAAAAAAATGACTTCAGCTTTATACAACCAAAGAATTAGGGTGTGGGTGATAATGAACCATTTTCACATCCCCACTCTTTGAAGGCATATGATGTCCTGAATGTAACTAAAGCCCAGCAGTGAGGAGCTGAACTTTACCCTCCTCTGCTGTCACTGCAGACTGGCAGGGTCACCTACAGAGCAGCGCTGGTAGCTGTTAGTGAAATAATGCTCTTTTTATTTGAGGGTCTCATTTCAGAGGGAAGATTTCAACCACTACCCCTTATAACTCAGTTCCAAGGGGCAAGGAGACACTCGAAAACAAGGGTAGGGGTAAAAATAAGAAATTAAATTGGGCCCAAGTTTAACAGAGAAATAAAGGGTAAATGTTGGTGGGCGGCTTATAGTCTTACTCTTACTCTTACTCACCGATGTAACCAGCCTATGGGATCATCCTCCTACAATAAAGATGTGTCACACATGAATACCGAAAATATTTGACTATGATGAAATCTACCTACACTGTGCTTATACAGTGAATTCAGTACAGTAAACCGAGTCTGTATGAGAACACTACAATAGTTTTCTTAATCTTCACCTTTACTTCTGTGTACTGTTCAGTAAACTGTGATGTGTCCATTTCACACTTTCAGACGTCCTTTGATATCTGTAATGAATGATTATGATCACTTTTTTGTCAGATTTTATAGGTTTTTGAGTTTTATACTACTATTACAAAATATTTGTTGTTTTTCTGATTAAAATTGCTTCTGGTGGGTCATCCTGTGTGCAATTAGACCCTTTCAAATGATCCAGAATGCATCTGTTTGGCTTCTGTCCTCTCAGGTTGTTGTAGCTGCCTGTGTTAGATTTAAACTAGTAAAATCCTGATGCCTGCCTACAACTGAAGTAACTCCACCACCTAAAGGAAATGATGAAGTACAACAAAACATTTCAAGTCCTTTGAGCCTCAGGAACAGCTCTGCTCAACCTTCCACCTCTTATAGTCTGAATAATGATTCTGGTTCATTTGCTCCTCAACAGTTTAGAACAAACTCTAAATATGCCATAAAGCTAAAACACAAGCAGAAACAGACTCAGTGCTGATTTATAAATATATAAAAATCCTGGGGGTGGATCAACAGTTATGTGATGCAAGTCTGATCAATGTCGACTTTGTTGCTGTCATGTGTAAAAAAAATTGATTACAGACCCTGATATGTATATATATATATATATATATATATATATATATAAGAGCTCCCTCATCTCAGAATCATCTCACTCTCTCAGCTCTGAATCTAAACAACAGCAACATTTCATAAATACAGTAAAAACTGTGACCTGTTAGGGGAAAAAAAACATTTCTGTAGTATATTTTGAGGTAGAATATCTGACCTGAGATTAGGAAGATCGTGAAGATGAGGAGGATCTTCAGCTTCACTGATGATCTTCAGTCTGTTATGGTTGAACATCTGACTGTTTTCTTTCTTTCTCCTAAGAGTGATTTCATTCTCAGGGTGTGTCACATTCATATTTCGTGTGTCTCTGCCTCCAGACCTGCTCCAGGTTCCTCTTTCTGTAGAAAACATAAGAGACGTTCAACCTCACAGCTCCTCCCGTCACTTACGACATACTAAATCTTATCTCCTGAACCAGCTGAATTGCCTCATTCTGCTCTCTCTCTCTCTCTCTCTCTCTCTCTCTCTCTCTCTCGTCACACTGTGGTTGTTTCTGTAAAACCTTTTTCTGCTCTGTGGTTGTTGATGATGGAGAAAATCATGCAATGTGTTGTGAAAGACTTTGTCACCCTACCAGACATACTGTAGTGACCCACTACTGGCTGCTCATGGTGGAATCATGGCCTCCCCAATGTTTTACTCTACAGCAGCACTAACATATAACACTTTATATTAAGGATTACACATTAAAGATTATGTTGATAATAAACCATTTACTACTCATCAATCACACATTAATTTAGTGTTCATTAAATATTGGTTATCGCTTGGATAGGCTCCAGCGCCCCTCACCACCCAGAATGATAAGCAGCTTAGAGTGTGTGTGTGTGTGTGGGGGGTGTTTACTTAGTAATCGATTATATACTTAGCAATTAACATTATTATTGACTAACCTTTTAAACGATAGTTTAATTTATGTTAATAATTTAGTAGTATTAGTTTTATTGCTCAGAAACTGTGTACAAACTACAGCTTATTACACTGCTAATAAATGATGTGTGTTTTGTTTATAAATAAGTAGCGAGAAGTTATAATTTAATTATTTATTAACTAATCTACTAAATTTTTCCTCAACCTTGTGCACACATAACTTAGTACTTAATTACTAACTATAAATTGGTAGTTTACTTAACAGATAATTAATAAGACTAACTCATATTGACTAGCTAGTTATCATGTTACTTATTTATATGAATAAACAAACTAATCTGTTTATTAGCAGTGTAATAAGCAGCAGTTAGTACACAGTTAATGAGTGAATAAGATATAAACTAATAAAGTAAATGATCAGTTGAGTACATAATAACTAAATAATCATTAATGCTAAATAAAAAAATGACTAACGTACAAAAGAAATAATTATTTAATTACTTTTAACTGTTTAATTATAAATCAATTTGTGACCTTTAATGTAAATTGTTACTCGCATTTACAGCAGGTCCTTCACTCATTGTGTGATTGTGGGTGGTCTGCCCTGTTGTCCCAGCTGTTTAAAGTGCTGATTCTGTGTCTTAATCTACACTGAAGCCTCATTAGCATCAGAGGTGGGATGGCACCCCCCAGTGGTCTGGAGAGGAGTTGCACTTCCACTAACTCAAAGGCCACTGGCAGGAAGGACTGAGCCCAGCTGAGGACTGCAGAAAAAGAAGCAGCTTGGTGAAGATGGGTGGAGACAGCAGAAGAAACAACAAGGCAAGAACTAGCAGCTGAGCCTGGTGGGGTATGAAAGAGACACTGGTGAGGACCTGCCAGCGTAGTGGTGTGGCAGCCTGGCAGTGTTGGCTCAGCCCTAGAGTGACGTTTGAGCTGGCAGAAGAGCTGAGAGGATCAGATGACACAAACAACATGTATACGCAACTTAAACTAACACACAGCAACATTATCAAAACAACAGGTCCTTTTGATGGAGGGCAGGTGCATAACAAAAGCATTTCTTCCGAGCCACACCTTGAGATTCTCTTGGTGCCAGCACCAGCCAGTAGCAGGATGCTACATTATCTTTCAGCATTCACAGATGTGCATGTTACCCATGCCATGGGCACTAATACAGCCCCACATACAATGACAGGTCCTGGGTTTTGAACTTCATGTTTGTCACAATATAGATGTTCCTTTTATTCTTTGGCCCAGAGAACAAAATTTCCATTATTTTTATAAACAATCTGTACTGTTGACTCATTAGACTAAAGACACATTTCCAGTGTAGTCCATTTCAGATGACTTTGAACCCAGAGAAGTCGGTGGTGTTTCTTGACATTGTTAACACATGGATTGTACAGTCTTGACTTGCATTTGTAGATGCAGCAATGAACAATGTTTATCGAGAGTGGTTTGTCAAAAATATTCCTGAGCCCGTGTAATGATATCCATCATAAAAGCATGCTGTGTTTTTTAATACAGTGCTATCTGAGGGATCACAGTTTTGGTTTTTGACCTTGACCTTTACACAGAGAAATCTTTGGATTTTCTTAATCTTTTGATTATATTGAGTGGGAAAAAAAACTAAAATATTTGCAACCACTCATTTAGGATCATTGTTCTTAAAATGCAGGATTGTTTTGCTTGTATTTTTTGGCAAAGTGATGATCCTTGACCCATCATTGCAGAAAAGGAAATAGATACTCTTCCTGTATCCACCTTTACTCTGCAAACATGCTTGTAATCAAATATGTCATGTTGTTCAAAGTTAAATTGTCACATCTCAACTTTTTTGGCATGTGTTTCAAATGTGACAGGGTTAAAATGTCTGTTTTTATGTTGTTGTTGAAGTTGGATAATCGTTGAACTCCCTTATACATGTCTGATAAATGTTGCATATACTTTTATACGCAAGTTTGAGGACCCTGGACAAATGACATAATCTGTTGATTATTGTAGTGAACACAACTTCAACAGCAAGCTGGTTTTAAAAAAAATGTGGAAGTACTTGAGGCATGTGCAAAAGTTTGGACGCTATAAGTTCTGTACTCAGTTACACTCCTTTTGACAGATTTCACGGCATATATATGCTTTATGTGCCGCTAGGAGTCTTCATATTCTTCTTTAAGGAATTTTCACCCACTGCTCCTTACAGGAAATAAAAAAGTAGAAGTTGATCAGGTAAAACAGGTCCTGTTTTAAATACAGGTCAAATTAGATTTGCAAATCACTGCTGTATGTTTTACTTGCATTTAAACTGTCCAAACATTTTGGCATTGAGGTTTGAACTTTTCGATTCCAGCACAAGTGCCATAAACAGTTTAAAATTTACTGTAAACCAAATAATCTGATCCAGCATATAAACGAAATTGATA